>NC_059334.1:13909877-14215769 GCF_018350155.1 Leopardus geoffroyi | reverse complement strand
TTTACAGCACATCTCTTACTGTACACATTCAACATACAATTTTTTTTTAATTTTTTTTTTTAACGTTTATTTTTGACACAGAGAGAGACAGAGCATGAACAGGGGAGGGGCAGAGAGAGAGGGAGACACAGAATCTGAAACGGGCTCCAGGCTCTGAGCTGTCAGCACAGAACCTGATGCGGGGCTCGAACTCGCGGACCGTGAGATCGTGACCTGAGCCGAAGTCGGACGCTTAACCGACTGAACCAACCAGGTGCCCCACAACATACGAATTTAAATACGAAGTCAATCATTATGAAAGAAGTCTTTCTAAAAAATAAGAATTTTCTTAGAATTTTCTCCTTATTGAGGTCATCCAAAATTACATGCAAGGAGACCGTGATGCATCACCTGACCAAAGACAAACTTCATGAATGAATGAATCAGTCAAGACTAAAACCAACATCCCATAGGTGCCAATGAACGAGCAGTTCAGAAACACCAATGTGTAGCTCTTTATTATCAAGTCAGAGAACTGTAAAATCTCACAGGGAGGCCAGCGAGGATACTGATCTCTCAACAGAATATACTTTTTCTTTATATTCCTCTCACACTGGTCAGGCTACGTTTCTTAATTACTGCTGTAAAACGTGTGAGGTTTTCCAAATCTTGCATTTCCCACAAGCGGCATCCTACTATGACAAAATAACCGACAGACAAGTAAAGTCAAATTCATATCTGCTTCTTCCTTCCATCAAATCTGTCACAAGACTCAGAATGTTGTCTTCTTCAAAGAGTTTTCATGTCAGAATTATGATTTAAAATGGCATCTACCTAGCAGTCTCTGGGAGACAGGTTCCCTTGATTTCCCATTAAAATACAAGTCTCAAACGTTTATTTGGATACTGTCAAGGAAACGAGAAGATGCCACAGACTGAGGAAACTATTTGCGAGAGACACATTTCTGGTAAAGGATTGGTATCCAAAATAGACAAAGAACTTACCGTTACGAAAACAAATAACCCGATTTTTACAAACAAGCAGATATCTGAACAAACGCCTCATCAAAGAAGATACACAAAGAGCAAACAGCATATGAAAAGGCGTTCAGCATCACATCACTAGAGAACCGCAAATTAAAAAACAAGATAGATACCACCACACGCCTCACAGAATGGCTAACGTTCAAACCACTGACAACACCAAATGCTGATAAGGATGGGGGGCAACAGAAGTCTCCTTCGCTGCTTGTGGGAATGCAAAATGGTACAGCCACTTTGGAAGACAATTTGGGCTCTCCTTAAAAAACTGAACATTCTCTTAACATAATCCACAGCAACTGTGCCTTTTGGTATGCACTCAAATGAGTTAAAACGTTATGTCCATATAAAAACCTGTATGTTAATGTTTAGAGCAGCTTTATTCATAATTGCCAGAATTTAAAAACAACCGAGGTGTCTTTTGGGAGGTGAATAAATGAATGAGCAGTGGTATATCAGACAATGGAATGTTATTCAGTGATAGGAAGATGTGAGCTATCAAGCCATGAAAAGACATGCATATTTCTTAGTGAAAGACGCTAATCGGAAAAGGCTTCACAGCATAGGATTCCAGTTAGAGGACATTCCGGAAAAGGCAGAACGATGGATGCAGAGAAAGTATCAGTGGTTGCCCAGGGTTTGGGGCTGGGGGGAGAGAAGAAAGGGACAAGTAGGTGGAGCACAGGGGATTTTTAGGGCAGTGAGACTCATCGGTGTGATAGGGTAATGGTATTTGTGTCATTACACACTTACCAAAGTCCATGAAATATACAAAGAGTGAACCCCAATGTAAACTATGGACATTAGTTAATAATCATGTATCAATACTGGCTCATCAATCATAACAAATATATCCCATTAACGCAAGATGTTAATAATAGAGAGGGAGGAGGAGGGGACTGGTGAGGAGGTGTAGGGACCTCTCTGCACCTTCTGTTCAGTTTCTCTGTGAACCTAATACTGCCCTTGAATTTTAAGAATTACTTAGGTTGAGCTATAGGAAAATGCCATTTCCACAGGTTAAAACTGACCGAATATCAATGATTTTACGTGATTCAACATAATAGAGATTGCTACTGCAATGAGGACACTACCCCATATGCACTATAGCCAGAACTATGCTAAGGTACATATATACATATTTGCTTCTATTTTTAAACAGAAAGAATTAAAGTTCGGGTTCAGCTATAAACCACCAGCCTGTAAGCTTTGTGAGGACAGTGGCCATGTGTATCCTGCTGACCACGGATTCCCAAAACTCAGCACGGAGTCCAGTGTGTGCAAAGTGTGCACACGACAGTCTTCAGTAAACCAAGACATTAAGGGATAAGCAAACAGACCAAAAGAAAGTTAAAAAGAAGGAAAAAGATGAAGACATAGGAATGACTCAGAGAATAGAGAAAATAAGTGGAACTAATTAAGAAATCTAAGGGGGGCTCCTTGCTGACAAATAAAACAAGCATCCGGCTGGTCAGAGGGGAAAGGACAAAAATGGTAGAGTGTGTCAGACTTAGTGTGGATCAAGCATAGTCTGAAACATTTTCACACGCATTTTCTGAAACCTTACCATTCACACTGTGTCCCAAGATAAATTTCAGATGGATTCACCACAATTTACAAACTGTACACATCAATGCCATGAAGTGACCTCATTTGAATACTTGAACAAAGCTGAATATTTGAACAAACAAAAAGCAAAGTACAAACACACTTACTGGGCATCTGGAGAAATTTAAACATCGAATATTTGAAATCAAGAAATTATCATGAACATTTTTAGGTATGATAAGAGCCTATTTCAGCCCTTTTTAAAAAAATGTTTTTAATGATTTATTCATTTTTTGAGAGAAAGAGAGAGAGAGAGACAGGGTGTGAGTCAAGTAGGGACAGAGAGAGAGGGAAACACAGAATCCAAACCAGGATCCAGGTTCTGAGCTCTCAGCACAGAGCCTGACACGGGGCTCGAACCCATGAACCACGACATCATGACCTGAGCCAAAGTCGGATGCTTAACCGACTGAGCCATCGAGGTGCCCCTATTTAGCCCCTTTTAAAGTCTTTATCTTTTTTTTTTTTTTTTTTTTTTTTTAATTTTTTTTTCAACATTTATTTATTTTTGGGACAGAGAGAGACAGAGCATGAACGGGGGAGGGGCAGAGAGAGAGGGAGACACAGAATCGGAAACGGGCTCCAGGCTCTGAGCTGTCAGCACAGAGCCCGATGCGGGGCTCGAACTCCCGGACCGCGAGATCGTGACCTGGCTGAAGTCGGACGCTTAACCGACTGCGCCACCCAGGCGCCCCTAAAGTCTTTATCTTTTAGCAGCACATACTTCTAGATGAAATGATGAGATCTGACACAGAAGTCCAACAAAAAGAACTGATTCAATAAATTCTAAAAGATTTAATCACCTGAAATTTTAAATATCACATGGTGGAAGATTATTTAGCAACATGTTAAAATGCTCAAATGTACGTGAAGATGAAAAATAAAATTCGGTGGCACAAAAACAGACACATAGACCAATGGAATAGAATAGAAACCCCAGAACTAGACCCACAAACGTATGGCCAACTCATCTTTGACAAAGCAGGAAAGAACATCCAATGGAAAAAAGACAGCCTCTTTAACAAATGGTGCTGGGAGAACTGGACAGCAACATGCAGAAGGTTGAAACTAGACCACTTTCTCACACCATTCACAAAAATAAACTCAAAATGGATAAAGGACCTGAATGTGAGACAGGAAACCATCAAAACCTTAGAGGAGAAAGCAGGAAAAGACCTCTCTGACCTCAGCCGTAGCAATCTCTTACTCGACACATCCCCAAAGGCAAGGGAATTAAAAGCAAAAGTGAATTACTGGGACCTTATGAAGATAAAAAGCTTCTGCACAGCAAAGGAAACAACCAACAAAACTAAAAGGCAACCAACGGAATGGGAAAAGATATTTGCAAATGACATATCGGACAAAGGGCTGGTATCCAAAATCTATAAAGAGCTCACCAAACTCCACACCCGAAAAACAAATAACCCAGTGAAGAAATGGGCAGAAAACATGAATAGACACTTCTCTAAAGAAGACATCCGGATGGCCAACAGGCACATGAAAAGATGTTCAGCGTCGCTCCTTATCAGGGAAATACAAATCAAAACCACACTCAGGTATCACCTCACGCCAGTCAGAGTGGCCAAAATGAACAAATCAGGAGACTATAGATGCTGGAGAGGATGTGGAGAAACGGGAACCCTCTTGCACTGTTGGTGGGAATACAAATTGGTGCAGCCACTCTGGAAAACAGTGTGGAGGTTCCTTAGAAAATTAAAAATAGACCTACCCTATGACCCAGCAATAGCACTGCTAAGAATTTACCCAAGGGATACAGGAGTGCTGATGCATAGGGGCACTTGTACCCCAATGTTCATAGCAGCACTCTCAACAATAGCCAAATTATGGAAAGAGCCTAAATGTCCATCAATTGATGAATGGATAAAGAAATTGTGGTTTATATACACAATGGAATACTACGTGGCAATGAGAAAAAATGAAATATGGCCTTTTGTAGCAACGTGGATGGAACTGGAGAGTGTGATGCTAAGTGAAATAAGCCATACAGAGAAAGACAGATACCATATGGTTTCACTCTTATGTGGATCCTGAGAAACTTAACAGGAACCCATGGGGGAGGGGGAGGAAAAAAGAAAAACAAACAAAAAAAAGAGGTTAGAATGGGAGAGAGCCAAAGCATAAGAGACTGTTAAAAACTGAGAACAAACTGAGGGTTGATGGGGGGTGGGAGGGAGGAGAGGGTGGGTGATGGGTATTGAGGAGGGCACCTTTTGGGATGAGCACTGGGTGTTGTATGGAAACCAATTTGACAATAAATTTCATATAATAAAAAAAAAAAAAAACTGAGGTAAAAAAAAAACCAATCCAATATAAATTCCAAAAGAAATTGTTAAATGAAATATAGGATGTGAGATTATACCTTGTCTGAAACATGTAATTAGTTATCAATATGTTAAAAATGTTTTGAAAAAGAAACACAACAAAGATAAGTTGGAACAAGATGAAAAGAGTCTAATAAAGACAGTAGTTGGGGATGTAGTTTCGAGAAGAGAGGGACAGGAGTGACATCTCTGAGTACACACTGTTACAAGTCGACTTTAAATGTAAATGTGTCACATATTAAAAGAACAACATTAAATGAGAAAAGATAAACTGAATAGAAATAAATGCAGCTAACTTTTTACAAATTGCTAACTTTAAAGTTTAGGAGAAAAATGCAAAATAGCCCAACTACTAATTCAAGTAAATTGCTTATCCTGCAGTCTGATCAAAATCCTTTAAGAATGTCAATAAAATAGTGAACTCAAAAAAAAAAAAAAAAGAAAAAAGAAAAATAAAATTCGGAACAGCATAATTGTAACTTTGTTTAGATAATCACACATATTAATATTTATTTTATCTTATTTTATTTTACCTTATTTTATTTTTAAGTAGGCTGCATGCCCAGCATGGGACCCAGTGCGAGGGCTTGAACTCACAACACTGGGATCAAGACCTGAGCTGAGATCAAGTCGGACGCTTAACCGACTGAACCACCCAGGCGCCCCTAGTACGTTATTATGTGTATATGAGGTGAGAAAGCAAGACTGAGAATACATATACTGAAAACATTAATAATTAAGGCAAAAATTATGGATTTAATTTGGTTGCAGGCATTACAGGTTATTTTTATTTTCTTTATATGCTTCTGTATTTTTCAGATTCCACCTAATGAGATGCAGTGTGATCAAGAAAATACGATGAAATTCTAATTTTTAAAGGCCCCGATTTTCTCCTCCTTCTTCATTCCATTGCCCTACTCTATGCCCTCATGATTTCACACCTAAATCATTTTAACATGGTTCAAGTTGATTTCTCTTGTTTCTGAGCATACATAGACAAACTTGCTTTCTAAAATAAATTAATCACACCCCTGCCCTCGGTAATCTCAGTAATTGGGAGAAATATAAATCTTTTTTTAAAAAGCTCCCTGTCCTCAAAAACTGTAGAACTGTATAAGATTAGAATTCAACCAGCTAGACCCATCATATGAGCTGACGTGAGCAGTGTGGAGTCCCATGGTTTCAGACAAAGCAAAGAGGTGGAAGCAGACCAATGAAGACCGCACGGACAAAAGGAGCACCGCAAGGCCACAGTGGCACCCCGAGGCTGCCAAGGCTGTCGCGGGTGAGGCAGTACTAGTTAAGGGTCTCCGCAAGAGCAAGGGTGGCAGAAAAGGAAAGGCACTGAGGATTTCATGGTGGGTTCGATGCATAAAGTCAGGAAGAATCAGGAATTACCAAAACGTGAGACTTGGGCAAATGGGTAGATGGAACTGCCATTAACGGACAGAACAAAAACCAAAAGAGGAGGTCTGTGTTCCCGTTTTTGAGTTATCGTGACTCCTAATACATCTCATCCAGACTCGAGATCTGCCCACGAGCCCTACCTTCTCTTCTAAGTAAGTCTGTCTCTATCCCCAACATTCTCCTGTCTCCCCATAAGAATCCTAGCTGCACTGTTAGGTCCATTCAAAGCAAATATACAATATTTTAAAAGCTCTGTTGGTAGGGGCGCCTGGGTGGCTCAGTCAATTAAGCAACCGACTTCAGCTCAGGTCACGATCTCACAGTCCGTGGGTTCGGGCCCCGCGTCAGGCTCTGTGCTGATAGCTCAGAGCCTGGAACCTGCTTCAGATTCTGTGTCTCCCTCTCTCTCTACCCTGCCCCACTCGGACTCTATCTCTCTCAAAAAAAAAAAAAAACATTAAAAAAAAGAAAAAGAAAACCTCTATTGGTAGATAACAAAGCCATCACTGTATGTTACATAAGAGACTAGTAGTGAATTAGAAAAAAATTTTTATAACATTTCAAGGACCTTATCATTAAATTATTTTCAATCTCACCTCTGTCCACAATGAGGTTCCTCGTCCTAAGGACTCCTCTTGTCTCAGACACATGAGAAAAGTTGAAATATCAGAGAGTGACACCTTCTCCTATAAGATGGCGGGGGGTCAGGGAGAAGGTGTCAGGGCAGTTAAAAAAAAAAAATCACTCATTTAAAAATTTTTAATCAAATAAAATGAAATCACTGTAAAAGCAAAGCATACTACTTAAAGTAGAATATTACTAGCTAAATCAAAAGAAAGCTATTTTTTTAAAAAGAAAATACTCAACCTTAGAAATGAAGATACTGACTACAAACGTTACATCATTATACAAAGTCAATGATTATTTTATACATCTATTTTCCTTACAGTCAAGGCTACTACCTTAAAGACAAGATGGTCACAGTCTAAAAGCAAAACAGAAACATTCTGTAAGAAATTACTTAAGTCGAAAAGTGATGCTTCCTTTTCTAAGCCCTGCTTTACGAAACGACACCCTGCCTCATGAAAACCACCTAAGTCTTTTCATTCTCTTAAGACTGTACATCTTGAATTAAGATACCTTGCTCTAGGCCAGGAGTCAGCAAAACCACTCGCAGCTGTTTTGTAAATAAAGTTTTAGTGGTACAGAGTCCCTTTATTTATAAACTGTCTATGGCTGCGTTTAAGTTGTAACAGATACACACAGAACCTTAAAAAAATGGGACTTTTTCTGGCCCTTCACAGGAAAAGTTTGCTAACCCCTATTTTTAGCAATCGTAGTGGTGTGGCTCTGTAAAAAACAAAGATACCCTACATTCCTCGAAGGTGGATTTACAGGAAGATGTGAAGAGGAAACCCCTCTCCCCCCAGTGAAATCAGCCGAAACAGGTTTAATCCCTCCAGCAACGAGCTGTAACAACATGCGAAATGTTGTCTACCAGGGAAGAGACTTATGGCCCCGGGTTTTTACTGGGAGCTGATCACACAGCCATCTCTCCAGAGCACCTACCAAAATCCCAGACTCCGAGAAGGAGGAGGTGTTCAGTATAAACGATGGTGTGTGTAAACACCTGAGGCATAGTACATCGCTCTTACCAGTGACGATAACCTCCTGAAATCCAAGTTCTCAGCCACGAGCGAGGGCCGGGCTGACCTTATGAGCAGGGCTTTCTAATGACAGCACCACAGGCCTGCTATGTTGACACTTTTCTGCACACCTGCTCATGGAGAAAGACTTGTAAATTGAAGTATCATGAGTAAAGAAGACAAACTTACCACGTCTACCAAATTCATGGCTGTCTGAAGAAGGTAGCACTGAGCCGCCCCTCTCAATAGAATCTGATGGGTGATCATAGTACACTGAAGAACATCCCTGACGTCAAAAAACAAAAACAATGCATTTCCATGTTCTCAAAGACAATTCTGATAACTCGTAAACATTGACAAGCTGATTTCTAGTATCTACGATTCCCATTGCAGAAAGTCACTGTCAGTGCAACTTCAAGGCTACTATTTTCCATGAGGTCTCTACTAGAACTCAATTTACTATGAAACATACCTCTTTCAAAGACTATAAATGACACTTTTCAAATAAGAAGTTTACGGTTTTTGAAATACTTTACAATCAATATTACCGTCTGGTATTTTAGTTCTAGTTTCCTACATTATCAACGTAATTTAAGAGAACCTTACTGGCCTTGTTTCAAAATCATCAAAATCCAACAGCATGTATCATGGCACAAACTTACATCAGTATTTCATAAAAACAAAGTAAGCTCAACCACATACACAGATTTTTTTTTTTTTTTACTACTTAATATAAAAATTAAGGGCTCAGAAGTCCCAAGGCCAATATTAACCCAAACCACTCACGATAGATGAGAGCAGAGGGGAAAACAACATTTACTGATGGGAAGTCATGGCAGATAACCATATGTGAACACACAAACGTATGTGGGCAGAAAGTAAATTACCTGAGAGCAAGAAGAGCTTCGATACCCAGGGCCTTACATCGTGGGACGTTTGCCAAAGCCTTTGACAGAAACAAAATGGGAATGGCACACCAATGTCTACTTGACATCTTCTGAATACACTTTAATAGGAAACTGCCTGAAAGAAAACGTTGTAAAATATCACCGTTGCCAATAAGCACCTGGAAAGCTTCTCAATGTCAGCAGTCATTAGGTATGAAAATGCACATCAAAAACCATGAGACAGAACTTCACACCCACGAGGAGGGCTACAATCAAAAGGATCAACAGCAACGAGTGCTGACACAGACACAGGGAAATTGGAACCCTCCCACACTGCTGGTGGGAGAGCACAACGGTGCAGCCAGTATGGAAAAGTTGGGTAGCTCTTCCATGAGTTAAACGGAGAATTACCAGAGGAGCCAACAATTCCTCTCCTGGGCATATACTCAAAAGAACTGAAGGCATACGTTCATACAAGAATGTGTATGTGAATATGCACAGGAGAGTTATTCATAATATTCAAAAGTGGAACCAGGGCACCCGGGTGGCTTAGTTCGTTAAGCATCTGACCCTCGATCTCGGCTCAGGTCATGATCTCAGGGTTCATGAGTTCGATACTGAGTGGGGCCTCTGTGCTGACAGCGTGGAGCCTGCCTGGGATTCTCTTTCTCCCTCTCTCTGTGCCCCTGCCCTGCTTGTGCTCACTCGCCTTCTCAAAAATAAATAAGTAAACTTAAAAAACAAAAGTGGAACCAATCCAGATGTCTACCAACTGATAAAAGGACAAATAAAATGTGAGATATCTATACAGTACAGTATTATTCAGTCACAAAAAAGAATGAAATATTGATACATGGGTCATTATTGGATGACTCATCATGGATTAATCTAAAAACATTATGCGAAATGAAAGAAGCCAGACATAAAATAAAAGGCCACATACTGTATGATTCCATGTATATAAAATGTCTAGAATCAGCAAACCTGTAGAGAAAGGAGATTAGTGGCTGACAGGAACTGAAAGGAGATTAGTGGAAACTGATTGATGATGGGCATAAAGTTTCTTTCTGGGGGTGATGAAAATATTCTGGAATTAGAAATAATGGTTGTACAACTTTGTGAATGTACTAAAAAACAAATGAATTGAACACTTTAAAAGGGTTTTATGGTATGTGAATTTTAGCTCAACAAACCTGTTGGAAAAAATCAATGTTATTTCAAATTGCATTCCTATAAGTATTCTACTCTATTGTAAAGATTCTGATAACCATGCAGCTATAGTAGTAAAAAAAAAAAAAAAAAAAAAGCTTAAGGTAAAAGATCAACTTTTTACTGTTAAAAGCCATTCTTCTGTTGGAGATATTAAAGAAAAACAAGGTAAGAATGGGTCTAATCAGGGCGCCTGGGTGGCTCAGTCGGTTAAGCATCTGACTTCGGCTCAGGTCATCATCCCAGTTTGTGGGTTCGAGCCTCACATCAGGCTCTGTGCTGACAGCTCAGGGTCTGGAGCCTGCTTTGGATTCTGTGTCTCCCTCTCTCTCTGCCCCTCCTTTGCTCACAGTCTGCCTCTTAAAAATAAATAAACGTTAGAAAAAAAAAAAAAAAAGACATTTCATAGCTTTCAAAAAACAAAAAAAGAATGGATCTAATCACTGTTTATTTTTCTATTTTGAGATACAAACATCAGGTGCTCTGTCCTGCCTTCTCTGCTAATATGTGACTTCTTAAAGGACCCTTAAGTCATGCAATTAGCGTAAATGTTTCCTCTGATCATCCCTATAGAATGACTTAAGAAATCCTTGGAAGCTGCTGAAAGGAACTTGTGTTTCATGTTTTACTTATAAAATAATACTTTATACTACTTATTTATAAAATATCATGCATTTTGTATCTTCCAAAGTATCTAGCACAAAACTAGATACATTTTTTTTTAAATTTTTTTTTAACGTTTATTTATTTTTGAGACAGAGACAGAGCATGAATGGGGGAGGGACAGAGAGAGAGGGAGACACAGAATCGGAAGCAGGCTCCAGGCTCCGAGCCATCAGCCCAGAGCCCGACGCGGGGCTCGAACTCACGGACCGCGAGATCGTGACCTGAGCTGAAGTCGGATACTCAACCGACTGAGCCACCCAGGCGCCCCAAAAAACTAGATACATTTAAGATACTCACTGGAAATTGTTGACTAAAAAACTACCAAGTAAAACCTGAGTAAACAAACACTTTACTTGCCCTCTTGTGGGACTAATTAAGTTCCCCCTTTTGCCTAACACCTCACTCACAGCACAGAAGATGGCGATGGCCACAGACAGCAGGCACTGAAACCCCGGGGGCGCTGACCCCCACCGCCTCCCTCGCTCGGCGCTGATCTGGGATGTGCCAATGTGGTCGGCACAGTAATCTCCGTATGGCTGACTTCGGGCAAACGACAGAGCGTCTGAGAGTTACCTTCTCCAGGAGTGGATTTTTTACAAAAGCAATCAAAGTAATCAATTTTCCATAAGTCTGAAGTTGAGATATACAGATCATCTTTTCCCTTTTCTCCTGGCTTTTAAGGAGATATTACCATCGGTCACTTGTTTCGCTATACTTGCAGATGAAATACAAAAGGAAACATGCATATATTTCATACCCAGGTTCACTTTACAAGCCACAAAGCCACGAGTGAAAAGGACCCAGGAAGTAGAGTTAAGTCTTTCTGCTCAGCAAACAAAAGAACACTGGTTTTGTTCTTTGCTTATACAACTTTTTCCTAAACCCAGGCTTCTCTTTCTTCAAACAATTTTACTGATTTTTAGAAAACGAATAGAGAAAACTAGAAAAGACAGCCAACTGCAGCACCCATTCTAAAATTACTTCTATGTTGGGGCGCCTGGGGTGGCTCAGTCGGTTAAGTGTCCAACTTTGGCTCAGGTCATGATCTCACAGGTTCATAGGTTTGGGACCTGTGTCGAGTTCTGTGCTGACAGCCTGTAGCCTGCTTCCGATTGTTTCCCCCTCTGTCTGCCCCTCCCCCACTCGTGCTTGCTCTCTCTCCCTCTCTCAAACATAAACAAAAAAAATTTTTTTAATTACTTCCACTTTACTCATGCCAATACTAGTAATTACGTATTATATATAAAGGCAAAAGTGTGCACTCAATTACAATAAACACCTGTATAATTCTGACAAAATAGGTAAATTCCAAAACAAGGAAATTACTTTGATAACATTGATTATAATAGTTATAGGATAGTGCTTATCACCAATATACTAAAAAAATTTTTTAAGCCTTAAAGCTAATAAATTAAAAAACTCTTTGCCAACACATACTCTTTATTTCTTCTGGAAGAAGAGAAATATAAGTGACTAAAAACTTCTGTAATTTCAGTCCCAATGGAGAACCACTTCCTATCAGCTGGCCTGGGGACCTATAGACAAATGAGGGAAAGAAACAAATATTTAAAATTTACAAATAAGGATACTGAAACTAGATGAACTATGGCTCAAAAGTCTTTCAACAATAAACATCTTTTTCTGAACCTGCATTTTATTTTTCAGTGAAATTTTGAAGCTCCTTCTGATTACAGAAACATCAGGGTCTTCTAGGAAAACGGACATGGGTTAATAACTTAACATACTAAGTAGCCGCGAATTTCCTTTTTGCGGTAATTTCCCTGACACGCATATAGGACTCTTGCTAAACAGCGTCAGTTTTTAAAAAGTCTAAAAATGATCATTTTCAATTATACTTCATTGTTTCCAACATATAATCCAATGATTTCAAATCTTTAAGTATTAAATAAAAGAAATAACATTCCCAGAAAAACATATATGGGTAATTAATTACTTCTGCAAGAGCATTTAACTACTCGGGTCTACGAAAGTCGTGGGTTTTTTTCTGCCATATGCTTCCGCCAGGGACATTATCTGTTAATTGAACACATTAGAGTGGGCGAAAACTGAAGGCATTTCATAATAAATGTGTCTGCCGGCTCCTTTAGAGGCACCAAGTAGATTTTACTGCTCTCCAGCTGTCTAATTGCTTCACAGAACTATTCAATAGTAATGAGTTATCTGAAAACTAATTGGCAAATCAAGCATTGCTATGTTCTTTCAATATTTATTAAATAGGATTAAATATTAACAGCAGCACAAACTAACTTAAACATCTCAAAGAGACTGGCAGTGGGTGTTTGTTTTTCTGTTTAGAGGTACACCGAACAGAAGACCTGCAAGTATAAATTTACTTCATCGATGTTGGAAAGACAACGTAAGTTCAAAAGCAAGGGGAAATTCTGAAGGTATAATTCAAGAGTACAGACAACGCTGAAAAACTGAGGCCATCGCACAATGACAAACTTTTCGCTGTCTGACTTTTCAAAGTGGAGAGGGGGCAGGAAGTGATATATTCTAGACAATGGCAGCCGCTGTCAGATTTGGAAACGGCAAGGTTAGTGAGCCCTGTGGTATCAGATTGGCATCGGAGGTGCTGCTGTGAACTCCTGGCTTTTCACGTGGATGGAGAGGCAAATAAATGGACAGACAGACTGACAGACCGACCCTGAAAAGGACACAGATGGGTAAGTCCGCCCAGCAGACAGAGCTGCTGGTTAGCCAAAGTCACTATGATTTGCAAAAGGGCAGAAAACAGAGCAAGGGGAAGAAAGTAAATAAACTCTGTGACCTATACTTTCCAGAAGCCCAAGAGTGGAAGGGTTCAAGGTAAGAAATAAGAGAAAAAGAAGGAACACTTGATACGCTAATAGAAAGAGAACAAGAAGAACCACAAACACAGAGGGACGTTGTAACGAGAAAAAGTTTCATGTCTCTTCAGCAACACGTAAGATGTACCAAATGCATTAAACTGCCTGGTCCTATTTCACAAACATGTTAAATTTATACATCAAGTACATATTCCTACATTGCTGCTAGGTTACATACTGCCTGTTTACCTGCTATATAGAGAGCTCTCTGAAAGTGCATCCATTAATGGTCCAATAATAAACTAAAAAAAAAAGAAAAAAGAAAAAAAAGTAATTAATGTTAAGCTACAGCTGCAACTTTGAAAAGTCAGCTTTGCCCTAACTGCATATCCCAGTAGCGATGCAGACGAGCTGGTCTATGCAAAGCTGATCTCTTACCCTGTAGGCTAATTCCATGCTAACCTTGGAGGGTCCCTTAAGTCCACTGCCACAACAAATACAGAATTTTCCCACCTGATAAAAACTTAGGAAGAGCGTTCATATAGGGCCAGGAAGGAAGAAACAAACCCCAAGAAGAAATACACGATGGAAAATAAGCACAGTTACAGAGGAAAAAACCAAAAAAGATACGCAAGAGAAAATGTAGGCTCCTATGCCTGGAAAATAAAATGGGGGGAAAATTATATTTTCAAAAATATTACCCGACATAGGGCCAAAAAAGCAAGAGTCTAGGAAGCGCAGGGAGGACAGGAGAATGTGGAAAATGAGACATCTCAAAACATGACAGCAGGTCCTCAGTTAGGAAAGTTTACTAGGGTGTCTCTAAATAAGGGGTAAATCACTGTGCACCCAGTGATCACGTGACTCACCGGCACTGTAAGACTTAAATCACGGCTATAATTCTCAGTCTCCGCTTTGTGTGATTTCTGATCAACGGACGTATAGATGCTAACAAATACAGCTCAAAAGGCGATCTCTGCTTAATACAATAGCTAACACTAATTCAGGGATTCAAAACTGTGGAAGCAGCATCGTTATGCAAATCTGTAAAGTGTTACTTGCTATGTGAGAGCCCCAATATACATATTTTTTGAAGATCACTTATGATGCAACAAATGCCTTTTCCTCTCATCTCCTGACAAAGGGAACGGGGGCGGGGGGGGGGTGGCGGGGTGGTGGGGAGAAGCTGTCAGTACCTCAGAAAATTCTGGCGAAAACGGAAGAACCTTCGTCTCATATAGCTCCAAAAAATGGAGAACACCTTCTTTGGTCAGGATTTTATTTTCGCTTTCAAACATTCTTTTATAAATACACATATGCCAGGACGGGTGAAAGAGCCAATTTCCTGTGGAAATAAACACCCGATGTTGTTGACAGCTGATTCTCACATTGTGTCCTGCCACACAGACTATAGATTCCTAAATAAACACATTTACACACAGATACGTTAACTTCATTAGGACACTACAGCACTGAGTTTTTAAATCATATCCAAGGGTGCTCACCGAGTGACCAAAAGGACTTCAGTCTTCAGTGTTCCATGATCAGATAGTTTCACTTAGAGAGACCACAGGCAACTTTACCACCTCTACGGCGCACAGGGTTGGGACTTTAGATTTGGGGCCATTTCAAACAATCCCTGTCACCCTACTTCAGTCCATTTTTCACATAGAAACCTGAAACTGTCCCTCCTCCACTTAAAACCCTTGAGTGGCTTCTCATACGTGGAATAAAATCTTAACGGGGCACCTGGGTGACTCAGCCGACTCTTGATTTTGGCTCAGGTCATTATCTCTCGGTTCGTGAGATCGAGGCCCGTGTCGGGCTCTGTGCTGAGTGTGTAGCCTGCTTAGGACTCACTCTCTCTCTCTCTCTCTCTCTCTCTCTGCTGCTCTCTCCTGTTCCCATCTCAGGACCTCTGTACACAGTGTCGCCTCAACTCTGAAGTTGGACGTCGTTTCTCAGGTAGGCCTTCCCTGCCCCGCTCACTATACACTCCATTTCAGTCCTTTGTTTGGTACTTTTCAGAACTTATCACGCGACTTTTTTTTCACGGAAAAGAGACAAAAGTTAAATCAAAAATAGTACATCTGTCTCACCGCTTTTTCCCTAGCACTTAGCATATACTGGACACTAAGGAATTTCTGTTAAATATATAAATGAGTGAGGGCAAAAACACACAAAAAATGGAATAAATATGTACCTTAGAGATTTTTTTTAAACTCTTTTGAAATATTCTTTAATTCTTCTAGGAAAAAAATTATTCAGCATTTTTAACTCATGGCATTCTAGAAATAGATTGGTCCATTATTTGTAATTTACGCCAAGATGCTTGTTCAATGCTTTGGCAATGGTAATTTTTCAAAATCTGTCACTGCTATTTGATTTGGCTTGCCAAGAGCTGTGGGCAAAACATGGTAATAAGAGAATCATTTTAATAGTAAACGCATAAGTGAAGTCACAACAGGATTCAATTAAATTCTAGCCCCAGGTGACTACAGATTCTTTCGCTCTGTGAAAAATCCCAGTGTATCCAAAAACAACTACAGCGCTTGGCTGAATAAAAGCTCAACTCCTAAGGGGTCAAACTATTAAAGTTGTAATTATCTAGAGAAGGCACTAAAACCCATTTACCTAGGTTAATTCTCACGGGTAAACATGATAATGTAACAGTTTATCATTCATATGCATACTAACCACTGTCAGCCTGCATTTAGCGGTTTTGTTGACTCAAACTTCATTTCATAAAATAATTTCAGGAAGCTCCGCTTCCTTCTGTGTCTCCTAAAAGGCTCTCAAAATACAGTACTAGGGAAGGGCTTAAAAAACCGTTTTCCAAATTCTGTCTTGGAATCTTCCTAAGAAGTCCAAGTGACAGAGTAGTAATTGAACCCCCCAAAAAGGAACCAGCAAACAATGAAACGGATCTGGAGAATAAGAACGGAGAGCAGTTAAAATATAGAATACCAAGGAGCTATTATTAAAAACGTAGACCACACCGACATCAAAACGTTAGTGAAGAGCCCTTATCTTTTAAGGATATACGCTGAAATAATTATAGACAACATGACACGCTGTCTTGGGGTGGCTTCGCAGTCCCTGGTGGGGAAGCAGCAGGACAGGTTGAGAGAGGATAAGAGGCACCGGTTGGCCACGTGTTGATCACTGTCCGAAGCTGGGCGAGGGGGTTCATTTTACACGCTATTCTCCTTCTGTGAGGGTTGAAGTGTGCCGTCACCAAAAGTTTACAGAGTTAACCATACCTCCGACTCACAGAAAACTCTGCAGTCATTTAAAATTATGTTCTCAAAAACTATTTACGGATATAGGTAAACGCATCTGAACACAAGCCTAAGTGAGACAAACGTTATGATCAGTCAATCCAGAGGCGTCGGTCTGGAACGTTAACAGCCATTCTCTTGGTGGCAGCAAATTCACATTATCCTCCTTACACTTTTAAAGTTTTTCCCAACTCTCTGTAATGAGTAAGAGGCAGGTATACAAACGAGGAGGAAAAAAGAAACTCTAAATGTCACAAGAATCAAAATAAAAGTAATCATTACCATTTTCCTCGGACACCGCATATTCAAACAGACTGTTGAGCTTTGGTAAAACTGGCTTTATAACATGGATCTGAAAACAAAAACAAAACACCATATGAAATAAAAATTCACCTTTGAAAACTTCGAGGTGAACTTGAAAAAAGAAAATGAATCTGCTTTTCATCCGTTTATAGAACAGTAGCTCTTCTGTTTTTTTTTCCCCATAGAAAAACTATGCAGAAGGTGCCAGATTCTTCCAGTTGTTAAATCATATGAATTCTGGTGTATGAGACCGAGTGCGGCAGAGCTAACGAACACAGCCTAGGATAGAGTAACAGGACCGTCACATTTGTACAGTGAGAATCATAAACCACGTCATGTAATCCTCAGCTGTGCTGGGAAACAGGCAGAGCTGGTAATACCAACAGATTACAAAACAGGGAAAAAATATTCTCTCTAGTCTCTCAAGTTGTTCAAGGCCATACATTTAGAAGTAGGGCCAGTTCAGAGTTCAGTGTTCAACTACTTAGACTACGGTAGGTAAATCAGAGTTTCTAAACAAATTATAGGGATCCTATGTATATACTCATTAAGGAAAACCATAAAAGTTTATTTGAATTTGGAAACGCTTTTTTTTAACGTTTCTTTTTTGAGAGGGAGAGAAAGTGCGAGCAAATGCGAGAGGAGCAGAGAGAGGGGGAGACAGAAGATCTGAATCAAAGCAGGCTCCACATGAAGAGCAGCGAGCCTGAGGCGGGGCTCGAACTCACAAACCAGGAGATGATGACCTGAGCCGAAATTGGAGGCTCAAACAACTGATCCACCCAGATGCCCCGAATTTAGAAATTTAGTGGTGCCTGGGTGGCTTAGTCAGTTAAGTATCCAACTCTTGATCTTGGCTCAAGTCATGATCTCACAGTTCAGGATTGGCCCGTGGGGCTCCATGCCGATAGCCCGGAGCCAGCTTGGGATTTTCTCTCTCTCTCTCTCTCTCTCTCTCTGCCCCTCCCACACACATGCACAATCTCTCCCTCTCTGAGAGATTCCTCTCACCTTAAAAATTTCATGATTCTACAAAAACTAACTCAAAGTTAACTGAAAATGACTTTTCAAGTTTCCACTTGCATGACTAGGTACACACAGATATAGGAACTAAAACAAGAAAGAAGGAAGGAAGGAAGGAAGGAAGGAAGAAAGGAAGGGAGACCGGCCTACAAAATTAAAGGGCAATTATTTATTTAACAACAATTCATCTCAGAATCACCTTAAGTAACATTTTCCTAAGTGTGTATTTCTTTGGAGATTATTCAGAACACTGAGAAAGTAAAAACTAACACTTTAGAAGGAAATGTCAAGGGAAGAATAAACAAGGCTAAAAGTCTCTGAGTCACAATTTAAGTCGATTAAAAATACGCTTTAATTTCCTGAGTTAACAGTTTTAAATTGCATTTATGCCAGAGAACAAAGGGCACTTGTATCCCATTATGCTTTATCCAAATTCGTCTTTTTTGCACTGCTTTTACAAAACATTTGAAAAAAAAATTAAAACTGCATCTACATAGGATTTGTTAAAATATGAAAACACCCACCTGATTTCCTTCTAGAGTTTCCATAATTAAAATATAGTTTTCCCAAAACTTGAGAAGTTCATCCTTTTTCTTCTCAGACCACCAAAACAGACTCGGGCCTGATGTGGTTTAAAAAGGAAAATTAGTTCCTCCTTTTGCGTATTTCTTAGGTTTCTTAATGACAATCATTTTTAAAATCATGCCACTGTTACCAGATACTGTATCCTCTAACAATGCAGGGTACCACTGTATCAAAGCCCAGAGAGGAAGCTCGGGCCAACAAGAATCTCAAAAGGAGTTGTGTTTGTTGTTTTTTGTTTTTATTTCCTTTGCTTTTAAATAAGATTCCTGTTTTGGAGTTCTGGGTAAGAGTCATAAACCCTGCTTTCTCTCCCTAAGAACCTCGCTGTAACAGCCAAAGATTTTTCAGAGGCAAAAGCCCAGAAGTGTGGAGAAAACAGGGAAGCAGACAACAGCAGTGAAGCTTAGCTTGAAAAATTAGAGAAAAACTAAGCAGACTCAAGAAAAGTAAGTATTAAGTACCCACAGGGAAAGCCAAGAAAAAAAACTGATTTCTACTTTAAAAATTTCCCCAGACCTAAGGAATTGCCGGCAAAAGCTAACTCTGTAAGTAGAAGCAAAAACCAAGGACAAACTAAAAGAGGATGTGTTCAGTGTGTTTAAGTAACAGAGCCTTGGTGCCCCTTCCTGTGCTCTGAGCCAGAAAAAGCCTGGAAGTGATTCTCCGGAGAAGGTAAAACTCTGGGTCTCTGGAGGGAGAGGCATTGGACTCTGCTGAGGTCAGGAATGAGTGCCGTATGAAGCCGGGAATTAAGTGACCCTGGAAGCCCCCGGGTGCTGAGATCCCCCTCTACCTGCCCCTTCTACCACATGAGCCCCTCAGGTCCCAGAATGCTGACCAGGACTTCACTAGGCAGCAGCAGACTAGAAGGTCTCCGTGGAATCTGGCCAGCCCGAGAGGAAAGACCTGTCATGGGAGATCACCTTGCACTGAAGTTCACGCAGGCTCTGCTCATGTGCTTAGAGACTTAACTTGGTTTTTGGCTCCTTATTCTTAAATAGAAACAGGTATCTAAGGATCACCAGATGTCTGCGGGAACGTGCTCATTAAAGATCAAGACCAAACAAACAGAGGAGATTTGGAGAAAACACAACTAGGGGGAACAAGATAAACCTCAGGCTGCCGTAAGAAAAGGATACGATTAATAAGGGTGCATTGTAAGAACAAGAAAGATCGCGTGAGAATAAAAATTTGATAGCAAAAAACAAGAAGCACAGAGAAAGGACCGGAAATAATGCTGAGAGAGTCACCCAAGAAACAGAACAAAGAGACAAAATCATAGGAAACAGGAGAGAAGACGCTTTGCTAACCAGTCCAGGAGCTTCAATATCCAAACATGAGAACAGAAATAAGAAAGGAAGGAAGGAAGGAAATAAAGTAATTCAGGAGAAGTTCTCAGAACTGACGAACATGATTTCCAGATTGACTAGGTCCACCAGTGGCCAGCACAGGGATGAAAACTGACCCAAGCCAAAACTGTGAAATTTCAGAATGATGGGGGCACAGTCCCTACTTCCACGGAGAAGAAACACAGCACATATAAATAAACATGATTCAGGATGGTTTCAGACTGCACAAGAGCAACAACGAAAGCTCTAGCTTCGAAGACAATAGATCAATGCCTTCGAAATTTTGAATGGAAACGTTTTCCAGGCTAGACTTCTACCCCCCGGTCAAACCATAAATCAAATGTGATGGGAAAACAAAGGCATTTAGACATGCTTGGTCTTAGCTTTCACTTAGGATATAGAAAACCACAGAAGAACATTCCTGCCACACTGACAAAGGGAAAAAGCTGGACAACACACAAAATCTTGAACTCCTGAAACCTAAGGCTGTCGAGCAACCTGGTGATCTGAACTCTAAAGGGCAGAAAGTCTCTCCAAGAACAGACAGGACACGCAAACTGACCTACCTCTGGCCAAGTGCAGGAAGAGGTGGTCACCAAAAAGTAGTTTAAAAAAAACAACGAGGGGCACCTGAGTGGCTCAGTCAGTTAAGGATCCAACTCTTGAGTTCGGCTCAGGTCATGATCTCGCTGCTCGTGGGATCAAGCCCCATGTCCACTCTGCGCTGACATCACAGAGCCTGCGTGGGATTCTCTCTCTCTCTCTCTCTCTCTCTCTCTCTCTCTCTCTCTCTAAATAAAGGAGCTTGAAAAATAGAGAGGCAAAGAAACAACAAACGTTTGGGGAGTTTCTCAAGGCCAGCTGTGGACTAGTTTAACAGCCTAGCACCTGGAGAACTGCGAAGGGAATCCACAACCATTCACCACCAGCTCAGTTCCCTTAGGCCTCCTCCAGCGGTTCTGAGAAAGACTGTGGGAAAGGCAAGAGACTTTGCAGCGCAAGCATGCAGGCCCCACCCAGGTTCGAAGGGGCAGCAAGACTAACTGGAGAAGCCCATCCTAGCCCTTCAAGGGTACAAGACGGTGGTCAGCTGCTTAAGCCTGTCTGCACCCTGGACCCCCCCTCACACCAGAGGCCACACCTGCCCGCCCCTGGGGGAAAGCCTTGGACGTCCCCATGCCTGCCGCAGTCCTGATACCAGGCAAAAGCTGGCCGCCCTGAAGGATGGACAGAAACCTGCACCGACAGGAGGAGACCGTCTCATGCCCAGAGTCCTGCACTGGGACTGGCAGCAGGTCCGCTGCTGGGAGAGGGCAGGAAACCAGCAGCCAAGACCTCCCGCAGATACAAGCAGAACGAAGCCACCAAAGGACAGGGTAAGGGAACTCTAAACCCTCCACCAAGCGGGAGGCAGAGGTGTGCTAGCTTCGGCAGCACACAGACTAAAAAGGGTAGGAGACAGAGGTTATTGGCCACGGGGGTGGGGGCAGAGATGGCATAGAAAGCTGGAACCCTGAGGTTCAGGCACATGGGGCCTAAGAAGAGGCTGGCGCAGAAGATATGAAAAGTCCCACCCCCCTTCACCCTCCACCTCCAGCCTTGCACCGAGGGACAAACATCAGCGGTCTACCCCTGAGGGAAGGACCCCAGCTGTGGTGTTAGCATCAAGGGCCTCAGAAAAACAAGTACACTGACCGAACCCCTGGGTACTCCCGACTTCCCACTGAACAGAAGCCAGCAATAATCCACAACCACAGCAACAACAAGATCCAAATACACACTAGTGTGACTCAACCCCCAGCACTAATGGCCTAACAGAAGAGCGGCCTTCTCTATGCATAAATATTTACTTCAGTCTCTACTGAAGAGAGTGACCCCACCGCCAAGAAATAAAACAAAAACCCAAACCAAACTTAGAAATGGCCCATGCATACACACATGTCTAGGATGAGTATGTTGAAGATGTTAAAGGACCTAGTGGAGAAGGCAGAGAGCATGTATGAACAGATGGGGATTCTCAGTGAACGGAAGTGTCAGAAATGATGGAAATAAAAACATATCAGACACAACGGGTTCTTTGATGGATTCATCAGATATGCTCTTAAAAATTTCGATCTCTGGGGGCCCCTGGGTGGCTCAGTCGGGTAAGCTTCCGACTTCAGCTCAGGTCATGATCTCACGGTTTGTGAGTTCAAGCCCCGCGTCAGGCTCTGTGCTGACAGCTCAGAGCCTGGAGCCCGTTTCCGATTCTGCATCTCCCTCTCTCTCTGACCCTCCCCCGTTCATGCCCTGTCTCTCTCGGACTCAAAAATAAATAAACGTTAAAAAAATTTTTAAAAAAAATTTCGATCTCTGGAAAATGCTGTACATCAAAACAAGTGAGTAAATCAAAAAAGGGGAAGGTAAGAACCCCAGGAAACAAGAGTTCCAAGACAGGACTTGGGTGAAGGCAGATCTAAGAATGGCAGCTGGGCCCCAGGCTGAACTTCTACAGGCATCTAACAGAAATGATCAAGAAATGATCAAGAAATCCAAGGGGCGCCTGGGGGGCTCAGTCGGTTAAGCGTGGTCTTGCAGTTCGTTGCTTCAAGCCTAGTATCGGGCTCTGTGCTGATGGCTCAGAGCCTGGAGCCTGCTTTGGTTGCTGTCTCCCTCTCTCACTCTCTACCCCTGCCCTGCTCACGCTGTCTGTCTCAAAAATGAATAAACATTAAAAACAAACAAACAAACAAACAAACAAAAAACTTGTCAAAGAAATCTAAGAGAAAAACCAGGAAAATTTTGTAGAAGAAAAACTGAGACAACTAGCTAAAAATCTGAGGCTGAATTAGTGATACAGAGAGAACCAGATTTTTAAAGGACGTAATTCCAGGAAAAACTTGCAAGAAGGAAAAAAAAAAAAATCGTAGCTTACTACACAGATTACCTGTGAACAGTAATTTCAGTCATACCTTTATAATGAATTCACATTTAACCAAAGGGTAACTATGACAATGCATGTCACTTTACCCAGATCATTGGAAGACACAGAGGTAAGTACCAAAATAATCCATTAAAAGGGTATAAGACGTTGTTTTCTGAAATGCAAACTAGAAGTGGGAGAGCACAGAAAAACTATTGCTTATCTTTAAAACTCTGCAGAATGATTCTTTAAAATCAATGGCTTTAATTTTGGTTTGTTTTTTTTTTTAATTTTTTTTTTCAACATTTATTTATTTTTGGGACAGAGAGAGACACAGCATGAACGGGGGAGGGGCAGAGAGAGAGGGAGACACAGAATCGGAAACAGGCTCCAGGCTCTGAGCCATCAGCCCAGAGCCCGACGCGGGGCTCGAACTCACGGACCGCGAGATCGTGACCTGGCTGAAGTCGGACGCTTAACCGACTGCGCCACCCAGGCGCCCCTAATTTTGGTATTTTTAAAGTCTTCTCCAGGGGCATCTGAGTGGCTCAGTTGGTTGAGCATCTGACTTAGCTCAGGTTACGATCTCACCATTTGTGACTCTGAGCCCCACATTGAGCTCGCTGTCAGCGCAGAGCCTGCTTCGGATTCTGCTTCAGCTCCTGTCTCCCTCTCTCTCTCTCTCTCTCTGCCCTGCCCCTCCTTGAGCTCTCTCTCAAAAACAAATAAAATATTTTTTTTAAAAAAGTCCTCTCCAGTGAAAACTCTAATTAGATGATCACCAATTCGTGGACTGTCAAAATATTTACTATCTAATGTTTTAGACAAACAGGAAAATCTACTCTCAACTTCAACCAAACAAAAATCCTTTACCAGTAATAGGCAGCTATAGCTGACAAAGTAGAAATTTTCTGTCTACTGAGACAATGTTGAATCAATCTATTTTCGGTCTTGGGAGAGCTCAAAAAGATGACGAAGGGCATGTCCACACATTTCAGTGAACAAACCAATTAACAGTAAGTACCAAATAGAAGGCAGTCCTGGTTATTTCAACTACTCTTGTAGGAAGCCCAGGCTCAAAAGGTTAAAAAAAAAAAAAAATTACTTAAAATCAACAGCAAAAATACCCTCAAAAGGTCGACTTAAGGACTACACATTTAACAAACTTCAGTAACTCCCAGAAAGAGAATTGCCAAGAGAAACTTTCAAAGAGTGTGACGATTTCGAGTTCAGAATTCTAACACTCAAACCTCAAGGCACTGGTTAGGACAGGGAAATAATTTTTCTTTCAGTCTGATGGAAGCAAACCCTTTCTTTCTGTTAGGATGGACCTACCACGAAATCGCGCAAATGTGGTCTGTTAAATCCTGAATGGGCTCAGTCCTGTTCCTAATTATTCCACGGACGCAGGGTTCCGCCCCGCTCTGGGTCAGAAAGGTTAAGAAACGCTGACTGTTCTCAGCTGCAGTGATTGGTGACACTTGGAGCACATCCTCTCGAGGTGAGGCTCCCAAGGTGTCCGGGCTTTAAGGTCAAGGGGAGGCACATCAGGCACGGAGGGCGGAGAGCTGGGTTTCAGAAGCGGGGGGCCTCCCCAGCGGAAAGCCAAGCGGGGTGGGGCCGGGGGCAAAGAGGCAAGTACCGTTTCCTTCCTGGGGGCCGCAGGCGCAGCGGGCCCCCAGCTCCGCCGACACCTCCACCGCCCTCTGCAGCAGGTAGCGCGCTCGCTTGCGCGTCAGAGCGTCCTGGGCCTGGGCCAGCCCCGCCTGCACCGTCCTCCAGAAGCGCCAGCAGCGCCGCGCGTCCGGGCCCTCCTCGCGCGTGCGCGGGTCGCGGTCGGCGCCGGGCTCCGGCAGCAGCCTCTCGGCCAGGGCGCTCAGCACCAGCAGCTGCGGCCCGACGCGGCCCGGCCCCGGGGGCGCCCCGGCCGCGCCCAGCCCGTCCCACACGGCCCGCAGCGCCGCCCCGCCGCACTGGCCCAGCGCCGGCAGCAGCCGCCCGGCCGCCAGCGCCGCCGCGTCCTCCGCGGGCCCGGCCTCGCCCCCGTCCCCGTCGGCGGCCAGCGCCAGGGCGAGGGCCGCCTGCGCCACCCGCTCCAGCAGCGGCCCGTCCTCGCGGGGCCGCAGGCAGGGCCCGACGGCCGCCAGCACCTCCACGGCCGCCTCGGCGCCGGGCGCGGGCCCCCCGGCGAGCAGGTCGCGCAGCGCCTCCTCGGCCAGGGCGGCCGCCAGCTGCGAGCCCCCCGCGAGGCGGGCGCACGAACGCAAGGCGGCGCCCGCCGCCCTCAGCACGCGCCGGCGCTGGCGGGCCGGCGGGCCGGGGTCCGAGCCGCCCGCGGGGCGCCCGCGCAGGCCCCGCAGCAGCGGCACCAGGTACCCCGCGGCGACCTCGCGCGCCGCCTCCGGGAGCGCGCCCCTGCCGCAGCCGCCGCGCGCCTCCTCGTCTTCGAGTCGCTGCAGCAGAAAGCACAGCGTCTCCACGCGCTCCGCGGACGCCTCCCCGCGGCACAGCGCTCCGAGCAGGACCCGGGGGTCCCAGCTCTGCGACAGCAACGCTTCCGCGAGGACCCACTCCATTTGCCCCCGCGCGCGCCGCCGACACCCGGCGCCCAAATGAGTGGCCGGCGTGCGCGAGTGCGTGCGCGTGCGCGGCTGGCCCGGGCTCACGCCTGCCCGGAGGGGGCCTTCAGCCCGCCCAGGTCCGGCCCTGCGCGCTCTGGGGCTCCCCCCAGCAGCACCGCCTGCAACCCGATCCCTCTCGCCCCTCCCTTACTATTTTGTAGTGGAAAGAAAGCCCTCGTTAAACGTCACTGCCGTCAGGGCATCAACTCCATCAATTCCTAATTGGAGATGGGCCTGCCCCAGAGCCCTAAATCAAGCCGGCGTGCCTGCGACCGTGGGCCAGAAGCACACCTCGGTGTACTTCAGTCTCCTAGAAGCTTGTTTGCAAAAAGGCGCAGGTTGACACCGCTCACAAAGAGACTGACGCAGTGGGTCTGAAATGGGTTCCGGACACCTGCAAAAAAACTAACCAAACCAAAAAGCCATAAAATGAAAACTGAGAATGATTCAGAGGCCCTGAAAAGTACTACAGCTATGTGTTAGGGACAGGGCAGAAAACGATGCCAACGCCAGTCGTTGCGGTAAATGCCCAAGCTGATGTAACATGCAGATGTTTCCACATAGTGCTTGTGCTCCAACGAGCGATCTCAAAAATTGCCCATCTGTGTATTTTCTGTGCATCTAGAGCTACCCGCAAAAACAGAAAACCGCACCTTAGCATGTACCTTACTGGTTTGGTTCCTGGCTTAATCCTAGGCAAACAATCTATCACATGGGTTTTCTTTGCCTTCTAACCATAAAGATCTCTCTGGCAGTCAATGGGGAGGACACAAGCCCATCTTCAAAGAGCTTGACGTGTATTAAACATAACTGATGAGGTATCAAGTTACTTGAAGTTAGGTTTTTTGTATATAATTTTAAGTTATTTTTACATTTCTGATTTTCTATAATTTGAAGTTACCGGACATCCTATATGCAAGATTTTTTCTGTATTTCAGACTCATTCAGTTTTCCGTTAATAGAATGCATAAATGGTTCTGTTGTAAACCCACTAAGAATGTGTCAGTAAATATCAATTGCCTTCATCATATCACATGCCAGTAAATATCAATTTCCCTCAATCTACATTTTTCATATACCTAGCAAACAAAAATGAGCAAAACTCTTGAGCAGACAACCGCAAATGTAGACCTCTGAAAAGGTGTTCAATATTGGCTGCTAAAGAAATTCAAATTAGACCATCAAAGACATACCACTTCATACCCATCAGGATGGCTAAATTTTAAAGGCGGAAAAGAGCCAAGGACGTGGAACAATTGGAACTCCCATACATTACTGGTGGGCGTGTAAATGGGACAATCACTTTGGAAAGCTGTTTCTAATGAAGTTAAAATGTACCTCCTTGATGACTCGGCCATTGCACCCCTAGATATTTGCCTGAAGTAAATGAAAACATACCCCAACAAAAATGCTTGTGCATGAACATTTTTGCCAACCTTCGTCATTACCAAAAGTTTATTACAACCTAAATGTCCATCGATGGAAGAACACATGAGCAAACTGTGACCTACTCATATAATAATGCTATTCAGCAATACAGAATGAATTACGAATCCGTGCAACATGGATAAATCTCAAAACCCTCATGCTGAACAAAAGAAGCCAGAGAATAAAGTTTACATACGGTCTGATTCCAGGTATATGAAATTCAAGAATAGACAAAAGTAATCTTTTGGGTAGAAATGAGAATGGTAGTTACCTGTAGGGAGTGGAGATTAAAACAGGACACAAGGGAACTTTCTAAGGTGGTGGAAGTATTTTATCTTGATTAGGGTGCTGGTTACACAAGGTTTCACACTCGTCAAAGCTCCTTGAATCGAATCCCCAAGATCTATGCATTTCACTGCATGTAAGTTTTACCTCAGGTTTTTTTTAAAGTTTATTTAGTTATTTTGAGAGTTTATTTGGTTATTTTGAGAGAGAGCACACGCGAGAGCAGGGGAGAGACAGAGAGAGAGAGAGAATTCCAAGCTGGCTCTGTGCTGTCAGAGCCCTGTGTAGGGGCTCGAACTCACAAACCGTGAGATCATGACCGAGCCGAGATCAAGAGTCGGTCGCTTAACCGACTGAGCCACCCAGGTACCCCTACCTCAGTTTTTAAAAATGACTTACTGGGGCGCCTGGGTGCCTCAGTCGGTTAAGCAACAGACTCTTGGTTTCGGCTCAGGTCATGATCTCACAGTTTGTGGGTCATGAGATCGAGCCCCCATTCCGGCTTAGCACTGACAGCATGGAGCTTGCTTGGGATTCTGTCTCTTTTCTCTCTGCCCCTTTCCCACTTGAGTACTCTCTCTCTCTCTCTCTCTCTCTCTCTCTCTCTCTCTCAAAATAAATACATTTTAAAAACAACCTTTAAAAAAATGACTTATTAAAAATACACTCATAAGTTGGCCTATGTATTCATTCCCTATTACCTACAGAATAACGCCCAACTTTAGAGCACGCTGGTGGCTTCTTGGGCATCCGGTGAAAGCCAACCAGCCTCATAACCTAATTTTCCCTACTCTGCCCACGGTTCCAGACACATGGAACTCCTCTGTTGCCACATGTTTGCACTAATTCTCTCTGCCCGAATTATCTCCCCCAGTCACCGCTTCCCTGGCCCACCAAGGAGGGCAGGGGTCTCCTCACCACAAAAGCCACCTCTTCCGTCCTTGTGGTAGTTCACGGTTGAGGACTTCCTTTTCCTGAAACACTGTTTTTCTCCGGTTCTCATGACCTAACTTCTTCCTCCTCTTTGCTCTTCTCGACTTTTCCAGCTGTTTCTTCTCCACCTCTTTGGGGGAAGACTCCTCTTTCTCTTCCTGGCCCGTTTCCAGGGTTACATCTTCAGGCCTCTGTTCTTCTCACTTTATAAGTTTTCCCTGAATAGCGTCACTAAAACTAAAGTGAGCTCCCATTTACATACTAACAATTCGGGGGGAAAAATCTAGATCTCGCTCCTGAGCTCCAAACCTGTCTATCCACTGCCTACCAGACATCTCCTTCGGCTTACCACCAGGGCATCAGTCTCAGTTGCCACTTTTTCAGACTTCAGCCTACTATCCTCATTCCCCAGCATCCTTACTTCTCGCCAGGTATCTCCCATTTAGGGGAATGGCCATTTTCAGTCAGCTGCCCAAGTCAAAAACCCTGGGACCCTGTAGACTTCTCACTCCTTTCCTTGACTGCCACGTATGATCACTCCTCAAATCTATCCGTGGATCTTTCTAAAGAGTTTTTGACTGATGTCATTTCTTACTAAGATAACAGCAACAACCTCCTACTCGCATCACCCTCCACTCCAGTACATACTCGATGTTGCTACCATGACGATCTTCCTAAAATCAAACCATCGGGTGCCTATAGCCCTTTTGACATACAGTTCAAATGTCATCTCTCCAGAAAGTCATTTCTTAATACCTCACTCCCACCAACAACACCCACCCCACCTAAGTAGGTGACCCTCTTCCAAATTCCCAAAACACCCTGGCATATCCACAGCATTTGTCATGCAGTGATATCATCGCAGGCTCACTTTTCTGCCCACTTCCCCACCATGAGCAATTGGTGGGGAGGAGGAATGGAGTTATGTCTTTAATCACATTAATCTGGCTTCTTGCATCTCTCGCTGTAACGCGCTCCAGGAATGCTCACTGAGTGACTAGCCATCTCCAACTCCTCCACGAGGACCCAAATTCCAAGGCATCTCCAGAAAGCTGTTCCCAATGCCCAGTTCTGTACTATCCAGATCTTCCATTTAGTAATAATTTGTCCATTATCCTTACAATGAAGAACACATAGTAACATTTTTATATATGCATTGTTGCATTTAACTCTCAAAACAACTCATAAATGAAGCGCTATTATTTTTCTCACTTTACAGAAAAGTAAACCAAGAATGGGCGAGGTTAAGTGACTTGCCCAATGTCACACAACAAAAAAGCAGCAGAGGGGACTCGAACCCGTGCCTTCTGCTACGTTACCTCTAAAACATCAAGAAAGTCTACGATTAGTATGTGAGGTTTACTGCCTCGTAATCTCTGCACTCCCCGTGTCTAGCAGAGAGTAGCCACTCGGTAAATTTACTGTCATACGAATGGATGAATATGTACGTTTCCACCACGGTTTACGAGCCCCTTAAGAATTAGGATTTTGCTTCAATTCATTTTGTATCCTACACAGCAAACACAGTACCAGAAATATGGTAGCTCTCCGGTAAATGTTTGAAACTGGATAAACAAGAATTCAGGGGCCCCCGGGTGGCTCAGTCAGTTAAGCGGCCGACTCTTGACCTTGGCTCCAGTCATGATCTCACGGTTCGTGAGACTGAGCCCCGCATCAGGCTCCGCGCTGTCAGCACGGAGCCTGCTTGGGATTCTTTCTCTCTCTCCCTCTCTCACTGCCCCTCCTCCACTCGCGCTCTCTCTCTTTCTCTCTGTCTCACAATTAATAGACATTAAAAAAAAAAAAAAGAATTCAGTATTTTGTAGTGGTAGGTGTGATAAATTCATCAGCCAGAAAATTTGCAGGGACACAATTCCTCTTGAAACACGAGCATCTGAAAGCTGAAATCCTTGTCGCCTGGACCAACATGTAATAAGCGTGTTGCTTTGATAGAGGAGACTCAGACCCTCCAGCCACCCCTCCTCACCCTTGCAACTGCCAGTGATAGAGTAGTGTGGAGAGAGGTTTGCTGCCCCTGATCCTTGCAATTGTCCTGCGTCACCCGCAAATGAGTAAAAGTTTATGGCGGTTATTTTAACGGCAAAAACAGGTGCCAGGAGAGACGAGCGTTGGTCTCCCCTGCCTTCTGTTTAGCTACTTTAGCTCAAGTATTCATGTATTCAACATTCTCTCTTGCTTCCCTTACACCCAAAGCCTGCCGCGTGCTGTTTCCTCCAACAACAAATGTGTATGCTTCTGAGAAAGAAGCCCTGCCCGTCTGGTGCGTGCAAATATCTGGCAGTGGTCCCCTGAGGAGCTACTCCCTAGGATGTGACCCCCTCTGCTCCACCTCTGGCTCTCACGGCTGAATGATCACCGTGCGTGGGCTCTCACCACGCAAGTTGCAACATGCAAATAATTCAAATTTTTGGGCATTCGTTGCCTGCACCGTATATTCTAAATCTTCCCATGAGATCTCTAAAGATGGGTATCCTGGATTCCCTTCGAGGCTGAAATAGTGCACTTGGAAATGTGATTGTTTGATAAGGGAAGGGAAGCAAAAATAATATAAAAACAGAGAGAGGGGCAAAACATAAGAGACTCTTAAATATAGAGAACAAACTGAGGGTCACCGGAGGGGTTGTGGGGGGGAGGGATGGGCTAAGTGGGCAAGGGGCATTAAGGAGGACACTGGTTGGGATGAGCACTGGGCATTATAGGTAGGGGATGAATGACTGGAATCTACTGAAATCATTATTGTACTATATGCTAACCAACGTGGATGTAAACTAAAAAATAAATGAAAAGAAAGTGGCTGCAAAATGTAAAGGAAAAATAAACAAAATCTAATATACTTGTCTTCGGGGCACCTGAGTGGCTCAGTCGGTTAGGTGTCCGACTTCGGCTCGGGTCGCGATCTCGCGGTTTGTGAGTTCGAGCCCCGCGTCAGGCTCTGTGCTGACAGCCCGGAGCCTGGAGCCTGCTTCGGATTCTGTGTCTCCCCCTCTGTCTGCTCCTCCCCTGTTCATGCCCTGTCTCTCTTTCAAAACTAAATAAACACTTAAAAAAAATTCGATATACTTGTCTTCAAATTAAAAAAAAAATAATAAAATAAATACGATTGTTGGGCAGTGCCTCTGACTTTTAATCCCAGCTCTTCTCATGTTTCCAACTTAAAATGAATACGGCTTCCTTCTTAGCAAGGGTAATGGAGAGTAGTGAATGGGGAAAAAGAAGGGTAAGTTAGGGAAAGCCATCCAGGTAAACATTTTCTCAGATGGGTCTTATAGGACTGTTTGCGTGAATTCCCTGTTTGCTGCTGCTGAGGCACCTTGCTGGTACTTACCCGGATCTTTCATGATGCTGTGGATAATAGATATCCATAGAAAATAGTGCATGATGAACATCCATCCAGAGATAGGTATCCAGGGCTCAAAACCCACTGAAAAAGTCCTCTTTAAATGCCTGAATCTTGGTTGCATGCACACGGGCTCTGGAATGAATGCACAGATATGTCACCAAAACGGATCTGGTTAGGGGCACCTGGGTGGCTCGGTGGGTTAAGCGTCCGACTTCGGCTCAGGTCATGATCTCACGGCTGGTGAGTGCGTCGGGCTCTGTGCTGACAGCTCAGAGCCTGGAGCCTGCTTCGGATTCTGGGTCTCCCTCTCCTTCTCCCTCTCTGCCCCTCCCCCGCGAGCGCTCTTTCTCTTTCTCAAAAATAAATAAACTTAAGAAAAAAAAAAGATGGATCTGGTTAGAAGCTGACACTTCCTGGGATAGGAAACGGTGCTGTTGTCAATGTAGTGCACTTTTCCATCCTCTGTGTTCACAGTTGCAAAGTGGAGGTCACATAGAGAAAGAAAGGATAGCAATTACTAGCCAGATTTTAGCTGGCGTCTTCGGCTGTTTACCTCTGAGGGTCTAAGAAGGAGAGAGAGCTGTCTGAGAGGTTCCGTCTGCGACTTGTGCCTTGTGATGTCTCCCATGCCCCGAGAGAATCTCCGTGGAGAAAATTGCTGCGGCCGTAAGAGGCGTAGGTTCGTGTGAAGGGTGACTGGGGCAGACACCATTAGTTGTTAACCCAGTATCTTACCTCCCTCCTCCATTGCTCACAGAACCCTGATTTTGTTCCAGGTGGCAGTATGTTATACACCCTCCCCCTCTTCCCAGAGCAATGGCTCACCCTTAGGCAGCCAGCGGGACAACCGTGTCCCCTACTCTCCTTTCCTGAGAGTTAGGGCACAGGGGCTGGCTGTGTGTCCCGTCTTTGACAAAGAGACTTGGGCTGAACTCTGCTAGGGATGTGGCTGGGAAAGCTTTTGCTTTCTGATAGAAGGAATGGGACCGACACCGCCCCAGCTCACCTCTCCTCCTTCTTCTCTGAACACAGTGTCCTCCCTGGACCAACGGCAGCCATCACAAGCCCGTCAGAGAACTCTGCATTAGAGGGAAGAAACCGCGGGAACAGTCTGGCCTCCTTGGAGCTGCGCGGCCAGGGCTAGAAAGTATCCATTTCAGGACTTAATGTTATATGAGAAAAATAAGCCCCTTGTTTGCTGGAGCGTCTCTTGTTGAATATTTCATACTTATCATCAAGTATTCCTACCGGATACAGGACTCCTGCCCAGCCTCACATTATTTAGAATTATTGGCTCACTTAGCTCTGACATCTCCCTCTTTCCGGGCTGAGGGGCCTCTTTCTGACCAGTTGCCACCATCATTCCTGCCTTGAACCTCACATTCACCGTTGCTAAGCCTTGCGACTCGTGGCCCAATACAGAAGGAGGCAACACGATGGATCCTGGCTGGGCATCCATTCCTTCCGTCTCTGTTTCTCAACTTGTACTCAAGTAGCTGATCAAGGGGAAGTCTGGGAGAGACAGTCATTGGCCTCCGATGAATACGTACCTTCGAGTTCTGCCTTTCTAGCACGTAAGATCTTCGCTTGTGTTGGCCAAAGCCAGAATCGTGTTGGTTTTCGGCACCTGGGTGCCGATCAGAATCACCAGGGATCCTTCATCCCCGGAGCAGCTCTGCTCATAGAGAGCATCTGGCCTCACTCTGGACCAATTAAACCAGAAACTCAGAGCACAGGGTACAAGCATCCATATATATATATATATATATATATATATATATATATTTTTTTTTTTTTTTTTTTTTTTTTTTGAGAGCTCCACAAGCTGGGTGAAACCTGTTGGCTTCTGTCATGCACTTTCCACCCCTCATGGTAGACATTCACAGCAAATTGGGGGAGGAAGGGAGAAAAAGAAAAGTTAAATATTTGGGGACAAGCCATCCTTTCGACTGTCCGCCAATCAGTCTATTAGAGACAGATACTGTCCCACTTCTGTCCGGGACTGCCTTGCTCATTGGAAGATGCTTAGAAAGAAAGGCGTGTAGAGCCCAGCGAGTCACTGGCCTCACTAAGGGGAGGGAAGGAGGTGTGACCATGCTCACAGGGGGACACGTCCATTTGCAGTGTTGTCTCCCCTGAGAGTGCAATGAAACGATGCTATGGGGGTTGTGAAATTTTCGATCAGTTCATCTCTCAAACACAATCTAAGAGCTTTTAAAACAAACAAACAAAAAATTGTCCTTGCTCCTACCGCTAGGTCCTTTCCTATCCTTTTCTGGTTTTCTGCGGAGAAGGGGGTTCTGCATCACCGTGCTTCTCCATTCTGGTGAGGGCAGGACGACCCACTGAGGCTGCTCTAATCCCTGGGCCCGGATCCCTAGGAGTTTGGCAGCAAGAGAGAGCAGGCTTAATCCCGCTTCTGAAGCAAACCATCCTGTTTCTGAAGCAAAATCCGAATTCTCGAGCTTTGCTGTGACTGTCAGTGTCTCTCCCTCTGCTGTTTCCGCCCCGGGGAGAGGATGGCCGTGCACGGTCACACAAGGATTACTGTTAAATGATGGATTGTGATACCAGGGAAGGCGGCGAGTCACTGCAGGGAGAATTTGAAGCCGAGGGAGTTCTTGCCCACGGCCAGTGTGAGAGCGCTGGAGGAGCCTTTCATGGCGGCATTTGCAATAAAGAAGGAGGTGAAATCCATTACCAACTGTCTTTATTTTGCTAGCCCACTGATAAGCCATCGAGAGGCTGCGTCCAGCCAGACTTGGACATACCAGGCCCATCAAACTCTTGCCAATAATAGCTGCTCCCCAAGTAGCTTTTCCTGAAATACTGGGAATTTCCTTCCCCTGATGGAGAAGTACGGATTTACATTTTTGTGTCTGAGCTCAGAGCCAGAGGGCATTAAGTCGATATTGCTGATTCCTCGCTGGGGGGTGTGACAAGGCTTTTAAGGTGAGCTCTTGAGACAGTTTTCAAGATTTCACACAAAGGTATCGTGTGGCTCATTCTTTTTCCTGTGTAGTTGAGGGAGGACGTGGTTTCCACCCCACGAAGCGGGTGCCATGGGTGACACTCCCCTCTGCGAGGCTCGGTTCTAGTTCTCGTGCAGTGTGGCCCCTGTGTTTTTCCTCATGGAAATATGTCCTCTCCTGGGTGTTTCTTTGTCAGCGTGCACAAACAACATGGGATGGCTAATTTCACGTGTCCATTTGGAGAGTGCTTTTGCTTGAGATTAATATTACGTGGAGGAACTTTGAAGTAAAGCAGATTGTGGTGGGCCTCATCCAATGAGTTGACGGCCTGAACAGAACAAGAAAAACCGGCCTCCCCGAGCACGAGGAAACATGGCAGCAGATGGCCTTCAGAATACATCTGCACTGCCGGCTCTCTTGGGTCTCCAACCTCCTGAACTACACTGTAAACTTGGAGTTGCCGGCTTCCATAATCATGTGAACGAACTTACAAAAAATCTCTTTCTCGGGGCGCCTGGGTGGCGCAGTCGGTTAAGCGTCCGACTTCAGCCAGGTCACGATCTCGCGGTCCGTGAGTTCGAGCCCCGCGTCGGGCTCTGGGCTGATGGCTCAGAACCTGGAGCCTGTTTCCAATTCTGTGTCTCCCTCTCTCTCTGCCCCTCCCCGTTCATGCTCTGTCTCTCTCTCTGTCCCAAAAATAAATAAACGTTGAAAAAAAAAATAAATAAATCTCTTTCTCTGTGTGTGTATATATATATATATGATATATATATATATATATATCATATATATCATACATATATCCTATGGCTTCTGTTTCTCTGGAGAACCCTGGCTAATACACAAGAGCTCCCAAATGCTTAACTACTTCTGAAAACATTGCTTACTAAATGCAATGCTAAGTAAAAAAAAAAAAAAAAAAAAAAAAAAATTTTTTTTTTTGCTGAATGTTAGAAGTTCATTTTACAGACTATCGTGCTTTTAAGTTGATAATCTCTTATGTTTCTAATGATAGGCAGTTTTAATTGTTAAGTTCAGCATTGCTCTCATTGGCTAATAAATACTACAGTGTTTCTGAGTTTGTAAGAAACAGGTGCTATTTAACTATTTAACTTCTCTCAATCAACCAACCAATTGAGATAAATTCATTTAGCATCCATCCACCATATACTACCTAAATGGTTTATAAAAGCCAGTGCGTGGGAGTGCCTGGGTGGCTCAGTCAGTTAAGCATCAGACTCGGTTTTGGCTCAGGTCATGATTTCACGGTTTCGTGGGTTCAAGCCCTGCGCTGGGCTCTGTGCAGTTCAGAGCCTGGAGTCTGCTTAGGATTCTATGTCTCCCTCTTTCTGTCCCAACCCTACTCACACACACTCTCTCTCTCAAAAATAAACATGAAACATTTTCTTTAAATAAATCAAAATAAATAAAAAATTGAAGACCACCCTACCCTACACACACACACACACACACACACACAGCATTCCACCCCTTGTCCAGCAGCAGGTGGTGAGAACAGAAAAAGACTGAATGTCCTGACTTTAGGAGGCCTGATCCCAGAGCAAGAAGACTTTGGGAGCAGGTGGTGCTGGGGGGGTGGGGGGGGGGTGGGGAGGAGAGGAGGAAGCAAAAGTGTTAAAAAGGACAAAGAAACAGTGAGAGAAAAACAAAAGTAAGTTGTCATCGGATGTACCACCCCATCACCAATATCCAGTTCCTTTTGCAAAGAGGAGCGGGATGCTTGGGGTGCCCGTAGAGGAGGAGAAAGAAACAGTTTTTCATCCTGTTGGCATTCAATTTGAAAATCTAGCTATCGGTAACCTAGCCTCAAAGCTAGCAGTATTTGGGCGATTTCTTTTATAACTAGAGCTGACATCGTGAAGAATATTAACGTCCGTGTGAATAAGCAGGACCATGAGTTGAGCGCCCGACCACAGTTCTCTGTGAATATTGATTCCCCTTGGTTAAGAATGATGGCAGAACTCTTTATCGCTGCCACTTTGACCTTGTTTGCATTAGGGGATGACCGATGGCTACACGTGAAGTGAATTTACTTTGCCTGGGGTCTTAGCACGTGTCATAGCCCTGACGATGGGGCTGGCAGAAAGAGTCCACATCACAAAGGGACAATGTGACTTCAGGCTTGTTCCTCTGGCCAATGTCCGAGTGCCTGCAACATGCCAGGTACCGTGTTGGGGGCAGTCAGCGTCTCTGTCCTCCTGATGCTTCTTGTCTGAATGATTTTGTGAATAATTAATAACTGGTTCAGTACATACTCTGCAAGACAGGCAAAGAGCGTGCAGAGAGCCCACAACCAGAGGCCCCAACTGGTCTGCGTGGTAGGACTGGCTTCCCTGATAAAGGGTGTGTGTTAGCCGATAGGGAAAGAATGAAGGGAATTAGTCAGATAAGTCCTGGTGGACGCTTCCCCCCTGGGGGAAACTATGTGGACACCCTGAGACAGGAGAGAGAGCAGAAGAAAAGACAAAAAAATGAAGGACGCGTGTGTGTGTGTGTGTGTGGGATGAGCTGAGAATTTCAGACTCAGCTCTAGGTGGGAAGTGACCGTGGGGGTTTTGGGGGAAGGGGGGAATGTTGGATGAAGCGATTTGCAGGTTTCAAAAGTGTGCTTGTGTTGAGGACTGCACAGTTGCGGCAGAAATCACTCACCGGCTCCCTGATTCAGCATTTAACATTCAAAGACTGTGTCCTTTTTTTGTTTTAATTGTGGCAAAAGACACAAACATGAAATTCACCATTTTTTCAGGGTGTATTTCACTGGCATTGGCAATATTCTGTTGTTATCCAACAATTACTGCCAGAACTCTTTCCATCTTGCAAAAGGGAAACTCTGTACCCATGAAACAATAACTCCCCGTCCCCTCCCCAGCCCCTGGCAGCCACCATTTTCCTTTCTGTCTCTATGAATTTGACTCCTCGCGGAACCTCACGTCGCTGAAATCGTACAGTATTTGTCCCTCTGTGACTGGCTTATTTCTCTCAGTATAAGATCCTCAAGGTTTATCCAGGTGGTAGCCTGTGCCAGAATTTCCTTTTATGGGGCGCCTGGGTGGCTCAGTCAGTTAAGCATGCGGCTCTTGGTTTTGGTTCGGGTCGTGATCTCATGGTTCATGAGTTTGAACCCCATATCCGGCTCTGTGCTGACAGTGAAGACCCTGCTTAGGATTCTCTCTCTCTCTCTCTGTCACAGAATAAATAAACTTAAAAAATTTTTTTCTTCCTTTTTAAGGCTGAATAATATTCCACTGTGTGGATAGACCACATTTATGTATCCACTCATCTGTCAATGGACATTTGGATTGCTTCCACCCCTTGGCTATTGTGAATAATGATGCCATGAACACAAAAATGCAAATATCTCTTTAAGTCCCTGCTTTTGAGGGACTATATACCCTCAAATATTCTTTTGAGTATATACCCTCAAAGTCTATTTCTTGGACTTCCTTTCCAGGAATGACACTACACCGAACTCTAGGGAGGTTTAGACAAATGAGTATCGCCCAGTCTCTGCCATCCCAATGGAGACAGGAAACTTTAAAAACAGAGCAATCTTCACTGAACTGGGCTACCGATAAACGATTTGGGAGTCCGTAAGGAAGGTGCACCGCAGTGGGCACCACTGGAGACAGAGAACCCAGATGAGAGGCTACGGTGACAACCCAGATAAGAAAAATCAGCATCTTAAATATCGTGACATCGGGGCGCCTGGGTGGCTCAGTCGATTAAGTGTCCGACTTCAGCTCAGGTCACGATCTCACGGTTCTTGAGTTTGAGCCCCACTTCGGGCTCTGTGCTGACAGCTCAGAGCCTGGAGCCTGCTTCAGATTCTGTGTCTCCCTTGATCTCTGCCCCTTCCCCGCTCATGCTCTCTCTCTCTCTCTCTCTCTCTCAAAAATAAATGAACATTAAAATAAATATATATATTGTGACATCAGTGGGGATGGAGACAAAAGCAGTTTTCTTGAGTTAGTGTAAGTCATGGCCAAAGGCCATTTGCTCTTGGTTGATTTCAGGATGGTCGGTGTCTGAGCCCACATTGTGCCTCTCCCCTCAGGACCATCAGCCTCTGTCTCCTCCTCCAGGGCCTCCTTCAATTAAGGAGCATCTCTGCCCACCTCAACCCCTGCTTCCCTGTGACCGGATGAAAGACAGCCCAGGAAAACCCCCACAGCTCACACCGACTGGGAGCTCTTTGGAGCAGCGGCTTTGAAGGACAGATTCCCCGAGCAGGAACTCCCACTGGGCAACTCAAGGAGCCTCTGGGCAGCTCGGTCCCGTTAGCTATTTTTAGTTTGCCTTTTAGATTTAGAAACAGGCAGCATTCTGTAAAAACTCATTTTTTCTGCTTCCCTCAGGCAGAAAATTTCAATCCCAAACCTTCACGCTAAGTGACATGATGTTTGAGCATTTAGCCGACTTTCTTCCCTCATTGTTACCTTGCCATTCATACCTCTACGGATGCTGAACGCCCCGAGTTTTCTAGTCCCAACTCAAGCAGCAGACAAATGACAATTAATGAGGTCCCTAACTGTGTCAAGATCGTGATATCATTCTGGGGTGGGGGTGGGGAGCTGGTGAATGCACTATCTGTACATAATTGAGAGATACAAACCTCAACGCCCATCCCCAAAAGTAGTACCCTAAACTTGAACATGAAATCCTCCAAGTGGGTTCTCAGATCCTGGGCTCATTTGAAAATATTTATTTATTTTAATTTTTATTAAATATTTATTTTTGAGAGAGAGAGAGAGAGAGAGAGAGAGACAGAGCACCAGCAGGGGAAGGGCAGAGAGAGAGGGAGATACAGAATCTGAAGCAGGCTCCAGGCTCCGAAGCTGTCAGCACAGAGCCCGACGCGGGGCTCGAACTCACGAGAGATCATGACCTAAGCCGAAGTCGGACGCTCAACTGACTGAGCCCCTGCCTGGCGCCCCTGAAAATATTTCTTTTCAAAGAATTCTTCGGGAAGATGAGAAATCCGGTCAACGAAGCATTTTACCTTAACATCTCGGTCACTTAGTACCATTAAGGACTCTAAAGAAATAGAGCCACATGACAAGAGAGACACCAGTGTTTCATTTACTTATGCTTCTTTGTGGCCCCAGCTGCAAAGACTCAGAAAGCTAACAAATGTCTGTAATTGGCTGCTCTCAGAAGTATCGCAGAAACACCCACAGATATAGGACACGGAGCTGGCGACATGCTGAGCTTGGAATATGCCATAACCTTATGCCTCCAATTTTTTAGTTTGCAAATTGTCAAATCTGTGGAAAAGTGGAATGGGTAGTACCATTCAGGTTCATCGCGTGGCTTTCATCCAGATGTACTTGTTCTTAATGGTTTATCATCTATGCTTCCTCTTTCTCTCTCTATTCCCCTGTATACACATGATATATGCATAAGTGCACACACACACACACACACACACACGTGTATATACACATATGCCAAACCGTTTGAAAGGGAATTGTAGACATCATGACACTCCTCCTTAGATGCTTCAACACGCATCCTCTAAGAACAAAAATATCTGCCTTCATAATCCCAGCACTATTATCACACCCAAGAATAACAGCATCGACATGTCAAAGGGAAATTTTCAGAAAGGTAAAATTTTGACTCTCGTCCATATATAAAATGACCATGTGTTACAGATTTTTATCTAACTCCTGGTTAATGGGGGCCCTGGAAGACGTCACCAGCAGTTCAAAAGAGGATCCAAAGAGCCGTCACATGTAGAGGTGAGGAATGTTGAAGGGAATGAACACACGGAGGCAGAACTGGCTTGTCCGTGTCCATGAGCAAGGATTATTTTGCCGGGCTATCTATTATCTACAACTTGCTGAGTTGTAAAATAGCTCAAAGGCATGGAAAGCGGCAGAGCCCCTCTGGAATCAGAATTAGATAACCTTGAGGGGTGTGCTCTAGACCAGGAATTTGGCAAGTGTTTTCTATAAAGGGCCAGATAATAAATGTTTTAGGTTTTTGCAAGCCACGCAGTATTCGAACGTGAAAGTAACCATAGACATCCCTGAAGGAATGAGCATAGCTTTCTGCCAATCAAACTTTATTTATAGACACACGGGGCAGTCCCTATCTGGCCCCCTAGCAATAGTTTTCTGGCCCTGCTCTAAAGAATGAATAATTCTGCACTGATGCACACATTTTCTCCAACACTTAAAAAAATAATAATAAGAGGCTATCCTGAGTTGAATTGTGTCCCCCCCTCAAAATTCATATGTTGGAGACCTAACCCCAATACCTCCGAATGTGACTGCATTTGGAGATAGGATCTTTAAAGAAAGTAATTAGGTTAAAATGAGCTTACGAAGGTAGACCCTCTCTCAATAGGACTGGTGTCCCTATAAGAACAGGAGATTAGGACACAGAAGAAAGGCCATGTCAAGTCACACAGAGAAGATGGCCATCTACACGCCAAGGAGAGAGGCCTCAGGAGAAGCCAACTCTGCCCACACCTTGATCTCAGACCTCCAGCCTCCAGAACTGTGAGAACATAAATTTCTGCTGTGTAAGCCGCCCCAGCGGGTGGTACTTCTGTTATGGCAGCCGGAGCAGACTGACAGATGTCTTTCACTTGGGAAAAGATGATTATCTACTCAAGTGAGTAGGTTAGGCCAACTTCTCCCTAAAGTTATTTTGTCAAACGCAGTATGGCAAGAAACGCTGCAGAGGCGGAGGTGAGGAAAAGGTTGTGATGTCAAATCAGTTTAGCAACGATAGCAAACCGTTGTTCCTTCTTAAAAATTTGCTATGACCTCAGAGCGTCAAAGCTTTTGAGATGTCCCACCATGACACCTGTTTTAGCTTGGGATAGCCTAGAGCTTCCCAAATTGGAATGCTTGTTTTTTTTTTTTTTTAAGGTACAATTCTTTCTTGTTTACGTTTATTTATTTATTTTTAGTAATCTCTACATCCAACGGGGGGCTCGAACTCACTACCCCAAGATCGAGGGTCACGTACTCTTCTGACTGAGCCAGCCAGGTGCCCCAAAGTTACAATTTTTAAATAACAAACCCAGTATTCTTGGACCGCGCTTTGGAAACACTAGGGTGAGCAAAGAATGAGACAGGTATTCTGAGAATGTAAAGATGCCTGCAGGCCGAGCCTTGGGGAGGGCAGGATTCAGAAGGCTGGAGTCGAGAACATGAGTGTGTTCCAGGCAGGGGCAAGAGGGGGACTCCTGTGCCCAGACCTGGGCCAGCGAGGTAGACAGGAGACCATGAGGGGCCAGACTGCTCAGCGATAATCGCTCATCGTTATGTGTCCGAGGAAGGCTGGTCCTCAGGGAAGGATCGTTATCTGTTTTCATGGAGAACCCGAGGTCTCAGTATCCTGTTGCAGAATAAGGAATGGGCTTCGGAACACCTGGCCCCCGGCGTTTTCCTTTGGGGCCCTGGCGATCACCTCCCAGCAGAACTTCAGAGCCCTCTATTCACTCCTCGGTGTGCATCTCGCATCAGTGGGGTGACAGCCGGTGCACACGATGTCAGCCTCAGGCCACCAGATGGCGCGCGGAACCCACGGTGCACGTGCCCCGTCTTCTGGTTTGTCCCAGCGCTGGCCCAGGGCCGGTAGGAAATGTGTTACTATGTCTCCTCTTGCCCAGCGTCCTGCAAGGTTTTCACTCTTTCCAAAGCTCATCTGTAGAGAAACATGTGAAACACCATACTGCGCAGCTGTGCTTTTCCTCTCCTTTTGCTCCTGGGGACAGGCCAGCAGTATTTCCCCTTGTCTGAAGAGTCTCAGAGCCCAGGGTCCTCATGCATGTTCTCCCCGGAACAAGAAGTGGGGAATACTTAGCTTCCATTTTGAAATCCGCAATCCTGATGAAATGTAATTGCTGGGGGGAAAAATATCTCAGGGATTGTTTATTAGGGCAACCGCATTCCTGGCGTGAAAACAGACTGCAAACGCTTTGTTACTCTGGTATTCTGACTGTTAACACAGTGGGGTGTAAGGTTTTTACGTAATCCCAAACCTCAGCCGGGAAGAGTTAATGATGTTACTCATGCCACCAGGGCATGAAAGGAAAGCTTGCATTTTTGGGTGGTTATTGCTTGCCCAGAGCGGTGGAATGAGGCATAAGGCTGAAAGCCAAGGGACTTGGGCCACCCATGCAGTGAAATAATCCCCGAGAAATGCACTGCTTGGAGTGGAAATGAAAGTGAAGGGAACAGTCATTCCAGGGCATTTACTAAATATTATTGACAGTCATTCAGTCTCAAGTTTGGTTGATGCTCAACACTACAAATCTCGGATTTGGGATCTATTACGTAGATCACAGGAAATGACTGACATCAAGCAGTTGGAACACTGTTCTCATCAAGCTCTGGGTCGTCAGCAGTGAGCTCTGTTCTTATTTTCAGTTCCAGTAGGAATGAATAATTAATAACCTCGTTTCTGAATGGAAAGTACATTTCAATGGATGGGTGATGCTTTCAGAAGGGCATCTGAGGGTTACTGCTTATTTCCTTTTTTTTTTTTTTCTCTTTCTGAAGGCGGGGGGGCCCTGGATGAGAAGAAAGAAGCAATATTCAAATGTACGACGGCCTCTGTTTTTGACCCATCGGAGCCTCACGTGAATAACGAAAAGCAGAATCTGATGCTGACATCGGCATCTACACTAAGCTAGGCACTCTCTCCCACGTCCCGTAAGTACTTTCTTGACCTTTACGGCAACAATTTGATAGTTGGCATCGGACCAGTTTTTCAGATGAGGCTATGAAGCTCGGAGAGGTTCAACAGTTTGCCCAAAGTCACACCGCTTAGTAGATTCGAGAGCCGGCACTCGCAACCGGGTATGCCTGACTTCAAAGCCTGGGTTCCTTCTCCTTCCGCCACGGCACTTCCTGAACTCGCAGGACCTCCGAGTCGGGAATGAGCTGGGAGACCATTTAGGTGAACCCTCGAAAGAATGGAGGCATTCTTCTGGTGCTCTCCAGGAGTTGAAAGGCAAAGAAGTCATAAATGTGCCTGGCGAAGCCTAGAAGAAATCGGAGCAACGCTTCAGAATGCAGACAGAGGGCAACACGCAAATGTGGGTTGGGGCGGGATGGCCGTAGTATCCTGAAGTTGTGTGTACTGTGTTATAGGACTCAGAGGAATGCTCAAAGTACTCTGCCCCGTGCCCGCCCCCCCCCCCCCACACCTCCCAGAAAGGTAAGTCGTGGTCAAAAGCGCCGTCTCCATACGAGGGCGAGTTGGCCAAGTGGAGTGAGAGTGGACGGGCGGTTTCAGGCCACACAAGTTGGCAGAACGGCCAGAAATAGAACTTCACGCTGTGTGTCTCGCTCGTGCCTCAGTGGGGCTCGTCCTGCCTTACACGTCTCTTGCCATGACTCGGTCCGCGTGAATTTGGTGAGGAAACCCAAAACCACGTTTCGGTTTTCATTACACAGCGGAAACTTGGCCTCAGATCACTAAAAAGTTCACTGTGGTCTGTGAACCTTTTGAGCACGTGAAGCCAGGCTTCTGCCACGTGTCTGCACCCACCGGTGCCCGCAGGGATTTATGGGGGTGAGCGGGAAGCGGGGCCCCCCGGGGCCCGCATGGCCGGTCCAGGCGCACGCAGGCCTGGCCTGACGCGGGGCACCGGGGAGCCTCTGCAAATCACGGCCCCCCCGGCAGCCTTTTCTCGGAGCTCCAGGGGAATGGCTTTCAGGGAGAGAGGGAAAAGGAGGGAGTGATTTAGGAGGTGTGCATATTCATTTGCAAATGAAGTTATGGAAGTTGCTAGTGAGATTTATGTTGGTAATTAAGTGATAATGGCTGTGTGAGGCTCCGCTTGAGTTGGATTTCCTGTAAAATATCTGAGTCCCGGTTTGAGAAATGTCTTCTTGTTGGGCATTTTCAGAAACAATTTCGGTTTCTACGGTACTTTATACTCACCAACTAGTAGCTCCTGGAAGCACCCTTGTAAGGCCAGAAGGGACTGGGCCAGTCCCTTCGCGCATCCCCCAGAGGTTGTTCGTCTCTGCACGGCATGGATCCCATCTCCCCGACTCCCGTCCCAGAGTAGCAGAGGAAGGACAAGAAGGCGCCCTTCAAAGGGCATGGCCAAGTGGAGAATGTTTTGTTTTGTTTTCTTTTAAATCCTCAGGGGCGCCTGGGTGGCTCGGTCGGTTAAGCGGCCGACTTCGGCTCAGGTCATGATCTCACGGTCCGTGGGTTCGAGCCCCGCGTCGGGCTCTGTGCTGCCAGCTCAGAGCCTGGAGCCTGTTTCCGATTCTGTGTCTCCCTCTCTCTGACCCTCCCCTGTTCATGCTCTGTCTCTCCCTGTCTCAAAAATAAATAAAATGTTAAAAAAAATATAAATAAAAAAAATAAATCCTCAAGATCCTCGGGCCGGGGGTGCCTGAGTGGCTCAGTTGGTCAGGCATCCGACTCTTGATTTCAGCTCAGGTCATGATCTCGCGGCTCACGGGTTCAAGCCCCACATCAGGCTCTGTGCTGACAGTGCAGAGCTCCTTGGGATTCTCTCTCTCTGTCCCCACCAGCTCGCGTGCTCTCTTTCTCTCAAAGTAAATAAATAAATAACTTAAAAATGAATAAGTCCTCAAGATCCTTTAAAGAACCAGCCTGAAATGACCCAGTTTAATTAAGGAAACCAAGGAAATCATGAAGAAACCAGGTCCGAATTCCATGCAAAGATCTTGCAAGAATTCAAGTCCAAACTGCTACGTAACCAAGTGATGGCCTCCCTTCCCATGCAGGCTGTCCGTGGGGGGCTGGAATATCCACGAGGGCGGGAGAAAGGAATAAAGGAGAAAAACAAGCCTCTGGGTCAAACCCAGACTGGCTAATCAGTCCTTGATTAATTAATAGCTGCCTCCTCTCCACATGCATTGTTTCATATTTCAAAAGAGAGAAAGACACCCAACTACATAGGTGTGCTGTAATGAGGTACATCCCTTAGAAAGTAATGGGGCTGTGGTTTTCTTAGTTTCTCCTTTCCTTTAATGGTGGAAGTCTAAGTAAATATTCAGTCCTAGGACTAAGCGAGTAGAAAAACACTTTGTGCGATAATTTACTGGTTCGTACATCCAAGGCGCAGCTCGCTTAATGGGAAGTGCTGAAAAGCTCAGCTTCTTTTCACGTTTGTCCTCGTTCAGGGTTTTTAGAATACTCTTTCAATTCTTTCGGTTACGTGAGAGAGGGCTCGAGGGTTCGTACGTCTGTGAGCGGAGAGACGGGTTTTCAAAATCATGGCGCACCTTGGTTCAGTGAAAGAAGGTAAGCGCTGACTGCTCCCTTTGCATCTTTGGGACTGGAACCTACCGCCAACATCTATGAATAAACCTCGCGGTGGGGGATTCGGCGAGGCACAAAAGCTCGGCGGTGGTCCGTATCAGACGCTCGCTCGGTATCTATCTGGTCGGAAGAGAAGAAAGTGCCAAACAAGAGGCACCATCAGGAGTTCAGAGGGGGCCTCTTTTGGATGCTGTGGCAAGACGAGGGAAGTTCAAAGACAAGAGGAGGTGGGCTTGCTGGGTCCTGAAGCCATCCTACGACTAAGGTCACAGGAGAGAGAAGAAAGGGGAGATCCGGGAATCAAAGCGCTGCTGGGCCTGCTGATGCCCTGTCAATCCTGAGAGGTCGCTGGGAAGGGCAAATGAGAGGCGCGAATGCTAAGGAAGGGAGTCCGAACGTGCTCATTTACTCGAGAGGATACTTCATTGTCCTCAGAGTATGGAAAGAAAATAAGCTAAATTATTAAATGGTTAATCAAATGGCTAAAAGTGTGACATGCTAGTGATGCAGCATATGTGTAGACACACATAAATATAGACACATATATACACATATATAGACACACATAAATATATACATATAAATGCACATATAGACACATATAGACATATATAGACCCACATAAATATAGACACATATAGACACATAAATACATACACACATGTACATATGTAGACACACATGTATACATATATAGACACACATAAATATATACATATAAATGCACATATAGACACATATAGACCCACATAAATATAGACACATATAGACACATAAATATATACACACATATACATATGTAGACACACATGTATACATATATAGACACACATAAATATATACATATAAATGCACATATAGACACATATAGACACATATAGACCCACATAAATATAGACACATATAGACACATAAATATATACACACATATACATATGTAGACACACATGTATACATATATAGACACACATAAATATATACATATATACATATATACATATATAGAGGCAAGTAAATATATACATATTTAAGGCCTATACATATATATGTACACATACATATATACATACATGCACACACACATATATACATATGTACATGCACATGCCATATATATATACACATAAATACATATATATACTTAGGGCATATATATATATATATATATATACATATATATTACACACACACATACCACATATATATACACATAAATACACACACTTTTATATATATATATACACTTGGGGCTTATACATATATACACAAACATGTATACACATAGACACACACATATATGTGCACATGTCATATATATATATATATATATACACACATAAATATATATATACTTAGGGCCTATGTGTGTGTGTGAGCACACATACACACATATACCCATACACATATCCTTAAGGCCTATGGTATTACATCATATATATATATATAGTAGCAAGATCTTTATTAGTGCAGAGTAGTATACGAAGAATATTTTGAGATGGCCGCTGGCTAGGGTTTCCAGGAATGAACTGAATTGTCATATTTAGTATAATTCATTACCTTGTTCTTCTCTCGCTTGGCTAATTCGGGTTCTTCCCAAAAGATGTTAGTTTTAAAAATTCACCACCCATCTCCAAAACCTAAGGAGAAGGCCAACATCTTGGTTCTTACACGACTGTAAAGCACAGTCATCTTTCAGAATTACCCAAAGGCACGTAACAGAGAATAGGAGGGAAAGCTGTGAGGCAGGCATCTGAATGTACAAAGGCACAAATGCACAAGCCACCCACTGAAAGCTTGCTGCGTGGCAGACGTGTCCTCGAGCACCGTGCACACGTGGGGCTCTTCATACAGAATAAGTGAACAGCCAGCCGGACGGATTTGCTGTGATTTCATTGTTGGTTCCCCTTTTTCCCTTACCGCTGGCCCCCACTGACCTTTTCACTTCATCATCAAAGATTTAAACGTCCGCGTTTTCCTCACCCCTCCCAAATTTCCATTCTTTTCTGTGCCTTTTCCCCTGTGCCTACAAGATCGCTTTACCTGTCCACCTGCAACAGGAAAGAGGTGAGAGCCAGCTCAGAGCAGCAGGTCCCGCTGGACGGGCTGGGCAGCCCTGGGTCAGTCCCAGGAAGCCAGACGCCCAGTCTGGAAGCCAGACGAGGCCAGGAAGAATTCTCTACAGGCTGCGGAGAGAGCAAGGCCCTGGTGACATCCTCATTTCAGACTTCTGGCTTCCAGAATCACAAGGCCATGAGCTCGATTGCCAAAGCCACCGAGTTTGTGGCCCTTTGTCACAGCAACCCTGGCCACCTAACACAGGGCGCTGTGGCGGGGAGCGTTTGAAGACGCTTTGAGATCCGATCTGAATTGGAGATCCAGGTTGAATTACCTCCTCGCTGATGGTTTGGGGCAAATTTCTCACCGAGCCTCGTTCTTTCTGTAGACCTAAGTGGCTTATGCAAGGGAACCATAGGACTGCTTCCCCTGGATGTATGCACACCTGCTTCTTCCCCCTTCCCTCTCTCTGTCTCTCTCCCTCCCTTCAGCCCTCCTGCCTCTACTTTTCCAGTCTTCCAAATGTGGCTTCTTACGGCTTCAGCCACCAGAGAGAAATACCTGTGAACCACGCTGGGTTTCCGAATCCAAAAGTCCAACTTCGGCCCCCAACCCTCACCCCAATGGGCTGTGCTCAGAGATCGGGGTCATATCTTCCTAAACTCGTCCAGAAAGGTTGACAGGCCGAGATGAAGTCACAGGACACAATATATAGAATTACTCTGAGATCCGTGATAAACGTAAGGTAGTGCTGTGTTTTTGTCTGAATCTGTCACATCCTGGCGAGGACTTTCTGTCCGTCCTTCTGGCTCTTACACCCTCAACTCCCCTCTAGCCCTCCCCATGTCCTTCTTCCTATCTTCCCACCCTCTGCCCAGACCTTCCCAGGCCTCATGTCCTCACTCGAGACTCTCCTCCCGCCAGAAGGTCCTCCAGCTACCCGCATCCACCCATGTCCCTTCCTTTCTAAATCCCTCTTGCCCTTATGGTTGTTTTCATGTCGCTTTTAGTTGGTTCCTGGCCTAGATTCTAGGCAACCTGAGGGCAGGAAGCCTGCCTTATTGCGCTCTCAGGATCCTGGTGCCCTTTGGCACATTTTCGGGCCACAGGAGGTCGTGGCAGCCACCCTGGCCGGGTCACAGCCTTGTCTGCTCTTCACCTGGAATTCTAGAAGCTCCATGCTAGACAGAACTAAAGCCCTTGTGCCTTGACCGATTCGCCTTTCTGCACCCCACTTCAACTCTAGGCTCTCAGAGTTTCCGTCTCCCCGAGGTCCCAGATCCGGGAAAGCTACTCTCTCTTAATCTCCACCGGCTGGGGGGGCATCTCCAGCCTGTCTCCTACCTTCACCCTGGGTTTGTCTCACTCCAGAAGCCGGGGCAGGCGGGACGGGGGCCCTCTGGGCTGCTACAGACACGGGGTCAAACTGGGAGATGTGATAGAAAAGGTCCATTATGAGGGCAGCGAATTAGGACGTTTGTCAAGAGGAGACAAAGCCTTGCCTGGAGGGAGAGGGCCCTTCTCAGAGGCCAGGACTGAGCTGAGCAGATCGGGCCCTTTGGGGACTTTCGAGCCCCAGAAGGTGACAGGGCCCATCTCCAAACGTAACTTGATATAAGACCACACTAAACACGAAATCCAAACTGTTCAGGTATGCCGAAAGTAAAGTGGCTTCTTGCTAGGTTGTTTTTTGTCAATGAAATCCTAAATATGCTCATTGAAGCCAGACTTTTGTTTTCCCCCTCCCTTTCTTCCTTCTTCCCCCTTCACCTGCTTCCTCTTTCTTTTTGTCCTTGTTTGCCATTTCTCTGAGCAAGAACATAAGCAATTTATGGAGAATGGGGGGGAAATATTGCTGCATTACTGAGAGGGCTCATCGACATGACCTTCTGGACCGCTCCCGGCTCGGAGGCTCCATGAGTCCGTGAAAGGACTTGATAGAGAGAGAACAAATCTGGGCTTTGCAGTCAGACGTTCCTGGTGCCAACCCCGAGCTCTCGTGTTTACTTGCTGTGTGACCTCGGGCAAGCTGCTTAACCTCTCTGAGCCAAGGTTCGTCACTGGAAAACCTGGGCCAACGCTGACCACCAACTCACTGCTGTGAGGATAAACTGAAAAAAATATTTATAAAGCACCCGGCAAGCTGGCAATGGAAGAATGGGTCAAAAATCTCCTGCCGGGGAACCTGGGAGGAGGCCCACCGGAACAGAGATGACGGGGCATGGGGTGTGGTGTGCTGGGACTCAGAGATGAAGCCTCAAGTCCCCTTCGCTGGTGTCTGGGGGATTCAGCTGTCACCTCAGCTCATTTCCCAGGGCCCGGCCCTGCTCCTGTTCCTCTGTCCTTTTGTGCCCGTGGCTTCTCGTGAACAACCCAGGTCCGTGCCTGGGACCTCTGCCACCATTGTGCCATCCCTCTGAGGTCGAGCACACCCTGTCACTCAATGGTTTGTCCTGGGCTTTGCTGCCTCGAACTTGCCCGAATACCTCCCCCCGCCCCCCACCTGGACTTTCTGACCGTTGTTCCTTTTTATTTGCTTATTTCACTCACTCCACGAACAGTTTGCGGTGGGGGGGGGGGGGGTCTGCAGGGTGCCAGGCCCTGTGCTGGGGCTCCCGGAGCCCCAGCACTTGTCCATCTGCCCCAGGATCCTGCCGCTTTCCGTCAGCTCCGGAATCACCCCCCCCCCCCCCGACACACCCCACTCAGGATCGTCCCTCCCTTCCTGGAGGCTGGCTGTGCTGCGGGGCCCCTCAACCCCCTGCCAGCATCAAATCCAGACACTCTGCCGATAGTGGTTGATTAAATGAACACATAGAAAAGGATGTGTGTGTGTTTTTTTTTAATTACCACCCCTTCCAGGTTCCCCAGCCCCCTTTCGGGCTGATGTAACCCAAATTACTCTGCACCGTGATGAGTTAAACGCTGGCAGCTTGGTGATTGTGTATAAGCAGTTTCCAGCTCTCAGGCAGCCATTATCCGCACCTCCGTGAGGTTCTGATTTTCAAGTATCCTTAGGGCTTAAAAATGCTAATGGTGGTTCTCTTCCTATAACTATAATAATACTCAGCACTTGTGTCCTGCTACATAAAATCAGTTCAAGTGCGCCCACACCCCCTGGTGAGGTAGGTCCCTCATTAGCACCCTGGCGTCAACGAGCAGCCAAGGGGTTGACGGGGTTTGGCTAAGGCACACTTGCCTTTCACCTGAACCATCCCCTCCACTCCGGCCCTGGAGGTATAGGCAGTCCCCCGAGAGTGTAGACGAGTGGTACCTTTCCGGGACCCCAGCCCCCCAAGGATCTGAGCAGGAGTGGCCAACACCCTGTCGGGAGACGTTACAGGACCATCATCTGTACGTGCAATTGGCCACGTAAAGGGTGAGAATTAAGTTACGGTTCTACTGACCGTCCAAACAGCAGCTCTTCCAACAACGTTGAAGACGTCGGTGGCCTGTGGGAGAGGCTGACCAGGGTGACCCGTCGTCTCAGGTTAGGAAAGCAACCTGCCCAGAGCGGCACGGGTCCAAGTCACCCGGAGCAGTCCAGACAGCCGGGCAAAGACGGTGACCCCCTTGCCTGGCATGCCCTGCCCCCCAGAGCGTCCCCTCATCGCGTCCCCCTCCCTACCATGTGGCCTGGAAAACACACACACACACACACACACACACACACACACACAACCATATCCGGGGAAATGATTCACTAACGTACGCAAAAATTGTTGCATGCGTGTAAAATGCACGCATGTAAGAAAGGAGGCAGGGCTCGAAGGACCGCAAGGTAACGCAAACAGCTCTTCCTTCAGCTGTGCCAGTGGTTCAGCGAACCTGTTCCACATTTCTCCAATATTCTCCTGGAGCTTCTGTCTTACCTGTGGATTAGCGTTCCTCTGTTATTTAAAGCAGTATTCTTCTAATGAAACAAACAGATGCATTTTGAGCTGGAATGCATGCGTTCCACGAACTTTTAAGAGAACACACACATTTTCTCAAAGCAATTGTGTGCTTCTGGGCGGAGAAACCTATTTACGTCTTCTGGGTCTCGGGCACTCCTAGGGGATCCAGTTTGAAGACCCCTGCATGAGTTTCCACCATGGAAGGCATAGAACACCAGCTCTGTTGGGCGTGGAGGGAGGAGCAGAGAGAGATAAGGGTCAAGTCCTGCATGGCCCAGTGGCAGCTGAGAGCAGTCTGAGCTCTTGGCCTGGGGCAGCAGAAAGGCTGGGAGGTGAGCACCTAGGGACAGGTGGAGGGGAGATGGAGAGAAGGGAGGGCAGAGTCCCCAGAGGGATCCCCGAGGAACCCTCAGCTACCTCACAATGAAGCCGTAAAGCTCTGCCCCAAGCCAACCCAGGCGCACGTCAGGACCACAGCCTTCTTCCACTGGAAGGAACCAGAAACATTCTAGTCCAATCGCCTCCTCTTCCAGTCTGGGAAACCGAAGTTCAAAGCCTTGCAGCGACTTGCGAGAGGTCACAGTTCAGATCAGCGCCAGAGTTCTTTTTTTTTTTTTAAATTTTTTTTTTTAACGTTTATTTATTTTTGAGACAGAGAGAGACAGAGCATGAACGGGGGAGGGGCAGAGAGAGAGGGAGACACAGAATCGGAAACAGGCTCCAGGCTCTGAGCCATCAGCCCAGAGCCCGACGCGGGGCTCGAACTCACGGACCGCGAGATCGTGACCTGGCTGAAGTCGGACGCTTAACCGACTGCGCCACCCAGGCGCCCCATCAGCGTTTTGACCCAAAAAGCAAATCAGTTCTATGGTCCCCCACGTTAGTTTACAGGGTTTAAAGCGATTCAATGTAATGTGAGCCCTACGCGGTGTTGACCAACCAGGATTTAGGATTCCTGGTGTAGTCCGCGAAAACTTTTTTTGCACCATCTTATGTAAAAACAGAAAAAAAACCTTTTATGCCACCTGAATCTGCACTGCCTGACTTACTTCCCTACAAACTGGAAACCTCTTCTCATTATAAAGATGTGAATCAGAGCCACGAAACGCCAAAACCGGTGTGCAAAGCGGGTGATCCCGGAGAGGCGGCCTTGGGGGTCTGGCAGGGGCTCTGCCCGGTCGTGGCAGCCTTCTGTGGTGTCTTTGTGGCGGGGAGGATGGGGGGTCTCCGCTCCGGGAGTCCCCAGGCTGCGTCCTACCGAAGACCCGCTGTGCAGTCGCTCTCAGAAGGCCGTTTTCACCTCTGTCAAAAATCCTCAAGTGGCAAAAACCGGGCGTTCACCGTGGCTCGAGCAAAATGAGGAAAATACAAGCTCCAGTTCGGAAACTGCCTGCTCATTATTCCAGGAACATTCTTTCTGTCAATCTTTTATTAATTATCCAGGGGAAGTGATTCTGTACAGCAACGCACAGTGAAATGATTCATCTGACATAACTTCCTCGGTTTTCTGTCCAACTGAAACGATTCCAAAAGCCGCAACTAGGCATGAAGGGGAGAGAAAACTAAAGGGAACGTCCTCCAGACACACAGCCGTGTCCTGAGTTGAATTCCCCAGCAGAAGCACTAGCTTGGGCACCGGGGCCGGAGAAGGTCTATGTACCTTCCTTCCCCAGATGTTTACAATGAATAAGGGATTCTATGAATAAATTCTAATAAGTGAATACATTTTAATAGCTAATGACTAAAATTGTAACAACACGGCAGGGTCTTAAATATATTTTTAAGTGCTACAAATGATACATATTGAAACTGTAAGCCTTCCCATATTATAGAGAAAAATAAAAAAAAAAAAAAGTCGCTACGAGCATGGCGATGTGCTGATCGTGAAGGAAGTCCCACCGTTGAGTTAATGAACACGTCCAGCACCTCAGACATTCACTTGTTTTAGCGAGAATACATAAGTTCTACTCTCGCAGCAAGTTTATTTGTTTTGAGACACAGAGAGAGAAAGAGAGAGTACAAGCAGGGGAAGGGCAGAGAGAGAAGGAGAGAGAATCCCAAGCAGGCTCCATGCTGTCAGCGCAGAGCCCAACACGGGGCTTGAACTCACGAACCGCAAGATCGTGACCTGAGCTGAAATCAAGAGTTGGACGCTTGTCAGACTGAGCCACCCAGGCGTCCCTTGGCAAGTTTCAACTATACAATACAGTATTATCAGCTACACTCACTACGTTATACATGAGATCCTCATATCTTTTTTTTAAAGGGTTTATTTATTTTGAGAGCGAGAGAGAGACAGAGAGAGAGGAAACGAGCAGAGGAGGGGCAGAGAGAGAGAGTGAAAAAAATCCCAAGAAGGCTCCACACTCAGCACAGAGCCTGACGCAGGACTCGATCTAATGATCGTGAGATCGTGACCTGAGCTGAAATCAAGAGTCGGTTGCTTAACTGACTGAGCCACCCGGGCGTCCGGAGATCCTCATATCTTATTCATCGAATCACTGAAAGGTACCCTTTTACCAACCTCTCGCCATTTCCCCCATGGGAATCACCGTTCAACTCTGTTTCTGAGACCCAGTTTATTTGTTTATTTGGTTTTAAAGATTCTACATATAAGTGATCTCAGGCATTATTTGTCTCTACCTGGTTTATTTCGCTTGGGATAATACCAGGCTTACCCATGCCGCAAATGGCAGGATTCTTTGAGGACTGAATAATATCCCATTGCGATGCATCACATTTTCTTTATTCATTCATCCGTCAAAGGACATATAGGTTGTTTCTGCACCTTGGCCATTGTGAATAATGCTGCTGTGGACATGGGTGTGCAGATATCCTTTTGAGACAATGATTTTTTTCCCCTTTGGAGATATATCCAGAAGTGATATTGCTAGATCACATGGCAGTTCTATTTTCAATATTTTGAGGAACCTCCATACTATTTTCCACAGGGGCTGCTCTAATTTCCAGCCCTACCAAGAGTGTGCGAGGGTTCCCTTTCCTCCACGTCCTCGCCAGCGTTTATTATCTCGTCTTTCTTTTTTTTCAGAGCTCCTAAATGTTATTAGTATTCCTTTCCTTTTGAAAAAATTTTTATCTTTATTTTTTTAAATTCCAGTATAATTAACGTACAGTGTTATATTAGCTTTAGGTGTATAATATAGTGATTCACCAATTCTATACGTTATTCAGTGCTCAACACGGTAAGTGTTAGTAAGTGTTAGTCCCCTTCATCTATTTCACCCCTCCCCTCACCCACCTCCCCTCTGGTTCTCTATAGTTAAGAGTCTAATTTCTTGTGTGTCTGTCTTTTTCTTTGTTTGTTTTGTTTCTCAAATTCCACATGAGTAAAATCACATGGTATTTGTCTGTCTCTGACTGACTTATTTCACCTAGCCTTACACTTTCTAGATCCATCCATGTGGTTGCAAATGGCAAGGTTTCATCCTTTTTTATGGCTCAGTAATATTCCACCGTATACACATCCCACATCTTCTTTGTCCATTCATCCATCAATGGACACATGGGCTGTTTCCATAATTTGGCTATTGTAAGTAATGCTGCAATAAACACGGGGGGGGGGCTATATTTTTTCAAATTAGTGTTTTCATATTCTTTGGGTACATACCCAGTAGTGTAGTTACTGGATCAGATGTCATTCTATCTTTAGTTTTTTGAGGAACCTCCATGCTGTTTTCCACAGTGACTGCATTGATTTGCATTCCCACCAACAGTGCACAAGCATTCCTTTTTCTGTACATCCTTGCCAACACTTGTTATTTCTTTTTTTTTAATTTTAAAAAAATGTTCATTTACTTTTTGAGAGAGAGAGAGAGAGAGAGAGAGACAGAGCGTGAGCGGGGGAGGGGCAGAGAGAGAGGGAGACACAGAATCCGAAGCAGGCTCCAGGCTCCGAGCTGTCAGCACAGAGCCTGACATGAAGTTCAAACCCACGAACCGTGAGGTCATGACCTGAGCTGAAGTAGGACACTTAACGGACGGAGCGACCCGGGTGCCCCCCAACACTTGTTATTTCCTGTGTTTTAGCCATTCTGACAAGGTGTCAGGTGATCTGTCATTGTGGTTTTGATTTACATTTCCTTGATGATGAGGGATGTTGAGCACTTTTTCGTGTACCTGTTGGCCACCCGTAGGTCTTCTTTGGAAAAATGTCTATTTAAGTCCTCTGCCCATTTTTAAAATTGGGATTATTATCCTTATTATTTTGCTATTAAGTTGTATGGGCTCTTTGTCTATTTTGGATAGTAACCCCTTACCAGACATATAGTTTGCAAATATCTTCTCCCATTCTGTAGGTCGCCTTTCATTTTGTTGATGGTTCCATTGCTGTGCAGAAGCTCTTTAATTTTTTTTTAATGATTTATTTATTTTTGAGAGAGAGAAAGAGAGACAGAGCACGAGCAGGGGAGGGGCAGAGAGAGAGGGAGACACGGAATCCGAAGCAGGCTCCAGGCTCCGAGCTGTCAGCACAGAGCCCCTCGCGGGGCTCAAACTTGTGAACCGTGAGATCACGACTTGAGCCGAAGTGGGACGCTTAACCGACTGAGCCACCCAGGCGCCCCCAGAAGCTCTTTAATTTGATGGGTCCCACTTGTTTACTTTTGCTTATGTTGCCTCTGCTTTCAGTGTCAAATAAAAAAAAAATCATCGCCAAGACCAATATTAAGGAGCTTTTACCCTATGTTTTCTTCAATGAGTTTTATGTTTTCAGGTCTCGTGTTCATGCCTTTAATACATATGGAGCTGATTTTTGTGTATGTTGGAAGATGAAGGTTCAATTTCATTCTTTTGCATGTGGATATTTAGTTTTCCCCCTACCATTTATTGAAAAGACTGTCCTTTCCCCCTTGTAAATCCTTTGCTCCTTTGTTGAACAGCAATTGATGATATACGTGTGGGTTTATTTCTGAGCTGCCTACTCTGCTCCATTGACCTGTGTGTCTGTTTTTAGACCAATGCCACACTGTTTTGATTACTGTAGCCTTGTTTGAAATCAGGAAGTACAGTGCCTCTTTGTTAAGCTTTGTTCTATCTCAGGATTGCTTTGGCTATTCCCGGCCTTTGGTGAATTTGAAGCTCATTTTTCTTATTTCTGTGAAAAATGCCATTGGAATTTTGACAGGAATAATCCTGCATCCGTAGAGAGTTTGGGTGGTATAGACATTTTAACAATATTTACTGTCCCAGTGTATGAACACAGAATATCTTTCCCTGTATTTGTGTCTCCTTCAGTTCCTTTTATCAATGTTCTGTAGTTTTCAGTGTGATCTTTCACCCCCTTGGTTACATTTGTTCCTATTTTATCCTTTTTGATGTTATTATAAATAAGACTTTCTTAATTTCTTTTTGATAGATTGTGGTTAGTGCATAGAAATGCAAGTGATTTTTGGATATTGATTTTATATCCTGCAACCTTACTGAATGTGCGTATTAGTTCTAATGTTTGGGGTGGTTTTTTTTTTTTTTTTTTTTTTGGTGGAGTCTTTAGGGTTTTCTAGATGTAATATCATGCCACCTGCAAACAGAGCCAATTTTACTTCTTCCTTTTGGACAAAAGTATTCTTTTAAGTGCACAGACTGAATTCAAGGAAAGGACATGGGTGAAAGAGGCTGAAGCCGTGCCCACACTCCAGGACTAAAAATACACTGCCCCTTAACCACAGTCAGTTGCTGGGTACATTGAGTTTCAGGAGCATTTAAAAAGCAGATTTCATCAGTCACTCAAAGGCATGGATTTTAAATGCAATTACTGTATGTAATTAGCTGTTTCATCTTCAGTGCCAGTGAATTTGGAATTTAATCTCTGATTGCACAAAATAGAATACTAAGCAGATCAGCCCATAGAAGGGCTGGCGTAGTTGTTTACTGGTAGCCGGATAACGTGGCCAAATTCCTTAGAGCCACCGTGGACAAATGTTAGACAGAGGAGGAGGGAGACAAGGCACTGGCTCTTATAAGGCACTTATTTTTAAACCCACGTTAAAGCCACGGTTTGTCCTCTCTCCGAAGCCTTGCCCCACGCTGGGTGGAGCCCATCACTCAGCCTCAAGTACAGCACATACCACAGTTACCCGATTGTCTCTGCAACTGCTTTTCCTACCGGGTTATGAGCGCCTTGAAGGCAGGGACCATGTCTTATTAAACTTTGTGTTTCCGACACAGAGCAGGGTGCCTGGCCCACCACAGTGGTCAGTAAATGAACGAACGAGTGAGCCACCAGTTAAATCAGCAAGGGCCAGTTTTGCAAAAGTAAGCAGTTTATGTAAACCTTTATTTTTTTTTTTTTTTGAACTCTCCCTCAGCAACATCTTTCTTTAAGGCGTGTATTTTTTCTTAAATTTTATTTTACATTCCAGTAGAGTTAACATCCAGGGTTATATGCGTTTCAGGAGCACAGAATAGTGATTGAGCACTTTGTCCAGAGCTCATCACGACAGGTGCACTCCTTAATCCCCATCACCCATTTTACCCATCTCCCACCCACCTCCTCTCTGGTGATCATCAGTTTGTTCTCTACAGCTAAGGGTCTTGGTTGTTTTCCATGTCCCTAAAGAAAAAAATAAATGAACCATTTAAATTATATTTACTTACCCGTTCTTTTCCAAGGCCAACCTGCAGCAAAACCCAATTTTCCATAGGTTGGGGGGGGGGGCGCCCTGTCAGCCCGGTAGCCAAACTCCCATAATCACCATAGAAGAAGTCACAGAATCTCAGACTTTCTGTGACACAGCCTCCATCAGCCAGCTGCCTGGTGGACACCTGTGTACAGACCAGACCGGCTCAGGGTTTCCGAAAAGAACTAAAGTCCCAGTCCTCAAATCCGGATCACCAGTGACTAGGTAACAATATTTAAAAATATATGAATAAAGATAGGCCATCAAGGTGAAGTGGATTCCGTGTTATTGACCTTAATTCTAAGTTCGGTTTGTGAAATATCTATGAGATGTTTTGTGTTTTGTTTTGTTTTTTTAACGGGGAGGAGGGGCAAAGGCAGAGCAAAAGAGAAAGAGAGAATCCTAAGCAGGTGCCATGCTCAGCGTGGAGCCAGACATGGGGCTCGATCCTACAACCCTGGGATCATGACCTGCGCCAAAATCGAGTCGGACACCCACCCGACTGAGCCACACAGGCGCCCCTCTAAGAAGTTTCCTCAGTCATTTATTGCCTAGTCTCCCCAAGGACGAGAAGTGTGTGCATGTTGGTCACTGATATATCCTCAGCTCCCTGAACAGTGCCTGAGCCGTAGAAGGTGCTTAAAAATTCTCCCAAGTGACAGAGTTTATATGTGTGACAGCCACAGAGACAGATTGCTATTAAAAAATTACGTGGGGCGCCTGGGTGGCTCGGTCGGTTAAGCGGCCGACTTCGGCTCAGGTCATGATCTCACAGATTGTGGGTTCGAGCCCCGCGTCGGGCTCTGGGCTGATGGCTCAGAGCCTGGAGCCCGTTTCAGATTCTGTGTCTCCCTCTCTCTCTGCCCCTCCCCTGTTCATGCTCTGTCTCTCTCTGTCTCAAAAATAAATAAACGTTAAAAAAAATTAAAAAAAAAATTACGAGCTCCTTTCTTGTTTCCAGGAAAAAAATTTTTTTTTTCAATGAGCCAACCATGAACAGAGCATTAAGTATCAAGGGCATAAAAAAGTTTATGGTTTGGGGCGCCTCGTGGGGGGCTCAGTCGGTTCAGCCTCTGACTCAGAGATCCAGCCCCGCGATCAGGCTCCACGCTGAGCTTGGGGTCCGCTTGGGATTCTCTGTCTCCCTCTCTCTCTGCCCCTCTGGCACTCTCTCTCTCTCTCTCTCTCTCTAAAAATAAATAAATAAAATTTAAAACAAAAGATGTATGGTAAAAGAAACCCCTAAAGCCCGTAGAGGACGTGAAGCAAGAAAGTGTCCCCTTAAAACATGTCCCAAGTGTCCCAGATGGAGCCTTTTCGCACAGGTGCCTCCCGCAGTGGGGCCGAGCCCAGCTCCACTGGCCAAATCTGCTTTCCTACGACAGTGGCCCGCGGGGCAAAGCTGCAGCCGATGCGATCGCAGAGGAATTGGAAGGGCGAACAGAGAGAGGAAAGCCGGGGCCCTCCAGCCTGCGCCCCAGGCCTCCGCGTGTAGGCGGGGTGCGCATTGCAGCACGTGTGAAGCGTGTGGTTCCCCACTGGCCTCTCACACAGCGGAAGTGAGGACAGCGGCAGAAATAAACCCAAAACAAACAAAAGCCCCACCGCGGTTTCCATAGGTGACACGGAAGCTTTGTAATTTCCGCACGCAGCTCTTTGCCAAATGACTCATTCCAGAGCTTGAGGGAGAAGGATTGATTCCCAGAGCAACTCGCAGTTGTCATGATGGCAAAAGGCACGTCGGGGAAACACGAAAGGGGACGTTGCCTTTTTCCCCCATGCCCAGTCGGTCCGCCCCGGTGCCTTCGGGGGAAGGAAGGGGGTTACAGGTTCCTGGTTCCCGGTTCCCGGGTTTATCTGAGCCTCGGTGCAGCGGGCCGGACCCCGGTCTCTGCAGCCACCTCTCCAAGCGCTACAGGACCCCCGGCAACTGGAGCGAGCAAAGCACATTGCAGACGCCGGGTCTCCCTGGCCTGTATCGTGCCCATCTGCGCGTGCGCGCGCGTGCCTCCATGTGTGTGCACACGTGTGTGCGTGAGTATGCGGGCAGGAGCGTGCGCGCACCTGCGCGTGCATCTGAGTGTGTGTGGCCGGGAGGCACATTCTGAGAAAGAAGGGAGTCCAGGCCTGACCGCCAACAGTTATTCACTCTTCAATCTGAGGCAAGTCCCTAGAGTCTAAGAAAGTGTTTCTTTCATCTGCAAAAAGAGGATAGTGTAAAACCCTCCGTTGTCTACAGAGATGAAGGTCCTCCCGAGACCGTGACCGTGCCATGCCGATGCTAACCATTATTACTTTGGCGTTTCTTTTCTCTCTTTTCCCTCCAGTCGTGTCCAGTGGTCAGACTGCGTGGTAGAACCAGGTGCCCCCGCCACAGGCAAGTGCAAGCCGGCTCCAACCCTTTAGGCGGGATATATATTGATATGCAGCTCGGTCAAGGTCTAGGTCGTTTGTGTTGTTCCCACCAACCCATCTCCTCGTCTCCGGCTCACCTCCTGCTCGCCAGGCCGGTACACTGGTTCCCAATGCACCCCCACCCCAAACCGGAGAAGATGTGTGTCTATCAGTTGCCTTGAGAATTCTCTCCAAGCGTTCTCCGCGCGATGTCAATAGCGGCGACTGAGGCGTACTGACCCCTTCTGGGCCGGGCGCTTTGCCAAGCACGCTATGGGGCCCCACCTCACTTAATCCTTCTGGTATATTCATCAAACTCAATAGCGTTCTCTCCATTTCCCAGATGAGGACATTGAGAGGAGAAAATCTGGCCCGAGATCGCACAGCTATCAAGTGGCAGAGCGGGGACTGGAACGCAGGAGGTCGGACCCCCAAGCCCTCCCTCTGAATCACAGCCACCGAGCTGAGCCAGCCGTGCGCCAGCCCAGCCCATGGGGGATGCGTGGAGTTTGGGGCAACAAGGGAAGAAGTAAGGGCGAGGAAATCTTATTCCGGATGTGGAAGCCCTATATGAGGGCTAAAAGTCCTCTTTCCACTTTCTTACAGGTGTCTGTGATTTTTTTTTTTTTTCTCTTCCTGGCTCCCAAGGGAAAGAGACAAGGGGTCTTGTTGCATGCTGTCCTCGGCACCATCCAGACTCTGTGCCTCTGGCCCCAAAGCAACGGCTGGGCTAACTCTTGCTGCCTCGTCGGTCCCGCCAGGGGGTGTGCGCAGTCGGGGATGGCATTCCCTCGCTGCTGTAAGTGGGGTGCACACAGCACAGCGAAGCTCTCCTGCGGGCCCCCGGCTAAGTGAGGAAAAACAGAGGTGTGCTCGGGTGACAGCCTGCTGGAGTGGAGCCCCATCCGGAGTGCTCAGTTCCACGCTGCATGTGGCCTCAGTGGTCCTCGAGCCACTGACTCCACCAGACAGGACCCTGAACCGGGGAGAAGAGTGCCCTGTGCTGCCCCAGCCCAGCTGTGCCCCCGGACAAGAGCTGCTGCTGTACAAAGCAGGGCAGGGGCACCTGGGTGGCTCAGTCGGTTAAGCATCTGACTCTTAACGTTAGCTCAGGTCATGATCTTGAGGTTTGTGGGTTCGAGCCTCCCATCTGGCTCCTTGCTGACAGCATGGAGCCTGCTTGGGATTCTCTCTCTCCCCCCCCACTCTCTGCTCCTCCCCTGCTCATGCTCTCTCTCTCTCAATATAAACAAATATTTTTTTTAAGTATAAACTAAGAAAAACAAAGGCCAGTGCAGAGAGATGGGTCCTCCTCCCAGATATGATACCAGCTAGCCCACACCAGCAAACTTCAGATTTTTCATTCTTAAAATGAATGTCGGGCTTGGGTTTCACGAACTCTAAAAATTCCCTTCCATTCTAAAACCCAAGGGTCCTAACTCCCTCCTCTCCTGGGCAGCTCTGTTCCCATTGTCCCCCGGGGAGCCAATGGGGACCTTCTGCAGGGGGGGTGATCAAGGGGCTCCCGGGAGGCTGGGCACCAGGGGCACAGGACTTGCGGAACAGAAACCCGATTGCTACATCAGCTGGCAGAATGAGGAAGCGGCCGTCCCAGGAGACCTAGCCCAGAGACAGCTTCCACGGCCACAGAATTCTCGGGGCCCTTAGTGTGTCTCCAAAGGACAAGATGTGTGCCCGCTCGATGACAGGCGCTCCTCTGACAGCGGAGTCTGAGGCTCACACACCGTGAAAGTGGCTTTCCCCCCAGTTACGTACTCCATCATGGTCACTTATGATTAAATGAATTTAATAACACCGCCACACTACCCCTCCAAAACCCGAATGACTTCTTTCCAAATTTAAGTTGCTCAAACTATTGACTGTAATTAACTGGTATAGCCACGGCATAATGATCTGGAGGGTTACTGAGCAGGGAGAAATAACCCAGTTTCAATGGGCTACGTTTACTTGCAGAGAGAGAGAGAGAGAGAGAGAGAGAGAGAGAGAGAGAGAGAGAGAGAAAGAAGGTATGTTAGCGCGAGGCTTTACCCACTTACTTTTCAGTGTAAAATTTTCCAAGATGGAAGTAGAGATCGAGTTGCCAGGATGGCAAAAAAAAAAAAAAGATGTCGGGAAAATGAGGAAATGGATTTCACGTGGGCAACGGGTGACAAACCTTTCTTATACGCGGTTCTCGGTAAGCAGGGGACGCTCAAGGTCACTGCCCACACCTTTTTCTGTCTCGCGGATGTTCTTAGAGCAAGGTCAGAGAGCAAATCATAAATGGGGGCAAATTCCAGCCGGGTCTTTTCAACCAGCTGTTTTGTTCTATGAGATGTCACAGTGTAACAGGATAATTGGAGGGTTTGGCTAAGCTGGTGAGGGAATACGGGGTTTTCCGAAGGAAGACAAAAGCAGAGAAGCAGCTCCCAGCACTAAAGCTGGCTGTCCTGTTTCTTCAAAAATAGGTCCTCTAACATGGGAGAAGCAGAAGTCCAAACCTTCTTAAATCCCCTCGACTGTTCCGAATAGAGCAAACACAGAGCAAACACGTATTTCATGAAAGAGATACATTTCGAAAGATCATAGCACCAGCTGCTTGGTCACCTAAGTGTTTTTGGAAGAGGAAAAGAGCTATCCAGCATGAAAGATTCAGGAATGTCTGTTGACATATTAAGGAAACAACCTCAGGGGACAGCTGACAAGGCTCCAAGAAGCATCACCAAGGGAACAGTGACGCAAACGCGTTCCGTTTTTTACAGGCTGGCACTCTGCCAGGCTTCCTCGCCTGACAGCTGATGTAATGCTAATCCCTATCTGGGTTAGCGTTGCTTAGATATCAACTCAAGCGACTCAGTCAGCTGCAATCAATAGCGGGCTCCTTTTATAGAAGATAGTAAAAAGGAAAAAATATATATATATATATATATATGTACACATACATCTCAGAGAGCAAAAACCACAGATTCTGGCGTGCTAAAAACCTATCCATTGTGCCAAAAACGGAAAAGGAAAAGAAAGGAGGGTCCAGTATAAACCCAAGAAGCATGTTAACCCATGCCAAGTGTCTTTCTTCTGAAGTCCAGTTGTCCACAAAGGATAGTGCTATTTCACAACACAAGTTTTTTTTGTTTTGTTTTGTTTTGTTTTGTTTTGTTTTGTTTTGTTTAAGCGTCACTGAAGACGATGCCTAATTTCCAGCTGAGCTAAATAATGACGGGCGAAAACAGAAGACATTAGGTGGCGATGTGAAAATAATGCCTTTTTTCATTATTGAATAAATGGGCTGGTTCCTTTGGAACCAATGCATCAAATATTGTTCTTCAAAAAAAATTCTCTCTTCAAGACCACTGCTTTTCAATTATTTTAGATTAAATCATAAGAAGTATGCAAATTTTAATCAATCTCAGATTGAATGCCTGTGTCAAGTGCCCTCTATAACATGACGAGGGGCCACTTTTTATTTTCTCTCAAGCATTGCAATTTTAACTGTCCAAGAGTGATAAAAAAAAAAAAAAGAACTCATTTTAGCAGCTCACTTTAATTATACATATTCTTATCTATTACTAGATTATACTTAGATGGAAGAGACCTATGTCATCTTACACAGAAGACCAGTAGCAAAGCATCCTTGGTTCCAAGGCGCTTAATGTAAATAATAATAATAATAATAATAATAATAATCTGGTGGTGGGTGTCGGGGAAGGACGAAAACCAATAGAGAAAGTAGAGTATTTTTTTTTAAGTTTAGTTATTTATTTTGAAAGAGTGAGAGAGAGAGACAGGCAGAGAGAGAGAGGAAGACGGAGAATCCCAAGCAGGCTCCACGCTGCCAGCAAAGAGCCTGATGCAGGGCTTGATCTCACAAACCATGAGTCATGACCTGAGCTGAAGTTGGACGTTTAACCAACGGAGCTACCCAGGAGCCCCAGAGTATTTTTAACAACAGTGAAAGGAGGATAGTCGTGATAACAACACATGAGCTTCACGAATGAAATGCACAGGATGGCAGTGACACGAAAATGACACACTATTTATCTTTTACATGTTTATAGCACTTTGCTTTTAAGGCAGGTGTGGGTTTTTTCCCCTAAATTAGAGGAAGTTTAAGCTTCAGGGAATCTATAAACCGTACGAATTTATATGAAAGTTGATGGCCAGGTACATGTCGTTTTGGGAGAAAGCCTCCTGGCTTTCATTAGATTCTCAGAGGGTTCCAAGAACCCTCCCTTCCCCAAAGTTTAAAACTGATGCATTCGAAGGAGTTAAAAATCCTTTGGAAATTCGATCTCAATTATCCTTCACCTCCCAGTGAGATCATTTATTTACAGGTAGAGAAAGTGGGAAATTGAGAGGCTAAGTTGCTTGCCCAAGGTCAAGGAAGCAGTCTGGTCTGTTATTATCTATGACGCTAGATCAGATGGCCTCCTTGAATGAGTTTCTGTGGCACGTCCGTTAGTGAGGGAGGTCCCATTAGAGCCACGCCCGCCCAGGAAGGGCCAGAGGAGCTCAGAACGCCCGCTGATGACTCCAGCCTCGGTTCAACTGGTACACCTCCCTCTCCACCGTCTCTCATGCCCACCTTCCTTTCCCTCCCCCTACTTCTGTTACCCAAAGTCTCCTTTCGGTAAGGCCAAGGCCAAGCAGAAAACACAAGTGCGGTCTTTCAACACGTTAGCAGTCTCCCACAAGAATGTAATCTTAGCATCACCTTTCTTTGATAAGGCAATGTTTGCTTGGGAATCTTGAAACACTCCATATCTGGCAAAAAGGATACAGAGCAGGAAACTAAGGCATACAGATATGAAGGAACTTCCCAGCATTGTAGAAAATAGGACGCAAATTTAGTTCTCTAGACTCCCAGGCTGACCCGTTCTAAGTTGACTTACACCAGCTCAGCCTACGAACAGAGCCCTGAGTTCTGGGAGAGCTCCAGCTGGGGGCAGAGGCCAGCAATGAATAGCACAGGAAAGTCGGTCCCAGCTTCCGGTAGGGGGTGGAGCAAAGGGAATGGTCTAGAAGGAATGAGAACGGGGGATTCTGTCCCTTGTTTACAGCAATAATATTTCATGTCACTTTAGAGTTATAAAATCATATTTTCTCATTGCAGAAAATTTGGACAAACACAGAAGTAACAAGCAGAAGAGAGAAAAAAAAATACCCGTAACCCCATGTCTCCCGGGGATCATCCTAAAGGGACAAACATCCTGGTTGTTAGGATTGGTGCCTCCTCTGAGTGTGACCCCAAAGTCACAACTCTTGATTTCTTTGCGAGGACACTGTGCGCGATGAATGCATGCCTCACAAGGGGGTTCCATAGCTCCGATAAGATTACGCATTTGAAAATGAGAGAACTCCTTTGTAAATCCTAAATGCCTATATTACACATATAAGGAATTCATACCACTGTCCTCAGAGGTTGCTTTGTGCTCACAGGCGCTGACACTATCCCCCTAAAAACACTGCTTCTCGTGCTAAGTCCCTGCTTTAGAACAGACCATGGATCCCTATGGCCTTTTATCCAAGCCCAAGTGTCTCTGGTCAGATGTGTCTCAGTTCAGAACCCAAACTATGATCGGCACCAATTCTCCTCCATCCAAGTAAATCTTAACACCTTTGGCACGCTTCTTGGTTGTTTTATACTGAAATTTTCCAAATGCCTTCCCTTATACATGACATTTGAGCCCACCTGAAAATGCAAATCACTTCTAACGCCTCATTTAGTATCATTTCCATCAAAGGGCAGCATGCTGGGGGATAGGGGGTAACCTATCCAGAACTAGTTTTATGCATGATAATTACATGACATGTCACTTAAATTTACATCCACCTTCTGTTTTTTTTTTTCGTTTGCAAACTTTTATTTTCATTCCCTACCTCCTTTCCTAAAATGCTTAAAAAATACATTTTGCAAACCATGGGACATGAATGTCATTTGTTGTGTGTGAATTTGCTAAGAAATAGGGTGTACCGCAGCTGTTATTTTTTTCCACATATCCTACTCAATCTGTCATGCGTTTGCTGTGTTTTATAAATATGTGTCATATTTGGAAATATATTGTTCACATATCTTGCATGTTTTCCATTCAAGGCATGCTAAAAATACGGTATCAGTTTGTCAACATGGCTTTCAAAACCAACAAGATCCCCTCATTTGAAAATCCCAACAAAGTCCATAGTCCAGACCAGGCGGTTATTAGAAGACGTTTCCCTTCCTGTTTCTTACGGGGCCACTGTTTGCCTATGTCTCTGAGTCACGTGTAGTTGTGCTTTACGCATCTCAGATACGAAAATATCTTAGGTGTGTGACTCAAAAGCTAGGTGGCTTGCTCAGATGGCTTCATGTGCTAGAATGCATGTTTCAGGTGATACAGGAATACGACAGAAATAACGGCCCAGGTTCCTTCATCACAGGACTGGTCTTTCTGATGAGCCAGCAACAACACACTGCGATAACGCTGCTGGGGCCTTTCCATTAACTGAAAGCTCTGAGGTGTGCAAATCAGAAACTGACCTGGCTTCCAGATCATTAAAAACGCCTGTTTTCTTTCCTGCATCGAGGGTGAAGTCCTGTGGCTTCCCGGAGAATTTTGAACCCAGGCATGGCCTCGTATCTGTAAAGGATGGCGTGGAGAAACTGAGGACAGGGTGGGAGATGTGGAGCATGAAATTTAAATATCAGTTCTCTAAGAAAACAAAAACTTGGAGTGCTCAATTGGTTAAATGTCTGACTCTTGATTTCAGCTCAGGTCATGATCTCGTTGTTCGTGAGACCGAGCCCCATGTCGGGCTCTGTGCTGATGGTGGGGAGCCTGCTTGGGATTCTCTCTCCCCCTCTCTCTGCCACTCCTCCGCTCATGCTCTCTCTCTCTCTCTCTCTCTCTCTCTCTCAAAATAAATAAATAAACTAAGAAAGAATGAAAGAAAGAAAGAAAGAAAGAAAGAAAGAAAGAAAGAAAGAAAGAAAGAGGGGCGCCTGAGTGGCTCAGTCGGTTAAGCAGCCGACTTCGGCTCAGGTCACGATCTCACGGTCCGTGAGTTCGAGCCCCGTGTCGGGCTCTGTGCTGACAGCTCAGAGCCTGGAGCCTGTTTCAGATTCTGTGTCTCCCTCTCTCTGACCCTCCCATGTTCATGCTCTGTCTCTCTCTGTCTCAAAAATAAATAAACGTTAAAAAAAAATTTTTTTTTAAAAAGAAAGAAAGAAAGAAAGAAAGAAAAGAAAGCAAAAACTCACTTGTCCTTTCTAAGCCAAAAGAATAAGGCAACGGTTAAACAAGGAAAATGAGTTGGTGTTCTTCCGTTCTCTCCTTGTTAAATTACCTTCCATTTTATAAAGCACGTCTGTCAGTTTCTTTTAAATAAGGGCAAAATTAGCCTAAGAAATCCATACTCCGGGTCTCATATTTTCAACAGACACTATTATTACACTATCATTATTTATTACATGTTTACTTCCTACATTAATCTGATCTTAACACATTATCAGACGACTGTTTCCTTGCAGGAGGGAAGCTCGCTCTGCAGGCGGTCTCCCCAGCCTGGACGGTATGTGTGTTTGTTTTGTGCAGCTGCACGGATCTGGCTAACTGAGAAGCAATTCTCACGTGACCGAGAATGGCCCCACACTCCTCCCTATCTCACTTCCTTTGTGTGCCTTGTAGAGACATGCAGGGGACCGTGCAAGCCAGCTGTAGAGGCTGCATCAGAGGTTCTGGACCTCAAGTTTAAGGTACAACTTTGGAGGGAGTGTGTAAGGGGCTCTTCTCTCCCCTAACGTGTGCACAGAGAACGCATTCCCCAGTTTATGGGAGAGACGTGGGTGCCTTTCAAGAACGCCTCACTGGTTATCGCCAAAAACAAAAACGAAAACAGGGGCGCCTGGGTGGGTGGCTCAGTCGGTCAAGCATCCGACTTTTGATTTCGGCCCCGGTCGTGACCTCAGTTTGTGAGTCGGAGCCCCGTGTTGGGCTGTGTGCTTGGGATGCTCTCGCTCTCTCCCTGTCTCTGCCCTCCCCCCCCCGGGCCCTGCTGATGTGCGCTCTCTCTCCCGCTCTCTCTCTTTCTCAAAATAAATAAATACCTCTAAAAAAGTAAAACAAAAACAAAAACGGCTGCTGGTGATGTGGTCACGCACCCGCCTTTCGAGACACAAGCACAGTGTGATCCACCAGCTTCCCGACAGTCTGTGTCAGGACAGTTAAGACCTTTGTCCCCACAAAGGTTTGTTGGTCTCTTTTTGCCTGTTCAGCAGACCTGCAAGGGAAGGCAGCTACTATTTCCCTCCCACCCTGCTCCCCAGATAGGGGAAGCTCACACAGCTTTCGGAGGAGCAACTAGAACGGGAACCTAGATTTTTCCGGCTCGTGTTTCTTTTAGCTCGTGTGCTTTCTGAACCGTCACCTACCCACGCTTCCCTCCACCCTCCCCTGTTAAGACCTGCTGGGGGGAGAAAGTGACCTTTTTCAGAGCGTGCCGTGGAGTGCGTCTTCAAAAACATGAATTTATTTCCAATCGCTACATTCTCAGGACCCGTCAATTATTTTTACGTTGTATGCCTGTTGCTCCGCTAAGTAGAAGTCGATGAAAAAGCACGCAGACAACCTTGCTATCCACAGATTCTAAAACGATCCCCAGTGTCCCTCACCCTGGTAATATGTAACCTTCTCCCCTTGAGTGCGAACAGGGCCTTGATTTGCCTTCTAACCATAGAATGCAGCAAAGGTGGAAGGGTATCACTCATCCCTGTGTTTCATGATGGGAGTGGCGAAGGTGAAGGGATTTTGCAGATGTAATTAAGGTCTCTAATCAGGTGTCTTTGGGTGACTCACAGGAGAGATTATCTTGGGTGGGTCTGGCCTAATCAGATGGGCCCTTTAAAAGAAAATCTAGAGGGCCAGAGACAAAGCATCAGATCCTCTCTCGCACTTGCTGGCCTGGAAGAAGCAAACCTACCAGGAGACGCTTGGGAGGAAATGAATTCTGCCCTATGAACTTGGGAGAGAAAGGACCCTGTGCCCAGAGGAGACCCCAGCTCCAGTGGACACACTGACTACGGTCTTGTGAGACCCTGTGCAGAAGACCCAGCTAACCGGTAGAAGATGAGACATAATAAACGTGTGTCACTTCGAGCTGCTGAGCTCACGGCAACTTTACGCGGCAGTAAAAACAAATACACTTAGGATCTGAGAAGCTAGTGCTCGACCCAATTTAACAAATGTCCGTCGAATCCAAGATTTGCCAAGAAACCAAGAATTTTTTTTTGAGCTTCTGAACTATTACATAAATAAGAGGTAAAGGTGATATGTAACACTAATAATTACACCACGGTGATAAAACCAATCTTGTCATTTAGGAACAATAGTGACGGCAGTATTTTCCCGGTCTCATTCTCATTCTCTCCCGGTCTCATACACACAGGTGCTCAACCCGGCGACTTGCGGAAAGGTCCTAGTGGTAACGTTAGCAATCACATTGAGAATCATGGGATGATTATTCCATGAAGGCATTTTTAATTTCTCTCACGGCTCAGAGGGGTCACCTTGGAGAGGAAGAGTGGGTTCTGTGGGAAAATCACAAGAAATGCTTTCCCCGGAACACTAGGATTTCGAGAATACGTCCATCCTAAGCATGCAGACTCTTGGAGACAGTGCCCCAAACAGTACCCGTGCTAGCAGGAACTCAGTAAGCACCTAGTACGTACTCGGCAAATATTGAATATACAAAAGTGGAAACTCATCTTCACTTTTTTTTTTTAAGTTTATTTTTTGAGGGAGGGAGAGGGCACAAGTCAGGGAGGGGCCGAGAAGGAGGAGACAGAGAGTCCCAAGCAGGCTCTGCGCTGTCAGCACAGAGCCTGACGTGGGGCTCAAACGCACGAACCGCGAGATCATGGCTTGAGCCGAACTCGGGAGTTGGACACCTAACCGAGCGAGCCACCCAGGCACCCATCGTCTTCACTTTAAAAATGTCAGATGAAATGGTCTGGCTATGACACGGTCATCAGTGGGGTGGACCAGAAAACTTAGCGATCCTTTCGAATACGAGCTTTTTTCGTAAAAGCGTGGGGTTTTCCTGCTGTCACGAGGGCTGGTGAGCAGAATGCAGCGAGGGCTGCGACAGTAACCTGGCCGGGTGGAGATGGGTCCACCTGCCCAGAGTTGGTGCAACCACTGAGAAGACAAAACCGAGGAAACCAGGTAGCACCAACGGAGCTCACCGGTAGAAGGAACGGAGAATATGCACGTCTGCACGCACCCCCTCCCACGGGAAGGAGGTTTTGCCGTCAAATACAAAAATACAAATTACAATACACAAATAATATTAATAATACAAATATACAAATAATACAAATAATAATACAAAAATAATATTAACGACACAGGATGGGGGTGAGAGGTCGGTTGTCCAAAGCCTCGGGCGGTGGCCGTGTGGTAACCATAAACGGGACGCCAAAGAGAAGCCCAGGCATTTGCTACGAGCTGTGTAAACGTGGCCAGGTCACTTAACCCACCACCCAAGCTTTGGTTCTTCCCATTGAAAACCAGGGATAACGACAGTGCCTGCATCATAGCAAAACTGTGCCGCGCGACCGTGAGACTACAATAATTCACAGTGGCGAGCCAGGGGAGGGAGGGTGCACAGTCAATATTCGTGATTATTATTCACAGCGGTCAGCCTGAAAGGTAAACGGCAGGAGGGGCTGGTTGGATATTGCAATGTCTGGGGAATGCTTCCCAATCTGCCTCTTATTCCAGAAAATTCCACGTTGGTCCCGTGACCCCACAAACACCAGTGCCAGCTGGTTACAACAGGGAGTGCTGGGCCGGCAGAGGCAGCCCTTGTGCCGTGTGTGAGCTGTTGGCCTATTGTCACCGTCCTCGCCTGGGATGGCAGTGGCGGCGGCCTGGCCTTCTTTCCAGTCATGCCCTCCTCCGCCCCTGTCACCCCGCCCCCGGGCCCCGTTCTCTCCCTCTGCTGTGCCCAACAGTGGCCTTCTGTCTCCTTTTTGTTCATGCTTCCGCTGAGCCACACTTACCCCAGTTCACGAGCTCTAGATCTGTCCTCAGAAGCCCCGGATCCCGGAGGTCAAAGCGGGACCAGGCTGGCTCACTGGTGGGCGCTGTGCTTCGCGGGGAGTCGGGGGTGGGGGTGGGGGGGGGCTCCTTAAAACTGAGAACAGAAAAAGCCCCTTTGACCAAGGTGAATTCAAAGCCCCCCACTTCTGGCCACGGCGAAGAAAACAATAATCGTGTGGAGAGGGGGCCGCCCACACTGTAGTGTCTGAGACAGGACCCGAGACCTTCCCGGGAAGGGGAGAAATCCTTTTTGGCTGACTCCCCTGACTCTGTGTTTCCTACAATTCTACAACAAAGATCCAGGAACATGAGAAAAGGAAACTGAGAAAATGTGTCCTGGGATCCCAATTTAAGCCAAGAACAGGACAATGTGGGCCAAATGGAAATGAGGCCAAGAGTACTTTCTTGGGGCCCCAGCTTTTTATTTTTTTTTGTTTTTTCACATGCCCAAACCTGTTTCACTGCTTAGTGTGAACGATAGTTCTGGGATACAGTTCACTACGGGAAAGGAAATTTAATTAGCTCGGGCAAGCTCACCTTCCATCCAAGGTCGACATAGTCAAATGGCACATTAACCGTGATTGCTGCCAATGGATTTGTGAAAAAAGGAATAGAGAGAGGAAGGGAGGAAGCTGGGGGGGGGGGGAGGGGGGGCAGGGGGCGCGGAGAGAAAGAGGGAGGGGGAGGCAGGTGACATACTTTAATTAAGAGTCATACTGACAGAGGTCAACCTACATCATATGCAGAAAGCAACGGTCTCCCCTCCTTGCCACCCAGTCCCAATAAATTCCCAGATCACATTACGCACGTGCATGGACTGCTTTGCCTCACACGCTCTCTATCACATTCACAGGAATCTAAGTGATCAAAGTTCTATAATTAGGTACCAATTGGAAAGGTACCAATAACAACCCACGTTTGTATGCCGCTTTACAGGTCGCAAAACAGGTGCACTGTCATTACTACCTTGGGTTCCTCGTGACCGTGTCAGGGAGGAAGGATGCCCCGTCCCCGTTTTACAAGTGAGGACACTATGCTGAGACTTGCCACCGGGAGGAGGTCACAGAGTTACAAGGGTCCCAGCCAGGACCTGATGCTCAAACTCAAGACCTTTCCCACACCCTGGGAGAACGGTAGGGCCAAGCAAACACAGAGAGGGAAACGGAGGCACAGACTAGTGTAGTGGCTTGACAGATGACGCAGTTGGGAGCATTAGCCCTCAGTTAGAACTCTTCAGAGTTTCAGCTTACTAATATTGACACGATTATCTAAGTTGTCGCGAGAAAGGCCGTATATCAAGAAAGCATTACACTTGGTAGGAATCGGAAGGATTTCGCCGTACGACGTCCTGTCTTCTCCATGTGCTGGTGTGATTATTTCGCATTGAATTATATGCGTCCTATGAATAATGTCATTTCCAGAATAGAAGTCGAGAGCTCCAGGCCCTTTTACAATCCTGGGCAGAGAGTCTGAGCAATCCAGCTCATCTGAATCACCAGAAAGAGGCAAGTCTCAATTTGGAATCACAAAATAGATGATGCAAACGTTTCTCAGCCCTGCAAGGCGAGGGAAGCCTGGGCAGAACCAGGATCCGTCTGGAAGGCTTGGCTGCTTCTCTCCTGCCCGCTTTCCCTTTGACCGGCTGTGGCGTGTCCCCCGGGGCCCGTCCTCCACCTCGAAATTTCCTCGTGAGCTTGATAGTTCGGCCGGCCGGCGGGGCCGAACCAGGGACCTTTGTGCAAGGATGCCGTCTCGGGCACAGGAGAGACACATTCTGCTGACAGCTCCGTTCGGACTACGGCCCTTCGTCAAGGCCCCAGTCCCAATCACCGGCCGTGAGCACTGCAGGCTCTGTGTGTTTTTCTCCTTCTGAGCCCTTTGGTTGCGCTTTATTGTTTTTCCTACTTAGAAATTAGGCTGTCTCCATGATGCGAGACATCCTTCCTTTCTAGAATTTCCAGGAAGCACATTTCCCTCCCACGTGTTAGAGTTAATGTAATTGAAACCAAAGTTTGAGGCCATTTCTCCTAATTCAGGAAAAGTTGCACGCTTGGCAATGCAAATGGAAAGAGACAAAAAAAAAAAAAAAAAAAAAAAAAAAAACCCAAAAAACCTAGTAGTGGATTTTTGCGGTGTTTTTCTCATTTTGGTTGTGTGTGTATGTTTCATAAAGCGCGCAGGAGAATTAAATTCAAAACACAACTGCTGGGAGAGCTAGAAACTCTTGTAATTCATGTTGTGCATAATGCATTTGGCAGGCCCGAGCACAGAAATTTCCAGAAGTGTTTGCGTGGCAGCCGTGCTTAGCCAATTCACATTTTTTAGCCGTCCTGGCCAGCTGCCCAGCCTACAGAAAAAGTCTTGTATCTCCACAAGTTTGGCCGGCCTCTCTGACGGGTGTCCAAACTGCATGGCAACGTTGGATAAGCTTATTTTCAAGAGCCAAAAATCTCCAGCTACTTATATTGTTACCAAATACCAGATGTGCTTAATACAGAGCGAGCAGAGCCAAACCCAGGGTAATCAAATAACCTATCATTACCATTCTCTAAAAACAAAAAATGCAATTGGAACACCAGATTACTGTTTTTCTTTGTTTGCTTTACGCCCTATTACTGGAACCCCTGGGGTGTTGGGAACAGGGCTCGGGCGGGGAGGCCAGCTTTGGCAGCGCAGAAGACGCTGTTTACAATCACACCCTGCACATCTGAAACATGTGTGAGAAAGTCAAGGCCCCAGCAGATTTCTTCCAGCCCCGCCGCTCGCCACGCCGTCCCCGGCAACCCCCCCCCCCCCATCGCCCTTTCCCCGGGGAGGGGCTCTCGCCACCGCCCCGGAAAACACGGCAAAGTTGAGGTGCGCTGGGATTTGACCTTGAAGGAGAGGAATGTAGAGGGAGACGGGAGGGTAAGAGCTGGGACTTCACAAATTAGACAGGATTGCCGGAACGATGCACGGAAGTCCTGAAGGGCTCGAAGGCACATGGGGATGCTGCGTGGCTTTGTCAGAGGTCCTGGCTGGGCTTCAGCTGGTAGACCTCCGAGTATTGAACACAAAAAGCTCCAATTCCATTTTCCCCTCCTCTCATTGCTATAAATTCCTTCTTTCTCCTTCCCTCTCTCCTTCTTCCCCCTTCCTTCCTTCCTTCCCTCCTCCCCTCCTTCCTTCCTCCCTTCCTTCCTCTCCTGCTTCCTTCCCTCCTCCCTACCCTCCCTCCCGTCTCCTTCCTTCCCTCCTCCCTTCCTTCCTCCTTTTCTTCCGTCCTTCCCCCTTCCTTCCTTCCTTCCTTCCTTCCCTCCTTCCTTCCCTCCTTCCTCTCATAATTTTCTGGGAACACCGTGGGAAGAAAAGTGTGGCTGCCACATCCCCTGTTGCTCAAACCTCTAGGCCTTCTGTTTTGCTAATCCTGCCTCCCCAAACTCACAGGTCTGAAGACACGACAAGAGCAAACATTCTTCGCACCCCGAGGAGGTTGGTGACCCCGGTAAATGGCAAGCATGAGCATCAGGGGTGATTAGAGACAGAGATGGCATCTTGCCATATGAAACTGGAGAGCCAGTAACGATTCCGAAAATATCTGTGATCTGCATTAAGACAACTGTATAAATAAAGAACTAAGTGACTCGACCCTTGGAGAGCTGTTTCGAGAAAACCGTTCCTAAAAACGTATCACAATCCAACTGGGCCTTGAGGACCACAGTGCCAAGCCAAACTCAACGAGAAGATGCACAAACTCAACGAGAAGATGTTTTCCTTAGTGTGGAGTCATCGGGGGGATACGCCATGAACTTGGTCTAATGAGCAACGAAATGCTTTGAAAATATTTAAGTGGATGTGTACCGTAAAATAACGTGGAACGGGCGTCTACAATACCTTTTGAACTTTCCTCCTGGCTGTCCTCACACGTTTTACACATCGGGGGTGTTGCTGAAAACTTGAGTGTGAATCCATATGCTAAGTGGAATTAGGTTTTAAATATTCTAGGGGTACTCCTGGCATGGGGGAACCCCGTATCCGTGAAGAAGCCACAGAGAAAGTCAGTACCTACACCAATGGTCTCCGCTCTGTTTGGACGGCCCCCCGCCCCTGCCCTCGGCCTGTGAAGAGCCTTTGAGGACACGCATCAGCAGCGCCTTGCTCTCATTGCTGGGTCAGGGGAGGAAAGGGCCGGTCCTGGGGAAGGGTCAAGGGCAGGCTGTTTTGTTCTCCGGCAGCCACACAGAGCAGGCGAGAGGAAACCACCCAAGTGATGAGCTCTGCAGAGGACAAGTGAAGCCTGAGTCTAAACACAAACGTTGAGCAGCTCATCTCCTTGGAGCTGTTTATATTACATAACTCAAATAAACACAGCAGCGCGAGATCGGTTCCCTTGGCGAGGGCCAGGACCACAGGGCCGAGAGGCAGACAAAGGGCGTCTCCTCCCGCCCCGCTCAGAAACGGGCTTCCTTAAAACAACGACCCGACTACAGCAACACTAATAACACACAGGGGCACACCAGCAGGGTTTAGCAGGATACCCTGAATAAACTAGACCAGAGCCACTCTAATGAGGACCGGAAGGTGTCTTTCTTTCCTCCGGCTAAGCAACAGACCCTGATCAGAGCGAGAAGAAACAAAACTGACCCTGGAATGATTCTTTGCGTTTGCAAAGGAGGGAAGCCAGTCACCTGCGGTGGTTCTCTCAGTACTCAGAGCCGCTGGGAAACCAGGGAGGACCACAGTGGCTACCTGCCCAGGCATCGGAGGGGCAGCCGACCTTCTCAGACTTCAGCCCTTCGCCGCCCTGAGGCAAAACAGGGGGGTACCCCAGCCTCTGGGAAGCATCGGGCAGTTTCCATGGCATCTATGTGAAGAAGAAGTAGAAGAGGAAGAAAAAAAGAAGTTTCCAACTCAGTAAATGAGCACAGGCGCACAGGCCTGACTGACGTCTGAACGAAATCAGAGAGCCTTGAAATTGAGAGCAGGCGAGAACCTACTGAAACCTTCTTTCTCGTCAGTGGCCTGCAGTCTCCTGGGACACAAGCCCTATCGTATGCCAGGGGACAAGAATAGAACCAAAAATTGAGAACACAGCCCTTAGCACGGGCTGATGGCATTGGTTGCCAACAGTTGCCCCATTAGTAGGCTATGGGGACATGCTAGGGAACATTTTCTCTACGAGGCTTGGGTTTAAAAATATATCTTGCTTCAGAGCTGGCCCTAGGCGTGGCTGGGGAGTAAGAGCCTCCTTTTTCCGTGCTGAGAAGGTGCCAGTCACTCTGTGATTCACTGCCGATCCCTTACCCCTCTGAGCCTGCCCCTTACGTGCCATGTGACAGTCACCCAGACCTCAACCCGGCCCGTGGCAAGTTAGTGTTTCAGACGATTCCTGGATGGAAGCCACGCTCCAGGATCGCCCTCCCCCGTGAACTTGCTAGATGCACGCAGGGCCAGGGCTGAAAGACGGTGGTCATTACGAAGGGCTCTGACCTCTTCTCACCCTGTGGATGTGTCCCTGGAGACATTTCTCTCTCCATTTCCTTATTCCCAGACGGAGGCAACAGTTCCTGCCCACGTCCCAAGGATGTTTAGAAGTCATGGCTAACGGAAATGACCGAGAAGCTCTTGGCAGATGCCCAGTTCAGAATCGCGTGCTGAATGACGGCCTCCCTCACCCACCCTCTGTCCCGCATTACCTACGTGCCCTGCTCTCACTGCTCTGCTGACCGCCCTGGGGCGCGAAGCCGGTCTGCCCAGAGGTCCTGGGGTCCGCTAGAGAAGGTTCCCTTTGCGGGAACCACTGCGATCCCCGCATGGCCGAACTCGTATTCCGGGTCGGAAACAACAGGTGATAGATGAGCTGCAAAAGGCTGAAAGGCTGCCAGCATCGGCCGCGGGCACCCAGGCCTTGGCGCCCCTTCCCCCAGAGGGGGTGGGAGTGAATCAACCGACATGGTGGGGTCAAGTTTGAGTGTGCCTCGGCGAAACCCTGGGGACCTCCTTTCTTGAAAAACAACTGGGACAGGGTGACAGCTGTTCAAGGATGCCGAAGAAAAGGGTCCCCCGGGGAAACCTCCCCAGGGAAGTCTCTGCCTGCAGGAGGCTGTGAGTGACACAGAAGACAGTCGGCAGGAGTGGGCACAGCCCGGCCCGGGTGAACTCTCCAGGTGGCCAGCGATCGGAAGCACCGTGCACATGTAAAATCTGGCAGTAACGAGGACCGCGGTGGCAGCGGTGACATTGACTATCACAGACGGTGGGGCCTATCGAACCGTAGACCGTTCTGAAGCTGTGGCCCCTGTAAGGACTTGGCTGCAAAATGGCTACCATATTGGAATCGTCACAGCTCTTTTGGCCTTTATTTATTTTTATTTATTTGAGAGAGAGAGCAGGAGAGGGGCAGAGAGAAAGAGAGAGAATCCCAAGCAGGCTCCACACTCAGCATAGACCCCAACATGAAGCTCAACCCCACGACGGTGAAATCACCACCCAGAGGGACCACGTGACCCTCCCCGTTTGCACACGGGCCGCCGCCTCTGAGGCAGGCTGGGAGAATTCCTCGTGTGGAAGTCACCGGACTTCGATCCCAAAGACCTGGATTTGACTCTGGGATCAACCACTTCCTGGCAGTGTGAACTGGGCCACAGCAGCTAACCTTCCTGAGACTCAATGGTCCCATCGATAGACTGGAGCAAACGATGCCTCACCTCGGGGAGGTGAGGGGCCGTCAGAGGAAGCACGCAGCCCCAGGAGGTGAGATAAATCAGCAAAATCCGAATCTGGGTACAGGCGTGACCTCTTAGCTTCGGAGGCGAGAAGCCTCACGGTCACCTGGCAGGTGGGGGCAGCTGGAGGCCTCGGCCTCGGCCTTGGGAGCAGGCGTCGAGCCCTGGAAGTCAGCCTGCCCACCTCCCCCTGAGAGCTGCCAACAGGGCCGGAACAGGATCTGCTCGTCCCCTGTAATCCGGAGCATTTGCCACCAGGTTGCAGTGGCCTCTTTGACAGTTTCGCAGGTGACAGATCTTCCTCCATGCTCTCCTGGGCCCATCGCGCTCCCGGCCGCAGAGGGGACGCGCCCTCTTTCGGGCCCCCAAGGCACCCCCCCCCCACCCAGTGGAATCGAAGGCCCCCAAAAGAGCACAAAGGGGAGTGCCCTGGGCACCAGGGAGAACGAGCCTCCTTGTATTCTTTCTAGATGAATCTCCGGGCCTGCAGCAGCCCAGGGCGCATCCCAGGCCTGCAGCAAACCTGTCCGCTGCGGGGCTGTCTCGACACGTTGTTTGGAAAGTCAAGATTTTCAATGTAAACTTTGTTCTCCCTTTCCTTTCTTCAGGGATTGATTCACAGATGCGGCTTCGTGCCCCGCTTCCTCTCCACGGCTCCGGTGCCGAAATCCGAGGTCACACGACATCGCTGTCAGAACAAGTCCACGCCGCCGCTGTCCCATCCGAGAGGCCCGCGCCGGGGCGGCCTTGGCTCCTGAGCCTGCCCTGGTGTAGGGTTCTCGGTGGCACTATTTTTGGCAGATTTTTTTTTTTTTTTTTTATCCTTGCTCTTTATCACAAGCCTGTCGGGCAAATGACAGAGGAATTGCAAGCTTGAATGGGCTTGTCTGACAGGCCAACTTTCATCCCGGGTGCTGCTGCCTGACTTTGAAAAAGGAACTCTGGGCAGAAGAGAGTAATTTCACACTGATTCCTCGCCGTAATTTGCTTTGGGGTTGAAAACGTCGCGTTTCAATCATCCCCGCTTCGCGCTGCAGGGGAGAAGACGGGCCACGCGTGCAGGTGACGCGTTTGCCGCGGGCCCGCACCGAGACGACTGCCTGCCTCTGAAGCAAGAGCCCTGAGACACACAAGCAGGCACCCCAAGGAGCTCTCCACCAGCCACAAACGAGTGCCTTCGGAGGAGCCCATAAGAAATGGGTTCTGGCAGAAAGAGAGAGCCGCCTAGGACGTGGAGCCTCATATCGGACACCTCCATCATTCAAGAATCCATTAGAACGTCTTTCTCCCCCAGGCCCACGTTCCGCGGAGGAGTTGGGTGGCTGTAGGCAAACCGCAAACATAGGAGGGTCCGAGACAAGCGTGCTCAGCTCGGACAGGCGTGAGCTGGGAGGTACGGGAGGGAAGGGGAAAGTGGCGTCCAGGCCAATGACAGCTGGCGAGGCTGTGCGTGAGGCATCCGCCGGGGACAAGGACAGGGGCTCGTGGGGAGGTCAGGGGACGTGGTCGTTCCCGGGTCAGCGGCAGGAAGCGGTGACTTCTCCCGCGTCATAAACCGTCCCATCCTTCGCCACCTCTCGCCACGCTTACTCAAGAGGCCACACTGCCTGACACCTGCTGATTTTTCCTGGGATGGCTTCGAAATGGTTCATGTCCTTAATCTTGCTCCTCAACTGGATTGTAAGCTCTCTGAGGTCAGGAACTCATACCTAACCCTCTCTGCGTGCCCCGAAGCTCCTGCCTAGGGCTGAGCACAAACCAAGACTCAATAACCGCCTGGAGTCTATCGGAGACTTTCACACACCGCTGACAAAGATTCAGCGGTACTGGAGGGTTTGAGCCGTGATCAGCCAGCGTATCTCTCAGCGGACGAATCCAAGCTTGTTCTCGGCGGGACATCAGGCTATTGACGGTCTATCCAGCCGGACTTTTGGGCCTTCTTGGCCACGCCTCACATGCTGTAGACTCCAGCTGTGTGGAACCGAATGCTCTCGGCGCCTCTGTGCCTTTGCACAGGCTGATCCCTTGGCCTGGCTGCCCTTCCCTCATTCTTCCATCCGTGGACTTGGCGTTTCGGCTCCAGGTCAACCTGCCCCTTCCCACAGGGCGGCCGGCATCCCTTGGGCAGAGCTGGTGAGGCCTCCGCCTGTGGGTCCGGAGTACTTTCCGGAGGCCTGACAGGACAGGTGGCCTGGCGGCCCTGCCATCCGGTTGACGCAGTCTGCTTGACCGATCTGCCCCCTTCGTCATCTCTCAGCTTTGGCTCTCGGCACAGTGCCTGGCACTTGGTAAAGGTTTATCGAATGCATGTGTCTCCCACATTTGGCCTATCATGGCGACGGCAGTCAGGGCCCAGCACGTCATGTGGGGACATGGCAAAAGACGTGAGACCAAACGAACGCTTCGGAGGGAAGCAAGGCCCTGGGGCCCTCCCGATAAGCTGGGGCACCTGGGACCAACCCCCGGCTGTGAGGTTGAGGGAAGTGACACTTGCTTTCCAGAGCCCCGGCCTCATCTCGGGACCTCACTCCACCTTGTGGGGTTTCCAAAACGTCATGCAACCTTCTCATGGCCTTTAGTGACACGGCCGGACCGGGCGATTACTCCTGGGCTCCAGCGATGGGTGCGGGGTGTGACCAGGCAGCAGCAGTGTGTCGGGCGGAGAGGGTGTGTTACCCCTGGATGCGGGGGAGGTGGCGAAGATCGTGGACTCCAGCCTGGCCTCACACCCAGCCCCCACCCCTGCCCCGCCGCGCGACGCGGTGGGAAGGCCTCAGCTTCCCCGCGCATAAAGGGTGAAGCCACCCCCACGGGGTCGTTCAGAAAGTCGGGCAAACGGACGCGTGTGAGCATCGAGGGGGATGCCCGGCACGTGACGATGGCTCCCGAAAAGCCAGCCCCCGTCATTTGGAACCGGAAGATGAGTGTCACAGCTGGCTTTCTCCACTTGCAGGTTGTGGGACCTGAGTGGGTCAAGGTGTCTTACCTCTCCACTCACATTCTCTGGTTCCTGAGAGGAGGGTGGGACTGCTGCCCTCACTGGCTGTCTTGAGACGCAAGGAGATAGTGGGAGGGAATGTGCTTTGCAAGCCGCGCGTTTTCCTGGGGTAGCTGTGAGTTGCCTGTGCGAAGGCACTGAGAGGTGAGGAGACCTTGGAGATCCTGCCACGTGAGAGCTACCCCTTAATGGAGACAATGACCGTCTAGTAACCAAACTTGTAATTTCTGTAAAGCGCATGTTTTGACAGCCGCCTGGGGTTGGGGGAGGAGGTCTATTAGCGACCCGTAGGCAAAACTGTGACTCTCCCAATGCCAAGTTCGAGTCTGAGGGTCCACTTGGCTGAGCCACGGTTCCCAGACATGTAGTCAAACATTATTCTGGACGTGTCTGTGAGGGTGTAGCTGGATGAAATTAACATTTAAATCATTGGACTCTGATCCAATGTCCTCTAGAATGTGGGTGGGCCTCATCTAATCAGTTGAAGGCCAGAATTGAACAAAAGCCTGACCCCCCCACCCCACCCCCACCCCCCCCACACACCCATCCCCACGCAAGAGGGAATTTTGCCGGCAGACTGTCTCTGGACTTGAACTGTGGTATTGACTCTTCCCGGGGTCTCCAGCCGGCCAGCCTACTCAGCAGACTTTGGACTTGCCAGCCTCCATAATCACCATAATTGTGCTAATTACCTAAAATCTCTCTCTCTCTCTCTCTCTCTCTCTCTCACACACACACACACACACACACACACACACACTGTTGGTTCTGTTTCTTTGAAGAACCCTAATATACCCATAAACATTTGGAGTCCTCAGATAGCTTTAAACTATAAACTCTAACAGTCCCAGTGAACACAGATTTCCCAGGGAGGCCAGTTTCAAACACTAGCCGATCCTAAGCGTGACTTTGTCCTGCCTCGCCCGTTCCCTCCCATGGAAACCACACATGCCCCCTCCTTCTGCTCCCTGACCGCCCCCGGTGCTTACCCAGGAGACCCTGCATGGTGTCCCGTGCTCTCTCAAGGGAACCGTGACTATAATAAAATCTTTAAAATTTCTCAGTCTCTCTCTGTCTTCACCTGCATCTGGTCTTTCCACACCTCACCCAAGGTCATGTGATAAAACAGACAGTGACTGCAGCCCAGCCCTAGGGGAACCGTGGGCCAGCCTCCAGGGATGGGCAAGTAGGTTATTTGGCCCCGTCACGTGATGCCCTGCTAGATGCCACGGTACCACTCTATGTGAGATCGAGGGCTGACAGAGAGGCAGTCCGCTTCTGCAAGAATCGTTCCTTGCAGAAAACAGCAATCATCATCCTCATATAAACACGATCTGGCCCTCCAGAGAGCCATGTCCCCAAGTGAGAGCAAATGTGCGTCCAGAGGAAGCGTATTTACCTGCTCGCTCAGGACCCACAGCAGCCTCGGCGCCCTGTTCCCGTTCCTGTCTCTGTTCCTCAGGGCGCGTTCCTGAAGCATCTGTGTCTGAGAGCTCATTCACCTCACCTGCGGGGAGAGGAGGGCGGTGACCTCCCAGGAAAGAGTTAAATCCCCCTGGGTGACTCATAAAGTCACAGAATCACACAATTACAGAACCTGAGAATTTCAGAGCCTGGAAGGGAGCTAACAGGTCATCAGGGTCCAACACCCCTCATTTTGAGAAGGAAACAAATAATCCCAGCTGAAACAAAGACTCCCCACTCACCTGCAGTCCCTATTATAGAGTCCCAAGCGAGGGCTAATTTGACCGTGGAATCGGAGAACAGCTTTGACCTGCAACCAGAGTTCATTTGGTGGGATTTCTCGCTGACTGAGTAATTGACGCAAGGGTGCATCCCCCCTCTGTCCCGGTTAATCTGCCTATTGTCCCCGTCCATCTATCCCGCACCCCCACTAAGAACCGAGGCAGGTACAGGAGGAACACAGCTTTGGTTTGCTCTCACTTCCTCCTCCTCCTCCCTTTCGGTTCTCCTCTCCGACTGAGGCTGAAGATTGAAGAGTTGTGGGAGCCGGCTCAGCCCAGGGGCGGGTGCGGAAGAAAGGCCAGCAGCAGCCAGTGTCACGGTGGCATCTTTGAAACTCTCCGAGTCACTCACACGCCCGCGGTTACAGGCAGGACTGCTTGACAGAGCGGATGTTAGAAGGCACCTGATGAAGACACCCCAAATAATAAGGGGCTGAAAACAAGCGCACCTCTGGTCTTCAGGATGTCTTCCGATGCCAGGACCGGGGGGGGGGGGGGTGCCGCGGGACGGCACTGAGGACAGACGTAAATGAACCACCGCCATTGGGGGCCGTGCCTTCCCCATTCCCCATGGCCAGGGAAACTACCCACCAGGCCCCTGCTGGGGGTCACTGAGTTAAACGCGACAGCTGCTTATGAAAGGGCCTGGGTGAATCCACGAGATCAGTAATGACGCTGCTTTTTACAGGAGCTAAGAGAAGGGCAATTAAATCTTCCGCTTCGGGCCATATAAACTGATCTCCACAGGAGGGCAAGAATTAATTTAACTCCAAACACACAGGCCCGCCCAAGCCCTCCGACAGCCTTGTATAATGGACCCAGCGCATGGCGGGGAAGACAGAGGGAAGGCAGCAAGATTTGTTCCAAGCGCCAGGGATTAGCCAGCACACAAATCAGGAGCTTGAACTTGATGGGCCTCAAGGCTGATCCAGTGTGGCAAATCCCGGGCTTCTTACGGCTTCTCTCCGTACTTGGTTTATTACACACAATCTGTACAGGGGCTGTTTCCACACTTAATGGCAATCCTGAATCACTATCTATTTCCCATCTTCGCCTGCAAAATAGCAACCCAGAGCGAGTGCTGCACCATAAATACTGGGCCCCATAAAGCCACTGCTGTATAGATTTGCCTTTTTGTGCGTGTGTGTCTGATTCACTCGCGCTTTGGCCGCCTTCCAGGCTCTAGGAGAGGAAAAAACCATCCCGAGCATCCCAACAGCCTCATTTTGATCTGTGATACTGAGCAACTCATTTCCACTTCACAGGCTCTGCTGAGCTGTGCCACAGAAAGACAAATCCCAGACGTGGAAGGGGCGGGAGGAGGGGGAGGGGGAGGGGCCGGCGGGGAGGGAGGACGGTGGAGGAGAGGGAGGGAGGGAGGGAGAAGATGAAAGCAGAAAAGGACCGCATTTATTAAGCTGTTTTTCTTTTGGTGAAAAGAAGCATTTATCAGTGATTTCATATATCATGTGAGAGGTGGCTTCCTGCCAATTTCCAAGAATCCAAACAACCCACTGACATCATATGCTAAATATAGCTCAGCCTTTGCTTTAGGTGAATAAATAATGCCGCTGGAAAGGAATAGGTTCTCTTCAGTTACATGTTTATTATGATCAGGCTGTCAGGCTTGTGTAATCAAGAGAATAATGCCCGGTTCCAAGGAGGGATTGCAGGCTATGAACTCTTCAAACAGTTTCGGGAGGGGAACGATAAAGCCTCATTCTGATGGCCTTTCCAGATGGCCAGCTGAGCCTGGCCCTGAGAGGGGAGGTGGGGGATTCAGGTGTCGTGGGTCTTCAAAGCCCTGATGAGAGCGTGTGCGTGTGCGTGTTCCCATGTCTGCCCTGTCCTCTGAACCAGCAAGGAAAGGTGGCTGATCCCTCTGCGGGAAATGCACAGAATGAAGACATTCAGAGGCGCGGGTGTGGTCCCGAGCTTTCCACGAGGCTGGGGTGGAGGCGAGCGGGAGCTGGAAAAAAGAGCAGGCTGTGGTAGGTGGGAAGGATGGCCGAGGAAGGCCCTCCCTGTGTTCTGCGGGCCTTCAGGTAAGGGGGCTCGCCTAAGGGCGTCTGGAGATCCTACCCCACTGCCCTCCGGCCTTTGATTCCACCCCCCTGGAGCTTCTGCGTCTAGCATGTTGTGTCAGAGCCACCTGAAGAATTAAGGTTTCTAATGAGCCCCAGAGATGCTGGCCTGCCCCGAGCTCACCCAGGCTCGTGGAGGACAGAGGGAGCCACGCTAAAGGGCTTGCAGGTACTTGGGGGGGAAGCGAGCAGCTGTAGGGAGAAGAAAGGACAAGAAAATCAGCGCCGAGAGATAAGGAGACTGTGAATCAAAATAGCTGCTGGAAGGTGTTGGATCTCTACTAACATCTGCAAGATTTCTCTTCCCAGTCACGGATACAATAGAGGTGGTTACTATGGAAACGTGAAAAGCGGCAAGGGGAAGGGCGAGGGCTGGATAGAAAGAGGAAAGAGGAAAAGGCGTACAACACTTTTAAATCGTCAAAGAGGGATACGAGGGCAGTTTCCATCTCCGTTAGGAGAATGGAAGTCATTGAGCCCAGGGAGCGGTGAATACTACGCAGGACGGGTGGGGTCAGGCACTCGCAGACACTGTGATCCCTTCCCCCACCCCCGTAAGCCCGGGCATTGAACCTGCTCCCCTGCAGTTAAGATCACCCACCGGAAAAGCATTTCGGGCCGGTAAACTCTGCTCCGTGGGGTTTGGCCACGGCCTTCCATAACGACCTTGGAGAGATCAGGTCATTTCTCTGTGCCGTGGTTTCATCACCTACCTGCCTCCCAGAGAGGAATGACGAAGCACTTTGCTCAAGAGAAGAGATGATGGCGCAGTTTAAGGGCACGAGCATGACGGAGCCCCCAGCGCGGCCCGCGGGGGGCCAGGAGGGCTGCACGGGCCCACGCCGCGACTGAGCCTCCCAACTTTGCTTCCTTTCGGGGCCGGTGTTAGTGGCACGAAAGCGTTTTCTGAGGCTGAGGAGAATTTTAACAAGCCGCTTACCTTTTATCCAGAATTCGCAAATACACTCCTCTAGACACTGGCGCTCTCCGATGTAAATATAATGTGAACCTCAGAGGCCGCTTAGATTTTCCTAGGAGCCATATTTAAAAAAGTAAAAAGAAAGAACATCAATTGCTCTATACCCTCAATATATCTAAAATGCAATCATTTCAGTATGATCCATATAGAAATCATCAGTGAGGTATTTTATATTCTTTTTTTTTTTCCATACCAAATCTTTGAAATCTGGTGTGTGTTTTATACTTGTAACACATCTCAATGAGCCACGTTTCGAGGGCCCACTAGCCACAGTGGCTACTGCCTACTGTATTGGACATTGCAGCTCTAGAATTTTCTATCCTATGAGGAATACAGAGAGGTAAGAATACAAAAGAGGTCCATTTTGCTAGGACGCTAAATTCTAACCACTTGCCTTGTATCACTATTGGAACAATAAACACACACACACTTTGAACAGGTGGTCAGTCTTGAATATTCCTCTTTGCCGTTGAACGGTGAACATTCTGTGATTAAGATGAAAGTTGATGGGCCAGTGAAATCACACAGACTCAGCTCAAGCCACGTCTCTGTCACTTCCTGAGTGTGACTTTCTGAGTTTTCCCCAACCATACAATGGGAATTAGTGAGGCCGCCCAATCGCTTTTCGGAGTAAATAAGATAATGCCCAACGCAAGACCCAGCACGTAGTGGGTGTTGTTAGGGTAGCTCACTTCCTGTCCCTGGTCTCCGCGCTAGTTTACCAGTCCGCCCTGGACCGTCTATTCTTCTCCAGGCCTCTGTGAATGAAGAAACTAGAACTGTGCATGTCTTCGCGTGCGGGAAACCACTGGAGGTAGAAAAAAAACACTGTAAGGATGGACATCGACTTATTCCACGAATTCAGCGCAAGTAATAGCTGGGTGTTTTCCCAGCACTGAAAGACACGAAGACTAGCCATTCCAAGTTCTTCTTGGATGGCCGTGGACTACACGGTAAGAGACTTAGAAAAGATAGTCAAAATACATCCTTCAGCTTCCGTGCTGTGCTGTCCAATTCAGTAGCGACTAGTCACATGAGGCTATTGAAACTGACATTAGTTAAAACGTAAACGTTTTATTTTCTTGGGCACACTCTCGCCACATTTCAGGGGCTCAGCAGCCCCACGGGAAAAGGGGCTGCCGGTTGGACTGTGCAGGCACGTTTCATCACAGAAATGCCACCCTGGGGATTTCAACCATTCATTCAATATGCAACCAAATATAAAACTCAGAGAGAGTAGGACATCGTGAGCGAGCCAGTCGAAAGCCAGACGAGATGGGTTCAATCCTGACCTCAGCACTTCCCAGATAAGTCAACTTACGTAAGTTTCTTAACCTCTCGGTGCCTCCGCTTTATCATCTGGATAATGGGGACCATGTTAGCGGAACTTAATTCAGTGGGGTGTTGTCACTTAAGGAAAGAAAGGCACGTGAAGTGCTTCCCACAGCGCCTAGCATGTTGTGAGTGCTTAACTCACATTAGCTATCAGGACTAATTACACCATATTCACTACTTCCCAACATAAGGGAGGGTCGGGATCATACTTAAAGGTGAAGGTACCCTGGATTAACCCAAAAAAGCTTCCCGGAAGAGGTAATCCCTTGAGCTGTGATTCAAAGGGAGTCCTGCAAGCATTCAAAACCCTCGGTGGGCATTTATCGAGCATTTACTGAGTATAAGGCGCTGTTATCAATGCAGAGATGATACGAAAAGCTCCCTTCTGCCCAGAAGTCCTCGAGGAGGACAAAAAATAGTGTTGATATGAGCAAGGGCCATGAAAGACTTAAGCACTGAGTGCCAGGTGAGCCTGGAGAGGGAGCCTGTGACTGAGCTGCTGAGACTTCGGAGGGGTGGTCCCTGAGTAGACCCTTAGAGGGCTGGCAAATGGCAGGCAGGTGGAGGGAGGCAAAACCGATGAGTGGCCGGGCCTTAGGCGGTGACTAAAGTCACCCGTCCCAGCCTCTGAATCTCTAGGGACAGTTAATCAGCTTCTCGCTGGCTAACAAGACAGATTCCAGCCTCTGCACGAGCACCCCCTATGTGGACAGAGCCCCTCAGGAGTAAGGGGAACCACCCAACACCACCCCCAGCCCAGCAGCCCTGGGGCCCGCCTGACTGCCCACCTCACCGCAGAGATGGGAAAACGGGGAGACGATCAAAAACGGCTCGACTCTAAGACAAGTTTGAGCACGAGGAGTCCGGGCGACTCGCCCCATTACTATTCTGGTCACCATTCATTCTTTCAAAGTTGGAAGTTTTGCACAGACACCAATGTTTCCTCTGAAAAGGGCCAGCACGTCCCTGAAGGCCACCGCGGGGGTCAGGATGGGCCTGTTTGTCTAGTATCGACAGGCCGACGTGCCAGGCTGCTGCCCCCAAGGGCCGGACCGGTGTGCCAGTCAGGTACCGACAGCCAAGTTGGAAAGGAAAGTCAGAAGAGCATGTCTGTGGGGGCTGGGAAACTCTGAGGCTGCCGACCGCCCTGGAATATCAATGGGCCTGCACAGGCCTGACAGTCAGGAGGCGGGAGGCCAGACCAGCCTCCCTGCAGGCCTCTCCCAGCACCTGAGGCTCACGCCCTGGAGATTAGGTAACTGGGGTCCTTAATGGGTGACGGATTGAGCTCACGACCTTCATTTATGCCCCAGGATGGAAACACTGCATCTCCCCTCAGGAATTCTGCTTTCTTCCCTGCTTTCTCCTGTTCTTGCCGGCAGCCATCAGAGGAGGAAGGGGCCTTTCCAAAGATCTGGGCCTCCTGATGTCACCCGGCGTCCAGCCTCAGAGAGAGAGAAATGATGGGAGACGCCCTGAGGGTGACCAACCAGCTAGGGTCGTCTGGAACTACCCTTAGTTTTAGTATCAGTAAGGCCCTCAGTCCTGGGCCAACTGGGACAGTGGGTCCCTTGCCTCTCGTCCAGCTTCCTGCTTGGCCCTCAGGGCCCAACTTGAGGTACTGACTGAGCAGCAAACATAGCTAGAGACTTCCATGAAAGGATTGGCCTTCCTCTCCCAACAAAGAGCTCTTTATGTTCTAGTCAGCGAAGGAAAAGCCTGCCAAGGCCGTTTACGCCCCTGCCTCAGCTGCCTGACCAGGAAGAAAAGTTGGTCAGGAGACTCAGAGGCCGGGGGAGAAAGGCCACACCGCACAGTGAGAGCTGCCTGAGGCGGGTGCCTGGTGCCCCGCCCTGCTGGCGATCACACAGTGTTTGAGCTTCGGGTCATCAGAGGCCCAGATAGGGAAAGGGCACAGGAGGAGACGGCCGGGCATCACGTCCAGGTCCCTGCATGTGCGCGCAGGGATGCGCTAGTAAACGTTTAACGGGCCCTCTAGGGTGGGGGGCGCGGTGGAGCCCAGGGTAGCATTTGCCCATTTCTTTGGTGTAAACGTTTCACGGCTGATTTCCAGCCACCAGTGTGATGCCGCTGAACACAGAATGTGAAGAGATGCACGTAGTTGGCCGTGACGAGCAGGGCCGGCTGTGTCCCTATGCTGTGCGCGTGGTCTGGCTGTGCCCACTGAGCGATAAGGCCAAGCCCTGCACTGGGCGACGGAGAGGAGGCTGTCACTTCATGCCAGGGGGAGGGCGGGAGTTCCCAGTGCCTTCAGCGGCACCAGAAACCTATCATACTCTCTGTTACTTGTAAGCGTGTTTCGGGAAACAGGAGTTCTAAGGGACCAGTTCCGAGGAAATGCGTGGGTCTATTGGTGGCTGCTGTAGGATCCATTCTCTAGCAAGCCAAGGCAGAATCAGATCTGCATTTGTCTATGCAAACGGTAGGGAATGCACAAAGTAGTGTGACACTCCAAAAAACAAAAAAACCAAACAAACAAAAAAAAACAAAAACAAACAAACAAAAAAACTAAAAGAAAAGCAATTATTTTTCCTCACCCCTAGAAAACACTGTTTTTGTGGCTGTAACCTAGAATCGATTATTAAACCCCTCTTTTGTATAAAGCATAACTTGTAGTAAACGCCAAGAGCGTCGTTCATTTCACTTAATGATAAATAAAATGATGTTTGACCAATTTGATGAAGACAGTAAGTCAAACTTAGACGTGCTGGCATTTGATGTTGCTGAAAGCACAAATCTTATTGAAAAGCTTTTTGCATTTGAAATATGCCAAGTGCAAACAAAATTTAGTAGTGAAAGTAAAGTTAAATATTTAATGACATAATTAAGTCTTATTAATGGTATGTTCTTTATTTTGCCGATTAAATATTCACAACGATTATCATCTCTTTCATCTTTATTACTTAAACCATGTGTTTTTCATAATTATTTGTTAGGTATTTTCATTAACATTTGATGAATATTAATAGTTAAAATAAAAAACAGTTTTTATTTCTGTGGTAATGACTTTACAGGGATAATAATATATAACTAAATGTTTATTGTGTGTTCCACTTGCTAATATTTAGATCACTGGTTCTGTTGCCACCGAGTGGAAACGTGGAGCACTATGGGTGACAAATGACAATCGCCACAGTCTGCCATTATTCTTTCTTTATTTATTTAATCCACTATTCTTAATGTAGCTTCTCTGTGGGACTAATATGAATTGCCAACTTACACATAAAACTCATAAGTAGTATTTGGGGTTTAATCCTTCTCTGGTGTTAGTGATGGCTTGCCTCTCAGGCATCTTAATTTATTTCCCATTTTCACCCCATTTTCCTCACCATTTTGGTCCATCAGCGTTCATGCCGCTCTGGCGCATTCTCTCTCCGTGACATTGAAAGCTCAGACCCCATTGGGGCGCCCAGGGGGCTCAGTCGGTTAAGTGTCTGACTTCCACTCAGATCCTGATCTCACGGTTTGTAAGTCAAGCCCCGTGTTGGGCTCTGTGCTGACAGCTCAGAGCCTGGAGCGTGCTTTGGATTTTGTGTCTCCCTCTCTGTCTCTCTGTCCCTCCCCCACTTGTGCGCGCTCTCTCTCTCAAAAGTAAATAAATAAACATTAAAAAAACAAACAAACTTAGACCAATAGCCTCTCAGATATTTTCCTTCTGGCACAAAGGGCCGGAGTTTTCCATCCTGGACAATATGAAGCAAATGCACGTGGCTCTCCTAATTTTCCATTCAGGCAGTATTTGCAGAGAGCAAACAGGAGCGGGTCTAATCAACATGACGGCATAAAATGCATATGGCGACCATCGCTTCCGGCGCCAAGTGTGGCGGCCATATTGCCATCAGCACCACACTCCAGAGAGCCCGTCGCTTCCGGGCAGCCCGGGAACTGTATCTTCCCCACCCCCACCTCCCGTTCCCACACCTTGTGCTGCTGACCCCCTTGAAGGCTTTCTGAGGCTTACGTGCATTTTCCCTGGGGATGACCATTGGGGAAAGAATGGTGATGTATTATGGCCTTACGGTTGGGCCCACAACCACAGAAGCCCTCGTCCGGGTCCCTGCTTAGCATTCTGGGACCAACAAGGCAGGCATCAGGGTGCAGACAGAGTCGTGCCAGGTAGGACACGGTGCCCTTTGGCTTTCCTCGCACAGCCTTTCCTCTTCTGCAGAAGGCATCTGCATTTTTAAAGCCACAGCCTGTTCTCCAGAGCTCTAAGCAGGAGTGAGGAGGGTTTCTAGCCAATGACAACCTACAGGTAGTTTATGATTTCGGTTTAGGAGAACCCGAATTCATTCCATTTCCTGAGAACCTACCACGCTCGGCCCTTTTGGAGGGCTCTTTCTGCCTCTCCCGAAAACCCTGCAGAGAGGAAGAGATCGCCCCATTTTTATGGGGAGTGAGGTGAACACCCTAAGGTCTCACAGCTGGTGATGGGCACGGCTGGGGTTCTAAGACACAGAGCCAGGACTTTCTGGCTCAGAATCCTGTGCGAGTCGACACTACCTCCCTCGTCAGCTACTCGTCTCCGCGGTTATATAGGACACGCGCTCCAGAGAAATCTCATTGTTAAGAAAACCTGAATACAGACAGGCACAGGGAAAGGAATATGTGCCACCTTATTCGTGATGTGCAGGAAGAGAGCGTGGGTGTTTCCTGGCCCCACTGCCCTTATGCGCGCCAACTGTTTGGCCTGGATGGGAAAACACCGTGCCCTGCTCTCAGATCTGTACGTGTGAGAGCTGGTCTCCAGCTAGACTGTCTTCGGCGCTCTGAGAAGCGGCCAGCCTTAGGTGTCCGCGTGTCCCCCCCCCCCCACCCCCCAACAAACCGGTCCTAGAGTATCTAAAACTCACACTTTAATGTCTGCTTAAACCATTTTCATTAACAAACGTACCAGTTCAGGATGCCCGGGTGGCTCAGTCGGTTAAGCGCCGACTTCGGCTAGGGTCATGATCTCGTGGTCCGTGGGTTCGAGCCCCGTGTCGGGCTCTGTGCTGACAGCTGGGAGCCTGGGGCCTGCTTGGGATTCTGCGACTCCCTCTCTCTTTGTTCCTTCCCCACGTGTGCTCTGTCTCTGTCTCTCAAAAATAGACAAACATTAAAAACAATAATAATAAATTTTTTGAAGTGCCAGTTCTGGTGATTTCCACTCATGGATCTCTTGCCGTTGCCACTAAGAGCCTGGCTGCATGTGGACAAGACTGCCAAAAGCAAGTCATGATATAAGACAGGCTCCATTCCTACCACACCCCCGGGGATACCTCTCCCAAGCGACACACGGGCCTCAGTTTCCCCTTCCTGCTCTGAGCACATGGAGAAGAAAGCACGTGTGGGCTCAAAAAGGACAAATATGGAATTTCTGCAGCCCAGGGTGAGCCAGCCGGCTCGGCCGCACACAGTGACGTCAGGCTGCCCCTGGCTCTCATCTGTAATGTCTCTCCTTGTCGAGCCCGCAATGTGACCATTGTTTATTACCTATTGAGCCCCAGCACCATATTTGGCTCTGCACACAAGATTGATAGATTCTTCCTGTCACCGGCCTCACTCGGGTGGCAGGGCTCCAGGCGTCCTCCCCACCTTCCTCTCCTCCTTCCACCTTCCAACAATCCCAGAGACTCTGAGCAGGCCTCCCCACCGCCGCTGCAGACCCCTTTGAAGAAGCCGTTTCTGGAACAAGAGGGAGCTGATGACAGATTCTCAGTTGGCCTCTAAGCTCCGGACCCAGCCAGCCCGGTGAATCCTCCCTGCCATGGAAGCTGCTGACAGTAGTGGGGACTTTCCGGGATCTTCCCCCTCCCCACCTGCCTTTAGCTCCTGCGTCTTTCTTGGACGGAGGCCTTGAGATTCATAGGCCTATGATTCACAACATCTGGTGGGGGAGGGGAGGAAGCTGAGACCTAAGGGCCATTCACACCCCCTGATGGAAAATAGTCCAGTTTGGACTATTTTGGAGTGGAAGTGACACCGACCTGGAAACCAGGGGCCCGTAGTGAGTCAACGGCAGCTTCACGGTGACTTCATTTTGCATTTTGGCCCCAGAGAATTGTGGTATTGGATCAGGAAGGATACTTTGGAAAGCTGAAACATGGTGAGGTAGAGGTGTGTCAGTCATGAGCCTGGGAAGCCCGGTCCTTGCTCTGTCACCAAGTATCAGTGTGACCCTGGCGCTGAAACTTACTACTCCCCGTCACTTGAAGGTCGGGCTCGCTGTAACCAACCCAGTGAATATCTGTCTCAACACCTGAAGGTGAAGAGAGGTTCCGGAAGCTCCCGCTGGGGGTTGAGAGTCTGAAGTTGCAGGTGGAGGAGTGAGCCACGCTGATCAGGCAACGCATTGCAGCCCCCCTCCCCGCCCCCGCCGTGTTGTTTAACCAGCGACACGAGCCCCTCCCCAGACCTACAAGTCTCACTGGCCGGTGGGGGGTTGGGGTAGCTCTTCCACACCAGCCACTCTCCAATCCTCTGGCACAAGCTGGGTGACCCACAGCTCAAACCAATTCCGACACCAACTGACCCCACGATCCTGCCCCCATATCGGACACTGGCTGTTCGCGGGGTCCCGGGGCTATGTGTACCTCCGCCGGCTGACTACAAGGTCAGTGCTTCCTGCCACCTGCCCTCAGGCTCAGCAATTCACTGGAAGGACTCACAGAACCAGAAAAGCACTGGGGTGCCTGGGTGGCTCAGTCGTTAAGCATCCGACTTGGGCTCAGATCACAATCTCACGGTTCATGAGTTCAAGCCCAGCTTTGGGCTCCGCACTGACAGCACCGAGCCTGCTTGGGATTCTCTCTCTCTCTCTCTCTCTCTCTCTCTCCCTCCCTCTCTCTGTCCCTTCCCCACTCGTGCTCTCTCTGTCATATATAAACAAACATCACAAAAAAGCCCCCCAAAAAACAAAAAAGAAAAGCACTCTACTTAGAATACAGTTTATCACACAGGGTAAAAACGAACAGCCAGGTGAAGCAGTACATAGGGCAAGATGTGGAAAGGTCCCCAGCGCAGGAGCCTCTTTCTCCGTGGAGTTGGGGCGCACCACCCTCCTGGCACATGAGTGTGTTTGCCGACTCAGAGGCTCCTCTGTCCTTGTCCTTTAGATTTTATAATGGAGGCTTCAATAAGTAGGCATCGCTGATTAATGATTAATGGCATTGGCCGTTGGTGATTGAACTCAATCCCCAGTCCCTCCCCCCTCTCTGGAGATCGAGGATGAGGTGGGGTGGGACTGACAGTTCCTACCCTGTAATCACGTGTTTGGTTCCTCTGGGAGCCCTCAGGAGTCACCTCATTAGCATAAGCTCAGGTATGGTCAAAGGGACCTTTATAAATAACATTCCTGGGGCGCCTGGGTGGCTCAGTCAGTTAAGTGTCCACCTTTGGCTCAGGTCATGCTCTCACAGCTTGTGAGTTTGAGCCCCGCATCGGGCTCTGCGCTGACAGCTCAGAGCCTGGAGCCTGTTTTGGATCCTGTGTCCCCCTCTCTCTCTGCTCCTCCCCCACTCATTCTCTGCCCCTCTCTCTCTCAAAAATATAAATAAACAGAAAAATAAATAAATAAATAACATTCCTATCACTCAGGAAATCCCAAGGGTTTTGAGAACTCTGTGCCAGGAACCAGGGACAAAGGCAAAATATACATTTTTTTTTTATTATTATACCACAGGTAGACAGAAATATAAATGCATGTGGCAGGTGCTGCAGAGAACTGCGAGCGCCGCCTGCTAACGGGAGGCTACAAAGCGGAAGCGGTCCTCGGACCAGGTTGCACTTGGAGAGAATCGTATCCGCAGAGGCTCACTATGGCTAGGACACGTGGGATGTTTGAATCCTGATATCCGTCCGACCTCGGACAGGACACTTGCACCTCGGAGGCTCAATCACTCCATCTGTAAAAGGGGTTATAACTGCGACACTTCAGGGGTATGATGGGAAACGATGAGACTCGTTAAGGAGAAGCTGAAGACCGGGCCTTGCACATACTAAGCACTCAGTACCTTTAAGCTCGTACAGCGAGTGAGGATGATGATGACGATTAAGGAAAATTTCAAGGGGAGACGGAGACATCGTGCGGCTGAAGCACTGGGTATCGTGGCCCCAATTACCTCATGATCCGCGAGACATCTGCTTGCTCAGGCAACTATTCACAGACCAGCAGACAACTGGCTCCCAGACAATTGCTTAATGGTCCGTGGGGTGACCTGTCCTCCTTCACGCTGTGGGAACCACAGGGCTCCCCTCTCTGGAACAGCTTCCTGGAGGCCTAGAAATTTTTGCCTAGTTTGGCTGGCACGGGATCCAGATTTGACGATGCCCCGAACGAGAAAAAACTAATTTTTGAAACAACAGCCGCGAGATATTTGTTAAACAAAGCAAAAACGCTAATCAAAACAGGAGAGAGAGGGCCAAGTTTTCCTGAGGCGGTCTTCCAGCTCCTGGTAGACAGGCCTCAAAACAGGGCCGAGGGAAGCTGGTGTCATCGTGCCCCAGATGCCTCGAGGGAGGGCGACGGGGAGACCCAAGGCCTGGAGCTGGCTTGCTCATTGTGGGGCTCACGGATCTCGGAGGCCCCGGGGTGGTCTTGAGAGTGTGGCCGGCCGAGACCTCTGGGCCGAGCTGAGGTGAGCCCAGCATGGGGGACACACGGACAGCTCGTGCCCCCAGTCCAGCGGGGAGGCCACCTCAGGCCGTTGTTTCCTTTGCTCACGCACCACCCCCAGGCATTGCTTCCCCCTTCCTGCAAAAGAAACATCCAGTGCCTTGTGTTGAGTCTCAGGGCTGGGGTGGTCTGTCATCCACATCTCTCCAGTGTCTGGGCCCTCCTCTGCAAGCTCAGGCTTGAGGCACAGGGACGGGAGCTCTGTCAGGCCTTGTGCACAGCTCCTCTGTGATCAGCGCTCCCAACATCTGGGCTGGGACCGGAGAAAACCCGTCCACAGACAAGCTCACTGCTGCCTCTCAACACGCCGGCCATTTGGGGCCTGGTGGTGCCATCTGTAGTCTCCTCGGCCTGCAGACCGCCTGAGGTCTCACACGAGGGCCCCTGACCACAGAGAAAATGAGATGCTCTCACATGCGCACCTCTGTGGAGAGAGGGTCATCCCTCTCTCTCTCTCTCTCTCTCCTCCAGCTGGAGGTCCTCAAGAAGCAAACACTTAGGGTCTCCCTTGGGGGTTCGCAATCATGGAGGCCGGGCACTTACCACGTTACCACCTGGCAGCTCCGTCTAGAAAGTGCCAACCCCACGGGTCACTCCTGGGGCCCGGGGCCAGCCAGAGAGGCCACGTGGAGCTGCATTAACTCTGGAGGGAAAGGAGGAGAGGCTCTGAGGACCCGGGAGCCAGTGAGAAGCACGAGAGGAAAGAAGACAGACCTGAAATGGGAACAGTTAGCTCCGTCCAGCAAACAAGGAACCACGTGTACGTAGGGCCAGATGTTAAGGAAACAAGGGAACTGAGCACAGGCTTGGCAAGGACACTGGGCAAGGGGCATTCGTTCTCAAGCTTCAGTGTGCGTGCATATCCATTCTGGAACTCTCAAAGGGCAGATGCCTAAGCTCCTCTCCCTGAGATTCAGATCCATGTTCACAACCGCCCCAGGTACATATACAGTAGGTGGTTGCCGGCTCAGCCTTTGGGAATCACTGGTCTAAAAGGTGCTCCCAAGAGGAATACCCACCCCAACTTGTGGGTGCGGGGTTGTGGGAGGGAAGTTTGGGAGACTCTTTGGCACAGATACCCAAGCCAAGTGAATCTTAAAGAATAAGGAGGAGGGAAGATGATGGAAGCAGACAATAGATAGGACACTCCAGGCCACACACCATAGGAGCGAGGAAACTGAGGTGAAAACGTGCCGCAGGTTAGGGTGACTTCATGGGCATTTGACCCAAAAAGTCACACGGGCCTTGTACTTGGGGCTTAATGCTCTGTGGCCGCCATTTTGAAATTCTTCATTTTTTTTTTTTTTAAATGTTTATTTATTTTTGAAAGAGACAGAGACAGAGAGAGCACGAGCAGGGGAAGGGGAGAGAGAGGGGGAGACACAGAATTCGAAGCAGGCTCCAGGCTCTGAGCTGTCAGCACAGAGCCCGACTTGGGGCTCAAACTCACAAACGGCGAGATCAGGACCTGAGCCGAAGTTGGACGCTTAACCGACTGAGCCACCCAGGCGCCCCTTGAAATTTTTAATCTTATCCTTGAATTTTTGTTGTGAACAAGGGCCTGCTGTTTCACCGTGTTCTGGGTCCTGCCATTTATGGACCTACCCTCCTGGGGTCCAGGACATGACAGGAAGTTTGGGTTTGAAGTGCGAGGGGTAGAGGTGGCTAAAAAGAGATATGCTAAGACCCCCAAATGCTACACCAAGGAGCTCAGGTCCTGTCCCAGAGAGAAGCAGGTTTGAAGGGGGAACAGTAGTTAGGTTTGCATCCCATAAGGGCGTCTCTGAAAGCGGGGTTAAGTGGGGCCTGCGCACGGATGCAGGAAAGAAATACGTTGCTAGTTTTGTCGTTTTTCCTTTTCTTACCTGCGATGGTATTTAAGCACATGTCAGCCTTGTTCGTACTTGTCAATAAGAGCTCTTATCCAATACCAAAATGACCGTGACCCTTTAAGAAGAGGGCAAAAGATGGGGAAAAACGTAATCATGTCCCAACTTCGTTCCCCTGTATATGTCCAGGGTGAGATCCAATCTGTGGGCGAGAGGGTGGAGTGCACATGCAGACTGGCCCGCGAGAGGCCTCCCTAAAATTGTGTGCTGTACAGAGGGCTTTAACAATAGGCCTACAACTTTCTTGGCTTTTTTTCTATCCTGCATACCAATTATTTTTTCCATTTGCTAGGAACCCAGCGTTGACCTTGAAAAATACCATTCATGTTGGTAAACACATGCTGGTTGTTTTACCAGACATGGAAATCTGTGCGTTAGCTGCGACCTCAAGACACCCTTGCTCCAAAAACAGCCGCCTACAGGTCTCAGCCCAAATGGGCAAGCGTCCAGGGGATCTGAGGCTTGGAGGAGAAGTAGTCGAAAGTTAATGCGTTTATCTGAGCCCCTTTGATCTAAAATCAGGCTGACAATCCTGTGAGGCCAGACTCGCCCGGAAGATTTTCAGGCTTTCCTCAGATTCAGCTGGCCGTGCTTGGGAACTGTCTTCCCTCCAGCAGCTTAGGACTTGGGCTTTGAATAACTTGATGCTACAAATTAAAGTCTCCCTGATATATGAATGAGAGATTTTAAGAAGAAAAGAAATTAGATTTTTTTTCAAATTAGACATCTTGAAACTGACAAACGGGCTGCCTCTGAGTCGGTTTATTTACTTGCAAGATAAACTAAATTCAGTAAAGGAGGAAAAAAAAAAAAAAAAAGCTCAAATCAACCAGAAATCACAGAAGGCACTGAGAAAATATTACTCTTAGTAAATAATAATTATCCCATTTTTCAGATACTCTGATAGCATTTTCCCTGTTCATAAAAGTAATACATGTAGACTGTAGAAATTTTGAAAATTCAGCAAAATAGAAGATCAATAATAAAATGACTGCCTAAACCACCACACAGAAGTCATGTTGTGCACATTTTGAGGTGTTTCTTCTCAGCTTTGTTTCTATGTACACATTTATAAGTTCTTTCAAAGTCTCTCTGAAGCCTTAAAAAAAAATTGTGTTAACATTTACTTACTATTGAGAGACAGAGAGAGACAGAGCATGGGAAGGACAGAGAGGAGGAGACACAGAATCGGAAGCAGGCTCCAGGCTCTGAGCTGTCAGCACAGAGCCCGATACGGGGCTCGAACCCATGAACTGTGAGATCATGACCTGAGCCGAGGTCAGAAGCCCAACCGACTAAGCCACCCAGGTGCCCCCTCTCTGAAGCATTTTAAACTTAATTAAACTTAACGCTCATTTGAAAACGTGATGAGTTCAGTGGCCATATTTTAAAATCATGGTTTTTTTCTAATTAAAGAGATAAAGTATATGGGGTACAAGAAATTTGTAAAATACAGAAAACACAAAGGAAGACAACAAAAATCACTTGGATTCCAGCCAAAGAAAAGTATGATTAATGTTTCGGTATGAACCCTCCTTTTTTTTTTTTTTCTTTCCGTTGTATATACGTCCTTTTCTTATTTATTAACAATAACAGTGTACCCCAGTTTACTCTTTGCAATTTTCACTTAATGATACACAAATGAATATTTCCCGTAAGAATAAATGATTTTAATGGCTACCTAGACGGTATTCCTCTGTAGAGATGTATAATAATTTACCTAACCAGTCTCCTATGTAGAATTTATAGGTTGTTTGTAAATTTTCATATTGTCAACCATGTCATGATTACCATACTTATGAATGACATCTGCCTACTCTCCTAACAAATTCCTAGAGTAAAATTCTATTAAAATATATACATATACACATATACACATATATATTTATTTGATAGATAATACTAAATTGCCTCTGGAAAAGTTCTATGAATTTGTACTTTCACTAGTTCAATCTTTTTAAAACATGATTTAGTGGCAACTATAATTAGCTCTGTTTTGTCATTTGAAACAATTAAGGCAGAAACCAGTATCACGGTGAACGCGACACAGCATGTCCATGAGAAAAGTTACCATCACGCCGATCTGGGATATAACTTCACATGTGGTTGATGTGTACTCTCATTTCATTCTTACCAACAATACCCCAAAGAAAGTTTTTTTTTTTTAGTGTTTATTTATTTTGAGAGAGAGAGACACACACAGAAGACAGAGTGTGAGCAGGGGAGGGGCAGACAGAGAGAGGGAGAAACAGAATCCGAAGCAGGCTCCAGGCTCCGAGCTGTCAGCACAGAGCCCGACGCGGGGCTCGAACCCACGAACCGTGAGATCATGACCTGAGCCGTCAGAAGTCCAACCGACAGGGCCACCCAGGCGCCCCAAAAAGAAAGTTTTTTAATCCCCATTTTTAGATAACAAAAGCGAAGCTCGGAAACCCCAAAGCCTTTCTTTTTTGCACCCATGACACCGTGCTATCTCTCTGAGCCCAGACTTTCGCGTGGCCACCCGGCTGTGACGTAGTCAGAGAATCCTAGCGTGGATCCCGGTCCTACAGACACCAGTCACTTCAAACCTCTCAGACACAAATGCTTCATTTTAAAGGAGTCATGAGACGAACATCCTCCCTTTTGATAAACGTAACGTAAAAGGTCTTGCTCCTGGATTTATTTTTCAAGTAAAAAGAGCTCCAGGGTTTTGTGATCCTCTCCTGGGGAGACGGGGGGGGGGGGGGGGGGGGGGGGGCCAGGAACGAGAGGAGGGATGGAGGCTAAGGAAGAGAAAACCAGCTTCCTCAGGGGACTGGGCAAGGTAAGGGAGCGTTTCTTCCAGGTCTATGCTGGCAGACCTCCCGCTTTGAATCAGAAGTAGGGAATTTGCTTTGGTTTCCTGCCTGGGTTGCCTTGTTTATCAGCCACAGGGCAAGAAACATGCCATAGCAATGAAACGAAGTTGACATGTCATACGGGGGAAAAGGGAGTTATTCAGTAGGGCTGAGTCACGGCTCTGCGGCAGGTACAGGATGAGGCATCCTGCAGAAATTCGGAGCGGACCGCCAGACTGCAGGGTTGAATAACAAAGAGCGACAGGTCTGTGGATGACCTAACACGCCTTTCTGATTTTGAAATCCCTGGATGGTAAAAACTAAGAAGGACCGAGTCGGAAGTAGGTTTACGTTCGCTGTTCCTTCGTAGCAGAAATCAATCCCAAGGTTGCATAAAAGCCAGGCATTTAATTCACAGTAACAATGTTATTTACCTGGGAAGTTTCTCTTCCCTACAACTGTAAATTCGCCCACAAGTGTTGGCGTCTGAGTCGTACCTTTTTGCTGTTTTCTTCTCCATCAGCTGCCGCGGTCGACATCCGTCCGCGTGTTCTCTGAAAAGACAGGGCGCCCACAGCGAGCCCAACAGCACACGAGGCAAAGCACAGTGAAGAGAGACGACGTCGAAGCTCGTCCCGTCTGGCCAGAGACTCTAGGAAACCCCGCTTACGCTTCTGTCCGTCCATCAGCAACGCCCCTAACGGAGCCTCCACCACCAGCTGGCTGTGTGACCCAGCCGGACGTTCATCACTCTATGCCTCAGTTCCCTCTTCTGTGACACGGGGCAATAAGAGGCCAAATAAAGAGGGGACGCTGGCCACCGGCCTGTGACAAGGATCCAGAAATGCCAGCGTCACAATGTTGCTCATTCCATTTCCGTCTTGCTTCATCTGCTACCTTCCAAATCACGGACGGTGGGAGGAGTTCTAGGTCAGGCATCAGCAGGCATCATTTTAGTTCAGAATCTATTATTTATGACACTCTTCAAACGGGCAGTTGTGGCAGTAGTAACAGACAGCCTCATTTTTGTCCTTGGCCCTCACAATAACTTGTTGCCATAGGTAATGTTATTCTCCTAAAGAGGATATATAATTTGGTCACGTTGGCTTGTCAATGTGAATTTCCTCGAATTCATCCAGGAGAACTGTTTCCAGGGCCCATGATCCTAACCATTATTCGGCCTTAACTTTTCCAAGTTGGTTTTTGGCCCACCCATACCTTATTATTGGATCAGCGCGTGTAAAGGACATTTTGGGGGCCTGTTCAATATATTTTTTTTTGGGGGGGGGGAAGAGATGTTCTTCTATTCCACAAAGTTCCATTAGAGTTATGGGTTAAAGGGCCCTTGGCTACCATCATCCTGTCCCCCAACCAAAAACCCTGGTAGAGGACAGTCAGACCCTCCCCCTTCAATTATGGTATATACAACATGAGAATTTTTCTGCCGGATCTGCTTATCGGGGGCTGACAGGGGCCATATTTCCCAGAGTGTGGATAAAGGCCCTCCTTTAAAAGAGTAGGACCTACGGATAAACAGGAACAGATAATCAGAATAAAATGTGGACGGCTACTTAGAATCCCCAGTTCCAGTTCAGAGACCCTGCTTCTACCCATTACTTCTTTCAACTCTGTGATCAACCCGGTACTTGAACTGTGTGAACCAACAGCCTCATGCCTGCGTGACTATGAGCTGTGTATTTATTGCTTGCAATCAAAGAAGCAGGGAAGGGGCATGAGGGTAAGCTGTAGACAAAAGGTGCACAGAGGTGAAGTAAATTATTTATCAGTAAAGAAAATAGTATTAGAGACAATAGTCGGAAAAATCAAGTTAGAAAGGGGCCACATTTTAAAAAGCATTTAGTCCAAACACCTCATTTTACAGACGTGGAAACTGATTTGCAAACGCACGAGGTGACTGGCATGATGTTAGGCAACTGGCTGGGGGTGAGCTTGGGATCTGGCTGAATTCAGGTGCCCCCTCCCCCCACTCTCCCAGTACTCTGCCATCACCCGCCCGACCTTCCCAGATAGGTAGGCGGATAGGCAGCTGACTGCATTCCAGATGAACGCATAGACAATGGGTAGATACGCGGACAGATAAACTGGTGGCTGGACAAATAGGACAAATAGGGCTGATAGATGGAGAGACAGAAACAGATTTAGCAGATTTCATTGTATAATAAAAGCCACTGGAAAGTGGAGATCAAGCTGAGAGACGGCGTGGCTGAAAAAACACCAGGCTGAGAAAACATCCCAGATTTTACGTCCGGCCCTGTGCTCGCTAGCTGTGTTACCTTGGGCGAGTCCCTGAGCTTCTGTGAATCCCAGTTACAGGTACAGACGTGGTCAGGAATACATTGTGAAGAAGCACATATAGGAATCCTTTGTTAACTGTGAAAGTTTTAATGAAGGTGAGGGGTTCCCGGCCATATAGGAAAACCTGTCATTTTTTTTTTTTTAATTTTTTTTCAACGTTTATTCATTCTTGGGACAGAGAGAGACAGAGCATGAACGGGGGAGGGGCAGAGAGAGAGGGAGACACAGAATCGGAAACAGGCTCCAGGCTCTGAGCCATCAGCCCAGAGCCCGACGCGGGGCTCGAACTCACGGACCGCGAGATCGTGACCTGGCTGAAGTCGGACGCCCAACCGACTGCGCCACCCAGGCGCCCCTATGAAAACCTGTCATAATCACGTGGTCACACTGAGACAGTGAGCTCCTTGAGGATAGGGATTAGCCCCCATGATTACCCCTTGGATCTTAATAAACCCTGGAGACTGGCCTATTCTTCTGAACTGCCTGGAATCTCTCCCCAGTTCTGTTTGTTTCTTTCTTACAACACATTCACATTTCCTACCATCTTGGAAGTGTCCTCTACTTAAAAAAAAAAAAAAAAAAAAAAAATACACCTTTGGAGAAAAAAAGACATTAGATCCCCCCCCCCTGCACACAGCCATAGAAGCTAATTCAAGTCACATTTCCGGTCCAAATGTCAAAACAAAACAAAAACAAAAACAAACCTCCAAGACCATGGAGTAGGGAGAGGTTTTTGAAAACTAGATCAACAACAACAACAACAACAACAAAAAGCATTACTCCTAAAAGAAAGCTCGATGAATTAAAATTCATTAAGCCTTGAAATTTCTGTTCGTCAAAGACCCCACTCTCCACTCCAATTGAGTTAAGTTAAACATGCGTTGGTGTGGGTAGCACTGCACGTGAAGTGAGGTGTTCCATCAAACGTTGCTGCCACATTGAGTGTGGCAAGGATTAAGGATGTCACAGACCTGGGAGGGTCTTACTGTTCCCATGAGGGCTTTAGCTAGATGGTTTAGGGGCCAGGAGATAGAGCGCGGGTGAACGTGTGCAAATCTTTTGCTACCAATGGAAAAATAATCTAACACACATGACAAAGCAGATGACATGAATACCTTGAGATAATGGAGGTCTTCTCTCTCTAGACCTTAAGGGCCTCGGACAGGCTCTGGCACAAAAAAGGCCCTTCGTATATGAAGGGACAAAAGGTAGCATCGTCCTTGCTCAGAGAAGAAAGCTCTTGTCAGATCAGTTTCACCAGGGGCTTTTGACTCTTTTGCGTTCATTAACCTGTGGCTGTCCTCCCCAGCCTCTCTATTGGTCATGAGCACCGTATCCAGAGAGAGAGAGAGAGAGAGAGAGAAAAGAGAAGAAAAAGCAGTCAGCAGAACACCCCCAATAACCGTGACATCTACGTTGTGTTTTACCATTTGCGAACTGCTTCCAAATATCTCATTCGAATCTCACAACCACCAAGGGAGATCGAGTATTATCCGTCTCATTTTAAGGACAAGGACACTGAAGTTCAGAGAGGTTCTGTGACTTTCACAAGGCCGTACAGGTGACAGGTGGCAAAGCCAGGATTTCAAGTTCAAGGGAGAAGAAAACTCAGTGGGAAGGCTAAGCTTGCCATTAAACCTAACTAAAGGAATAGGGCAGAAGGAAGAAGGCAGCAACTTTTTCACCAGAAATATGTGGTTTCACTCTTGTCTTGTCGGTAGGGCTGTCTCCGCCAAGTTGCACCCAGTTGACAACAAACATGTAAAAGTCAAGGGCCAATAGTCCCGGGCTGGGTATCTGTCGGGACTCCCCGCCTTGCGCAAACCTACCTCTCGCTTCCGGGATGGATCCGACTTCCCTAACTCTTAGACCTCTTGGATGAGGACTTGGGCTCTCAACATTCGTCTCAGGCCTTTCTCCAAGTTTGCGAAATGATTAGCAGCAATGAACGTTCTACCAGCCACTGTCCACAGATCCTTGCATATGATGGGCCAGTGCGACGCGCTTCGCGTGCACTGTCTCAGTCTTGCAAGAACTCATGAGGTAAGTACTAATTTTGTCCCTATTGGACAAATGGAGAAACTGAGGGACAAAGAGATGAAGTCGTGTGCCCAAGGTCACGTGGCTGGGCCCTCTCGGAGGCTCTGGCCTTGCCATTCTGTGTCCCTCAGCTGCTGGCTTTGCACCATGTGTCGGCTTGGACGAGCCCAGAGCTCTAGGTGACAGCGTTCCCTCGGCCGGCCTGCACCCCAAGAGTCTCCCAACAAACGAGGCAAATCCCCAGAAAGCGGATGATGCTGGAGATGCCGTGGCCTGCCTCTGAGATCTCTCCTCCAGGATGGAGGCTCTTATTCCCCCCGCTGCTGGAAGCGTTGGCTGCCGAGGGCTCACAGCTGAGACTCCCTCCAGAAACCACCCCTGCCCGATGGGAGTCACCAAGGTCCCCCTCCACCCTTCTGGGGAGCAGCGGCGGCCACCGAGTAATGGATGGGGGATACAGGCCCAGCCTAAGGACCATCCTGACTCCAGAGCTATTGCAACTACTTCACATTTCCACACCCCTCCCTGTCCCCCCTTCGGCTTCCTCCACCCCCCAGCGGGCGTTAGTCCCGAGAGCATTCCCTGATAAATGCCCTATGTGCACCTTGCAGCCTCAGACCCAGATTCCCAGGAATCCCGCCTAACGCAGAAGTTAATCAAACGTCGCTGAGCAAGGCTTCAGGTCCTGATGACAAAGGGAGGTCTCATGCAGGCTGTGGTCTCAAACCCATCCCAGCGTTTCGGTTTTCCTGCCCACCTGGCCTTTGGCACCGCTGTGTGCCTATTGGCTCATTTCTTTTTTCCTTGCGGCTCGCTAGAATTTTCTGGTGTTCGTTACTGTGTTCGTGGGATTCACCTACACCCACAGCCAACAACAGAGCTGTGTTCTTCCTGTGACACTTCTTTTAACCCTGACAATGCCTGGAGGGTCCCAACCTGGGACGTAAGTCACACTGGTCAGGTTCTCGACATAGTCCACACCTGCGACTGATGCGCATAAAGCATAACAGAAACAGACGTGGGCGGGTGTAGGAGTATCATTCGGCCTTGAAGATGGGCGTGTATCCCTACCGGTAGATCCAGAAGTCTTTGGCCAGTGTCCTGTCTTCCCTCTTAGCTCAGACCCTCATTTCTTCCATGTCAAGACCCCATCACACATTCCGACAGGCCTCTCAATCTCCTGCTTCTTCTTACTTGAATCTGTTGTCTACTTTGCTGCCAGATTTTTCTTCCTAAAGGAAGCTCTCATCAGACTCCTCCCTGCTTAACCACCTTTGTGCTCCCCACTGCCCACCAAAGGAAGCCACGCATGTCAGCCCGGCATCTCGAACCCTATCCGACACGGCTGAGTTCCCGAGGCAGCCGACATTTCCTGGCCCCTGTGACGTTACTCCTACGCCTTTGTTCAGACACCCATCATGAAACTTCCTGATCCATACAGAGAGCTGCCGACGGTTTGAACTATCTTTCTCTCATAACTTCAGCTCGGTCTCCCTTAATTCACAGTCGTTTGTATACGTGGTTTCTCTTCCCTCCAAGATTACGAGCAACTCGGGAGAAGATATACAACCGATCCGAGCGTTAGGACAGTGGCAGACACACAGTGGGCTCTCAAGAGAGATTCACTGAAATGACTTACCATCTCCCAGGGGAAACGTAGATTGATTCTCTTCCCCTTCTCCCTGCCTTTCCGTCAGTCTTTATATTCCTGAAAGCCATCTGTATCAACGTTATAGGATATAATTATTTAGTTATATCACACATAAAGCAACACGCAGTGTATTGAGACGCTGCCCTTAAACATACCTCGGGAGAAGGATGATTTGAAAGCTAAGGTAGCGCGGAGGGAAATGAGGTCACTGCTTGAACCGAATGAGAAGAAAAACCTGCCATTTTGAAATGATGGTATTCAAACAGCGTAGGCTAGAGATCTAAGATAAGCCAGGGGTAAAGGTATAAATGATTTTTAGGAGAAATGTGACTTATTTGACGGAAGAATTGATTGAATTCAAAGCCTCGTGCGCTACCTTTTGCCTTTTTCTAGACGACTGGACACCGGGCCGCTCCTCCTGGCCTGTGGCGTGGGACTCGGGGCCTGGATGTGTGGGCTCCGATCCCCTCTGCGGGCCAGTTCAGGTTGATGTCCGATGTTGCTCCAGGGCTCCGAGCCCCGGCTCCGCAGACGGCACCAACAGTTTCTCCCAGCCCAGGCTGTCAGAACAGTGGCCTCATATCCAAACACACTTCCCCTAAATTCCTAGGAGTCTTGTTCCCCTGACAAATGCCTGGAAGCTTCTGGGAGGAAGGTAAGTCTTCAGAGCTTCAGAGATCATGAAAAAAAGGGGCAAGATTCGAAGAGTTTCTTAATGAACACAGTGGTGGCTCAGAGCTGCATCTGGACCTGCTGACTATCCTTCCTCCTCCGGACGTTTGCTCGGCAGCTCTAGGTCTTGGGGCCTTCCCGCCAACGGGCTGCTCTGATTCCGGGGGCTGTCAAATTCTGGAATGGGTCCTGGTGGTGAGAAAGGAGGGAGCTTCTCTCCTCTACCTTTTCTAATAAATTGTCAAAACGGACACAGGACACAGTGTTTTAAACGTCAAGCCATGCAGGGTGGGCACGGGACTCTAGAAGAGATTCAAAGTCAGTGAGGGAACGACTGTGGTTAATGGTATTTATAAGAAGGATTTGCACACTGTGGAAAATCTATCCCAAGAAATATCTGTGCACGATGTCCTGTGTTTCTTTATTGGAGAGTTGCCTTTACAAGAGAGTCTCTGATCCTGGACATACACACACACACACACACACACACACACACACACACGTACGTGTGTGCAAGCATGACTCAAGGCCCATTTTTGCTTCAATGCAGGCATGACAACCGATAATCCTAAAGATCCACTCTTGTGACCAATACCGCTCAGGCCCCAGGGACACCTCCTGCATCTCTGGCCTTGAAGTAAAAGGCCCTGCATCCGAGTACCGAGTGCCAAGAAGGTGTGTTTGCACTACTACTGACGTTGGAAATGACCATGACTCATGACTCCAAAGCATAGAGAGAATTCAAGCAGCAGAAATGCCGGGAGAAGAGGAAACACAAAATCTTTTCCTTGTTAATTCTCCCCTCCTATAGCAAAGATGTAATAAATTCTTGCGTGATCAATAACTATTTCCCAGTAGAGCTGAAATTCCATTTTCTTCTCTTCACATTCCAACCCAGGGTCCCTGGGGTGCTAAAAAATTACACACAGGATACCCGACAATTGCACATACATTTTGCAATACCACATAATTCATATTTCATTACTTACATACACAAATATAGTCCTAGATAGATATATGTGATGTATAAAAGCAGTTCTTTTTTTTTTTAAAGTTTATTTATTTATTTTGAGAGAGCATGAAAGAGTGCAAGCGGGGGAGGGGTAGAGACAGAGGGAGAGAGGATCCCAAGCAGGCTCCCCTGTCAGCAAAGAGCCCAACGTGGGGGTCGAACTCGCGAACCTTGAGATCATGGCCTGAGCCGAAACCGAGAGTCAGACGCTTAACCGACTGAGCCACCCGGGTGCACCTGTGTAAAAGCAGTTCTCGACATTAGCAGCTAAACAAATTTTACTAGAATTGCAAATAGTTTTATTTTTATAAAAATACACACTGGGATGTAATTATATACTAAAAAAAATCTTCTAAAAACCTTCAGATCTACTTAAATAATTTTATTTTAACTTTTCATATTCACTAAGTAATTTGTATTTGCATTTCAGTTACAATGGATAATTTTGAATATTTTGGAATAAAAATTAGTTTTGTGAAAACATATCTAAAATAATTAAATTTTTAGCTTCTCACATTGATGCTAATCTACATGTTGATTAAAATATATTACAATTTTGTATATTTTAATATAATTACATTTATTTTTAATCTGTTAGATTGTTGCTATCACTGGAACACAGATTGTGAAACTCTTGATTATAAGAATATAATTAATGATTTTACTGAAATGAAGGTAAGAAGATGAATTTTATTAAATAAATATATAATAATTTATAAATTTATGTCTTGGGGCATCTGGGTGGCTTAGTCGGTTAAGCATCCAACTTTGGCTCAGGTCATAATCTCACAGTCTGTGAGTTCGAGCCCCGCGTCAGGCTCTGTGCTGACAGCTCGGAGCCTGGAACCTGCTTTGGATTCTGTGTCTCCCTCTCTCTCTGCCCCTCCCCTGCTCACACTCTGTCTCTGTCTCTCTCAAAAATAAATAAACATTTAAAAAATTATAAATTTATGTCTTTATTCTTTAGCCATCCAACCAACGCTTGCCAAACAACATCCCAGACAGGCTTACAAAGGATCATATTCCTCCTCCTTCCATATTTTGCTACTTTTTAGTCATAGAAAAACCATAGCTCTATAAATATGTTCCCTTTTTTAAAGTTTATTTATTCATTTTGAGAGTGAGAGAGAGAGCGAGAGAGCGGGAGAGGGGCAGAGAGAGAGGGAGAGAGAGAATCCCAAGCAGGCTCCGTGCTGTCAGCGCAAAGCTGAGCGCAGGGCTCGATCTCACGAGCCGTGAGATCACGCATGACCTGAGTCGAAATCAAGAGTCGGACACTGAACCCAATGAGATACCCAGGCGCCTCTCTATAAAGAGTCTTCTATTTTGTGTCATGAAGGCATATCAAGGTGGGAGGATAAAATATTTTTTAAATGGCTTATTGGCCTCGTTTACGGCTTTTAAATAACTAGACATGTGGCACCAGAGCAGCAGACCTGGTGAACGGCAGGAGGAGGCAGCTCCCGATGCCCGTGATCGCTGCCCCAATGGTGTTTTCTGACCTCGTTGAGTATGCGCACCAGGACATGTATCCTACTAAGCACTTTGTGGATTCCCTTCATCCTTGCCACAGTCATTTGAGGTAGGCACCATTCTGAAGGGGGTGCTGGGGTGGTACCTGGGTGGCTCAGTCAGTTAAGCGTCTGACTTCGGCTCAGGTCATGATCTCATGGTTCCTGAGTTCGAGCCCGGCGTCAGGCCCTGTGCTGACAGCTCAGAGCCTGGAGCCTTCTTCAGATTCTGCGTCTTCCTGTCTCTCTGCTCCTCTTCTGCTCATGCTCACTCGCTCTCTTGCTCTCTCTCAAAAAAAAAAAAAAAAAAAAAAAAAAAAAAAAGATGGGGAGGCTGGGACGCAAGGAGGGAAGTCACTGACCCATGGGCATGGGGTGACGTCCAGGTGAGTGGTGGTCACTCACCCTGGCCCCTGGGACTCCAAATCTCTCTGCAACCATCCCTGCCTCTTCTCCCCTTCCCACGCCCTCTCCGTGGCAGAGGCTGACAGGCCATGTCTGTTCCCTGTTGGCTTCCTCGAGATCCTTGATAAATGCTTTAATTGCGTCACCTGTTATATACCTCTTTAAAATTATCTGTATCTGGGGCACCTGGGTGGTTCAGCTGGTTAAGCGTCCAACTCCTGATTTCTGCTCAGGGCACAATCCCCCGGTTTGTGAGTTCAAGCCCCGAGTCAGGCTCTGTGATGACAGTGCCCAGCCTGCTTGCTTGGGATCCTCTCTCTCTCTCTCTCTCTCTCTCTCATAAATACATTTTTTAAAACATTATCTGGATCGGGGCACCTGGGTGGCTCAGTTGGTTAAGCATCCAACTTCAGCTCAGGTCATGATCTCAGGGCTTGTGAGTTCGAGCCCAGTGTCAGGCTCTGTGTTGACAGCTCAGAGCCTGGAGCCTGTTTCAGATTCTGTGTCTCCCTCTCTCTGCCCCTTCCCCAGCTCACACTCTGTCTCTGTCTCTCTCAAAAATAAGTAAGTATATATATATATATATATATATATATATATATGTATGTATATATATATATATATATATACACACACATACACATGTAATCTGGATCAATACATCTGTTATGGACTTCAAGCTCATTAAAATATTGAAACACACTGTATTCTGTATGCAGACACTTGATAAATTACATTTTTGCCCCAACTGTATTTGTAAAGCTTTCGAAACAGCTTAAATGCCTAATACGTTTAGCCGCATTAATAACTGAATTAACAAACGTTGGTATAACCATTCAATGGAGTAATTTGCAGTACATGGAAATGATGGTGATAAAGGCTATAATCACATGGAGAATACTTACGACAGATAAAACAGTGAGTGAAAAAAAGAAGCATATAAAATGACACATATCGTATGTCAGAATTATGGAAAAATTAGTCTACACATGAAAACAGACACAGGAAAAGCAAAAAGAATATTACAACGAAATGCTGATAATTGTTGCATTTAACAGTGGTTATTAATGTACTGGAGCGAGTTTTTTCTTTTTCCTTTTCTTTTATTCTATTTTTAAAATGGTTTGGGATCATGTTAGTTTCAGACTGAAAACACGTTATTTATTTAGAAAGTTGTTTTTTTTTTTTTTTTTTTTTTTCTGAAAGTAAGAATGATGGATTGGGGCCCAATTTCGTATGATTTATGCTACTACCTAATCATGTGCATGTCAGGCCTGGCTCCCTGGCTCTGTACATCCCTTAAGATGAAAGCTACCTGGCCGAGGAGGCTCTCCTTAAGTCTGCCTGCCGTTGGCAAGATGCATTTTACAGATCAAGCACTTTAGGCTTTGTCTTCTAAATTAGGAGGAGCGGGGATGAAAAGAACCGAGCGTCTTGAGGTTTTAATACAAATTCTGCCAACAGAAAAGTTCTATCACTTTCTAAAGGCAGCGCTGTCCATCAAATGCTCCCCAGGGACGTGGAACCGCTTGGTCAGTGAGCTCCAGATAAAAGCAGCTCGTGATCAGAACGCCTCCTCTCTGCAGTGGCCAGTGCCGCTGGGTACGTCATCGCTCTCCGGCCTTTGAGAGGATTCTGGCATTCTCGTAGGGGTGTGCCAGATTGGAAGCGAGCCTCGAGGGACATAAAAACGTCAATGAATAGCCGGGAAGAAGCCCTCAGAAGAAGCTGGGGTGAAACTCTATTTCTTCCTTTCGCGTTTATTTATCTTTGAGAGAGAGCACGCAGGGGAGGGGCAGAGAGAGAGGGAGACAGAGGAGCCGAAGAAGGACGCGCACTGTCAGCACAGAGCCGGACGCAGGGCTCGAACTCAGGAGCCATGGGATCGTGACCTGAGCTGAAGTCGGACACTTAACCAACTGAGCCACCCCGGAGCCTCGAAACTCTCTTTAAGTGGAGCCACCACGAGCCTCCGTTACACATCTGCTTCACCTGTGCCTGACCTGGGTTTTAACATCAAGAACTCTCACCCAGTGCCACAGACCTACTGACTCAGAACCCGGAATATAACAGGTGCCCCGGGTGACTGACAGGCACCCAGAGGGTTGAGAAGCACCAACCAGCAGAGCTCTATGAAGGCCAGCCCAGGATTTTATGAATGAGGTGAAGAGTTGACGGTGGTCTTTAGCTTTCAAGAACCATTTTAGCTGATTTTACAAACATCACCCCGAAGCACACGTGACTGTCGCAGGACGTACGGGCTCAGTCATGAGGATGGTGATTGCCTGTGGGGGTGGAGAGCACTCTGGGAGGCTTTGTGGAGGGGACAGGCAGACGGGGAGTGGAGGGGAGGAAATGGACATGAGCTTCTGTAGAGGAGGGGTTGGGGATCGAGAGAGCTGGAAGGTGGGCCTGAGCAAACACATTTAAAGGGATGCCTTCCTCATAGCTGCATCTGACCCAGATGTGCCTTTCTTTCAGGCTTAGAAAACCGAATCCCTTCCTGTGCTTTGCCCCCCGAACTTGCAGACAGCCACTCAGAAGAGAAAGGACTTCGACAGCACTGGACCAAGCCAGGGACATGAGGGGCAGGAAATCCAGTGACCTCCACCTCTCCTCTCTAATGCTGCCGACAAGAAGAGTTCTTAGGGATAGCAGAGACTTGCATTTTTCCTTTAGGTTGTTTGTTTGGTTTGTTTGCGTGTGTGTATTTTTTTTTGTTTGGTTTTAAAGAGGGAAGTTTTGTTTTTGCTCAGGCCAACCTTCTCTCTACCTAAAAAAAATTAAACGTGAGACAATACACAGGTGTCAGAAAGGGTGCTTCAGGAATAAAAAAGCTTCTGGAGTTTTGTGCAAGGCTACGCACACACCTTGGGTGGCTCCAGACCTTACTGGCCACGGCAGAAGTATCCAAATTCAGAGTTAGAGGCTAAGGCATGTAGTCTCACCTGAGTTTCCAGAATCCCCAGACACCGTCCTAGGCATTCCTCATCAGACAGGCATCATAATGAATGCCTGTGATCTTTCCTTCCTTTCTGTGCTCTGACTTTCTTTTTTTTTTTTTTTTTTTTTAAATTTTTTTTTCAACGTTTTATTTATTTTTGGGACAGAGAGAGACAGAGCATGAACGGGGGAGGGGCAGAGAGAGAGGGAGACACAGAATCGGAAACAGGCTCCAGGCTCTGAGCCATCAGCCCAGAGCCTGACGCGGGGCTCGAACTCACGGACCACGAGATCGTGACCTGGCTGAAGTCGGACGTTTAACCGACTGCGCCACCCAGGCGCCCCACTGTGCTCTGACTTTCGATTGCATTGGGTGGAAACCAACCCTTGGCATTGCAAGTTATTAGGCGAGAGAGGCACAGATTTATAAGTCTTCCTTCTTAGGAAATTACATATACCGACAACGTATTTCGTACAACATACTCCATATTTTTGTGGCAGGTGCAGAAAGAATTCAAGTACATTGGTTCTAGGGAATGAAAACAGTGAGTTTCTTCTTCCTAAAGTCTTTGAAGAAACAATTTATAAGGTACCAATCTCTTGGATCTGAGAGCTGTACTCTCCAAACTATAACCAGACCATCAAGAATCCGCTGGAGGAGCCAAGTCTAAGAAAAAGTTCCTAAGAAAACTGGACAACCTGGTAGGGGAGAGAAAATATCTGGGGCTGAGAAATAAAATTGTGTTGACATACCATTGCCATACACCTAGCACCACTATAAAGACAAACTACACCGTTCTCCAGAGGAATATGGCAATTCGTCATCCCGCACTGCACTCGTGAGCCCAAGCAATGCTAAGCCAAAACCCCACAAAGCCTACACTTGGCAGCATGAAGGCTGAAAAGCACATTACTGGCCGAAAATTGTCGTGGATTAAATTCACATGAATTCATCTTAAACCCCATAATATCTTGTCTGGGACGGACTAAAAAATGTTTGACTGTTCCGCACCAGAGACAGTAGATTCATGCCTCTGCTGAGTTTTGGGAGGCTGCTGACGAGCCCAATCTATCTATCAGAGAGATGAGAGAGATCGGTCTTTTTGAGAAAAAGCAACACACAGGTCTTCAGGTCTGCGTCCACGCATACTATGCGTATTTTGATGAGGAACTGAGTTCTTGATAGAAAAGTAACTTTTTTTTGTTTTAAGTAGCCTTCGCGCCCGGCGCAGAGCTCAACTCGGGGCTCGAACTTAGGACACGGAGATCAAGACCTGAGCTGAGATGAAGAGTTGGGAGACTTAACCAACTAAGTCGCCCAAGTGCCCCCCCAAAATAACTTTTATTTATATTAATGCATTTCGGATGGCTTATGTATTAGTTGTCTCAGGCTGCTATAACAAAATACTGCAGTGTGCCTAAACAACAGACACTTATTTTTCATGGTTCTGGAGGCCAAGAGTCAAAGGTCAAGGTGCCGGCAGATTCGGTTTTGGGGAGGGGCCCAGTTCCTGGCTTGCAGATGGCCGCCTTCTCAGTGTGCCTTCCTATGGCTTGGGGAGCGAGAGAGAACTCGAGCGAGCTCTGGGCTCATTCACTTGCTCTTCTTATGAGGACACTAATCCCACCCTTGGGGCCTCACCCTCATGGCCTCATCTGAACCTAATTCCTTCCAAAGGCCCCACCTCCAAATAGCATCACGCTGAGGGTTAGGGCCTCAACATGTGAATGTGGGGAGGACACAGACATTCAGACCACAACAACTTCCCAATGGGAAGATGTAACATGAACTAACACTGTCACAGGGGTTCTCTGAGCCCTCCACAACAGTTATCCGATATTCATTTATGCACCCACAAACACTTCTGGGCTGCCACGTTAGTTATACCCCTTGGACGCAAGCAACATCCACTCACGCTTCGACTTAAAACCACGGCTTCCTGTTGTCTTTCAATTAAAGCCAACCCCCTTCACGTGGCTGACAACACCTGACATTCAGGTTTGTTATTTCTCCAACCCAGCTCTCCCCACGTTTTCTTTCCCACAACCTTTCCGCCTCTCTGGATTGTGTGACACCGCCCTTGGCTCGTCACCATTGCATCCTCTAGCCATCTCGTTGATCCGCTAACCCCTCCTCAACCAGCCAGGCCCAGCTCAAATACGGAACGTTCAGAGATGGGACGACACCCATCTTTACCGTGGGGCCCGGTGGAAAGTTGTACAGAGAAGGTGGGATTTGAGCTACAAGAAAGGACAAGTTGAATTTCCATAAGGAGGGCCGGTGGGTGCACACAGGCCTGTGGGGCCAGATCAGTCAGAAGCCATCTTGGAGGCACTAACACTTGTGCCAAGAATGGACCCTGGGGCGCCTGGGCGGCTCAGTCGGCTAAGCTTCCGACTTCGGCTCAGGTCATGATCTCACAGTTCGTGAGTTCAAGCCCCTCATCAGGCTCTGTGCTGACAGCTCAGACCCTAGAACCTGCTTCGGATTCTGCGTCTCCCTCTCTCTCTGCCTCTCTCCCACTTGCACTCTGTCTCTCTGTCTCTCAAAAATAAATAAACATTTAAAAAAATTAAAAGAAAAGAATGGACAGTCTCCTACTTTACAGGATTCATAGGCCGCCAAGCATCGATTTTCGTAGGAAGAGGAATCGGGTCTAAATATTTTAAAGACCTTTTCAACTATGGTAACTCTGAGGGCACGTGAATTATGCAAGCAGAGAGTTTCGGCTTCCTGTCTCCGGCTCCAGAGTGCGCTCGGGACAGTTTATTTGAGATCTTTCTTAGTTATTTTCACGGAAGAGGGGCCCACACGTCCCCTTCATGCTCCCCTGGAATAATTTCCAAATATGTACTAGAAGGCCACAACACAGCAGCTAACCATCTATCTGGCCTCTGAGCCAGGTAGGTGTGTGTGTGTGTGTGTGTGTGTGTGTGTGTGTGCGCGCGCGCGCGCGCCCGCGCGCATGTGTGCACGTGCATGCGTGTGCACGTGCACGGGTGCACAAGGGTGTGTGCAAGCAGACGCGTGTGCTGGTCACGACGGGCTGGAAGGGAGGTGCGGCGGGACAGGCCAAGCGAGCCGCGTTCCCGAACGTGGGCAGCGTGTCCGTTCGGACGCTGGCACAGCACGGTGGGGCTCGGGGAGCGCACTACCGGGGAATCACTTCAGCCGGCTTCCCTTTCACCCGCTGCAGACAGAGCGTAAAAATATCTCCAGCGGGCATTCTTCCCAAACAGGGGAGGCAATTCACTTTTCAGGGGAAATGCCCTGTTGAAAGAAAATGAAGTCCCCTGGGGGAAGGCGGGGGGAGGGGTGCGTCAGACTCCACGGAGGTTCAGTGCCTAAGGTGCTGGGGGGGGGGGGCGGGCAAAGAGTGTCCAGTTGCCTTTGGGAGACCAAGAGAGGAATGTTGAGGTCTGACACCCCTCTGCAGGGGAGGGAGGCTGACTGAGGGAAGGTGAAGTTCTCCTCCGGCCAAGCTGCCGATTCCTCTTGTGAGGCCCCGGGGCCAGCCCGGCAGCTGGCTGTCCCCGGGCCCGCCCGGGGGGACTTTCTCGGGGACAGAGCCCCGGGCCCACTCTGGCTCCTGCTTCCTGCGACAGCCACGCGGGTGCCCACGCCTCAACCAGGCGTGTTTTCAAGCCACCCAAAAATAACAACATCTGATACGAGGCCTCCGAAGGCTTTGGCCGGGGTCATGTTACCAAATTCTTGACTCAAGGATTGTAAATGAGAACTCCTTTTTTTTTTTTTTTTTTCCAGTCAGGCTATTTTTTTCCCTGTTTCTTTTCTCGAGCTGTTGGGAGAACCCCAACCAAGGAATCAGTGCTTAATGGGTCATGGGGTATAAATAGTAGTGTTGAGACCATAACACAAGGCTCTTTGTACTATCATGCAACTAAACCTAAAAAAAAAAAAAAAAAAGCTTCCAGACAGACCAGCTAACATACCAGCATGGGGCTCTCTGGGGGAGTGTGTGTGGCATTGCTGACCACAGGCTACATTCTATATTTGTCCACTCCAGCGCTCCACTACTGAAGTCTATTTACAGCCTCACCATGTACACAGGATACCCTATTCATGAAGTAGGTACTCAAAAAAAAAAAAAACAAAAAAACAAAAAAACAAAACAACAAAACCATTCCATATATATTTTTGTGCCACCGACAGTTCATACACATAAGCTGAAGTGACAAAAGTCAACACCGAAGCGGGAATCCCAAGCTTTGTGAATATCTTCTTGCTTGTCAACGGGCAGCAAATGGGGACGAACGTACCTGTTCCCTGAAAGTTGGCTCAAAGTCACGTGAGGTGCGGCTTCGAAGCTTAAGAGATGGAATCTGGGGGCTTCTTTGCTGTGAGGCACTCTTTAAATATGAGCGATTGTCCTAATTAAACTAAATTTCCATCACGGGGTCAGTTCTTTGCTGAAGCGAAAGGAGACGATCCAAAGGATCTATTAATTTGCCACCAGTCATTGTATTCGGAGACCCTGAGGGATCCTGAAAATGGATTAATTATGACAGGCCTGACGGTGGATTTCTGGGCGATTATGGTATTATAAGGGATGCCAATTTTCATGTGACAGGGAAATTCATAGACTCTAACACAAGTCCTGTTATGATAGGAGAAGGGACCAGGCTGAGGGACATGTGACTTAGCAGCTGACGAGTGCAACAATTCTCAGAATTTTGTGGCTCAGAATGTGTGCTGGCTACCAAGAATTGCGATTTTAGAAATAGAAAGTTCAGACGGCGAGCCCACTGGGCAGAAACTCGAATTCTTGGTTCAGGAACATGCCCGGAGGCGCTCAGGGCTGGGCCGAGGTTCTGGCCATTCAGCATCCTATATTTAAATTCTGAGCCTGTCGGCAAAAGAATAGTAATAGTAATAATAAATCTCCTGTGGCAAAGAGCCTCTTTCTTTTCTGGGCTCTCCTACAGGACTTGTTGGGCAAGATAGACCTCTGGGCTGCCGTGATCCCGCCTCCCCATCTTCCGGTGGGTAGTATGTGGGACAGCGCGGGAGGCGACACTTCTGCTCAAGCGGTTGGATTAACCAGAACATTAGCGGGAGAACAACACGGTGGGGGGCAGAGTGGGGTTCAGGCCGCACTGCGGAGGTACCTCAGAGGTGATGCCACCTGTTAACGAGGGTTCGTATTCTGGTAGCCGGTGTTGGAGCTGTGTCGCCGGAGAGAAGGGAAGAAGGGTACAGGCAGAGCTGTTGGGTCCTAGCTCACGCAGAACACGGGGAGGGGAGCCACACTCCGAGACCGAGGGCTGCCCGTTGAGTGCCTACTTGGCAGTAGGCAGGAGCCAGTGCTAAGCGCTTTCCATAATCATCTCGTCCAGCGTGCACAAACTCCTCGTGATGCCGGTGCTTTGCTTATGCCTAGTCGACACACGGGGACAGAACCACGGCAAAGAGCGTGTCCAAGACCACATGGCTAACGGCACTGTGGAGGCAGAATTGGAATCCAGACTCTCCGATGTCAAAACCCAGGCTATTCCTGACTCGGCCGAACGTCTTCCTCTCTCCGTACCTCACATTCTAGGCACAGCAGTGCATCTAGGACTCAGGATATCTCAGGGGTGAAGTCAGAGGAACCTCAGGGAGAAGAGGTCATAGTGCCATACGGCCCCCAGGGCTGGCCCTGGACGGGGGGCTCCCCTCCATGCTGTGAGTGCCTGTCATCCTTGCTGGACAGAGATCAGGAACATCTGGGCCCGGAGCTGGGGACCTTCGAGCTGAGATTTCAGCCGGGTCTCTGTGCCGTAAAGTTGATGAAAAGAAAATCTGCACTTCAGGACATTTGCACATACCCATGAAATCGAATTTAAAAAGATCCTGATTGGCACAGATGAAAACGCGCCCGTTTTCATCCTCCAGCTTTAAATGGAAACTAAGACAAGCTTGTGGTTCCACTGGGAATCGAACCCAGGATCTTCTGCGTGTAAGGCAGATGTGCTAACCGCTACACCATGGAACCTGAAGACTCAGCTTCCGGCTCAAAGAGCATGTGCTATACAGTCCTGTGTTTTCACTTTTCCCGGCTCATTACCTGCCGTCAATCAGTTGGGAAGAAAATGAGCCCCCTGACACATCCCAGGTCACAAGCCCACCTCACTTGCCTCACTTCATCTCAGCTCCTAGGCATTCTATCATCTCACATCCTCGCAGGAAGTACAATAAGATATTTTGAGAATGAGATCACATTCACGTAACTTTTATTACAGTATAGGCTTATAGTTATTCGATTTTATTATTAGTTATTGCTGTTCAGCTCTTACTGTGCCTAATTTATAAAGGAAGTATGTGTTTATCATAGGGATGTATGGGGTAGGAAAAAACATAGCATAGATGGGGCTGGGTACCATCCGTGGGGTTCGGGCATCCACTGGGGATGTGGGAACGCATCCCAGCGCCTAAACTGGGGACTACCCTCGTCTGTCTTAGCCTCCCAGGGGCTACCCTGGTTAACTTCCTCGAGCTGCTGTGACGACAGCCCTAGACTCTTACATGCTGAACTTTGAGACACAAACTTCTCACCCTAAATCATGCCACCCTCTGCTCCTGCCAAGAATTGCTGAAGGACGGTCAGTGCTCTGAAGTCTTTGCCCCCTTCAATGCCAATTCAACACAGCACCCCCAGGAAATACCCGAGGAGGCTGCTTCGGATGCTTTCCTCGGAGTGACGGCTCGTATTTTCGGATCCCCACATCTGCTTATCCCTGCCTTCCCCGGGAGACTGAGAGCCCCCCCATCCCCCATGAGCTCCTGGACCCCGCACGGTGCCTGGCGTGCACGTGTGAGCAGGTCGTGCTCCCTGAATGAGGCCACAGAGGCCACGAGAGCCAAGGAGCAGTGCTCTGCAGCACAGATGCATACACTGCTCTCCGTGGGGGGGTGGGGGGGGGGGAAGTGACGGAGTGAGTCTCCCCAGCGCCCAGAACTCCGTGCCCCGCCCCCCTTCTCCCCCCTCCCCCGCCCCCTCCCGTGCCCAGCCCTACCGGGCACCCCCGCAGCTTTCGCACACCTCCTGCCATCCTTGCCTAACCCTGGGGGCTGGGGAGGACCGGACAGCTCTGATCCTCGCCCTGAGGCTACCCCAGCTGCGTTTGGAGTCGTTCTTAGTCTTCTGATCTAGGCATTTGTCATCTTCTCCCAAGCCCGAGTCCCGCTCCAGTTGGCGGAAATGAGGCATATTCGCAGGTTTGGAGTCATCCTCCACACCCTCTTCTGCCCCTGCCCGAAATCAGCTCCGTCTCCAAGCCTTATCAACAACCTCTTTGAAATTCCCTTCCGTGAGCTCCTCTGCGGCCATCCTGGACCAGTTCCGTGGAAGGGAGTGGCGTAAAGGCCTGTCAGCAAAGTGGTTTTTCCATTCTCCACCAGTATCTGGGCCGTGGCCGGCTTCCTCACCCGCGGCCAGCCTCCCGACCTCCCTGTGCTTGAGTTTCTGAAAGCTTGGAGGTCCCAGCTTCCCCCGTTTACTCAAACAGCATTCCCCGTGACCCCCTCGTAACGATCCTGCGGTTACAGAAGGCACAGATTTTTCTTCTTGATCCCAAGACACACGATGCTCATTTCTGCTCTGCCTGTGTCTTCTTGCCTCCCCTCTGCTGCGCCGCCTCTCAGGCCTCTCTGGTGTCCGTCTTCTGTGGGAACCCTTCCTTGTCCCTTCCACCCCTGCTGGGCCTACCACCTTCTTTGAACTGCACCCCCAGAGTGTGGATCAGGTCTCCTGTACCTGCTTGAATGCTGTCTTAGAGCGGATCCATGATTCAATGTGCACTGCTCGAAATTTCCAAATAGAGTCTAAGTTCTTTGAGAATAGGGTCTGAATCGTATTTATCTTGTGTTCCTCACTGTGCCTTGGGAGGTACTTATAACTTACAGAACCCAGTGCTCGCTGAGAAAAATTAGGAAAGTGTTAATTAAGAAACAGTTGACAGTTTTATTTGGGGGAAAAAGGTCTTGCAGCGGGATTTTGTTTGCACTGGCTGCTGCTGCTCCTTAAACGTTCATTTCTGCTTTTTCTTTCTCCTTCTCTTTTCCCTTTTCCTCCATGCTCATCAACTGTCTGTCTCGTGGGCCAGTCCATTTTCTGTAGGCTGCGAGATGGCCAGATCTTAAAAAAATTATAACAATCTACACTCCTTAGTGCCTCAATGTATAGGATGCATACAATAAATGTGTGTCAAATGAATTAAATCATGAAACTTCTGGTATCCAGAGGCGCCTGGGTGGCTCAGTCGGTTGAGCATCCGACTCTCCATCTCAGCTCAGGTCACGATCTCACAGTTTGTGAGATCAAGCCCTGAATCGGGCTCCTTATTGACAGCACAGAGCCTGCTTGGGGGTCGGGATTCTCTCTCTCTCCCTCTCTCTGCCCACCCCCTGCTCGCTCACACACACACTCTCTCTTCCTCTCTCTCTCTCTCTCAAAATAAACTTAAAAAAAAAAAAAAAAAAACCAACCAAACAAACAAAGAAACTTCTGGCGTCCAGAATCGATAAAATCCCACGGTACTAAAGCCAAATGCCTCCTTCTTTGTTCTTAACGCGTGGAACACCAGCCTTGCGAGGTTTTAGTCTTAAAGCGCTTCATCCACTGCTATTTTTATTCTGTTTTCTCCTCCTCCTTCCACCTCTATTCTGCCCTATTCAATTTTCTAGTGTCTCCTTAAAAGTGATTATCTGGCTTTTAAAACACCCTCTTATGAAATAAAGTTCCATAATTATGAATTATAATTGTTGGACATTATCATATTTGCTATAGTAAGAGGCAATCCACTGAGATTAATCAGTGGGAAATGTGCAATTTAGGAAATGACCTCTGTATATCCTAGGAAAAAAAAAATTAACCGGTTAATAGGAGATGAGATGGTTCGGGCATTAGTTCTTAGAGTCTCCAAAGGTGATTGTATGGATTTCTAAAAATCACCTTGCCTTCTGGATTGTAAGCTGCAGAGTCAAGATATGCGTGGTTATTGATATTGATATTAAAGCGCTCTGTGTTGACTTGGAACACCACCCCGCACCTACAAGGGGCTGTTAGTGGAAGCTAAATAGTAACGTCACACGCCGGGACACTGCATTGTTGGATCATCCCGTCACGTGCCACAACAGAGCCAAAGAGCCTACAGGAGTCCCCCTTGGGAAAACCCAGGTAGAAATCTGGAAGAGGAAATGAGAAACATTCCATACACTGTGTAGCTCCCTGCATAGACGGTGTGCATTTTAAAGCTAATAATTTATGTTTTCTTTGTGATAGCAATTCCGTATTTTATTCAGCATAGCAATCACCCCGATTGATTCATAAAAGCAAAATTGCCTAATCAATGGACTAGAAATACAGTCACTGTGAATATAAATTCTTTCCTCTTCTAATGATTCCAAGCTAATCATTTCGGCTCCTCTGGCTCGTTTTCCTGATTAAACCAGGAGAATAAAGACAACAGGGACATGTGACTCCTACATTAGCAAACTAAGCATGAAGAATGAGAATAAACCAGTGGGTAAGCAAAGGGTTTGGTGGGATTTGTAGAATCCATTCTGTGGCACAGCTTAACTAATATTGCCCATGCTGCCAGGGTCCCCAAAAGCGTTACCCGTAAATGCTGTAAACCAGTGATAAAAAGAAGATAGATAGGATTTAGGGTTAGAAGGTCTGGATTTAAATGGAGGCTTCATCGAATAACTTTCAGCAAGGCGCGATTTCTCTGATGCTTTTGTTTCAAAGGCCTGACAGAAGCAAAAGGCTTTGTAAATCACACAGCACTGGGTGAGCGTTCAGCGGAATTTTTTTTTTTTTCCTGCACAACTTAGAATTCTGTGCCAGGTTATCCAGCAGCGCCCTTGTTTAATTCCAGCAGCATTTTGCCCCTAGCGTGTCTCTCCCTAGCTCAGAAGGATACCCAGGCACAACTCTGCTAAGTTTTTCTCCTGAAGGCTCAGGTCCGACTAGTGGTCTGCTGGTTCCTGCAGCCCGCCATCGGCACGTGGAAGATTCTCGTCGCCCGGTGACGGATGGGAGTGCCAAGTGCACGCGGCCAAGCTGGCGCGCTCCTGGAGCACCCGTGCGAGGACAGCACGGTGCGGGAAGGATCCGTGGACTTCTCAGCAAGGGTGCAGCGGTGGCCTCCCCTTGCATGCTAGGTGACACGCCCTTGCCGGTAACGACAATGGCAGCCTGGTGGGGAGGGAAGTGGCACAGACAGACAGGGGGAGCACGAGAGAGGCATTTTATAGCTTGTGAAGATACCAGTCCCGCCACTTCGGGTATTTTTTTTTTTTTTAACATATAAAAACAAATTACAGATCAAAATCTCAGAGACAGCCCCCTCGCTTGGGCTGTCCCAACATGTCTTCCAGTCACCTTCCTCCTGCATTCTCTGTCCCGGCCACGCCATCTCTGTCAACAGAGGGTGAGTCACTCTCCTCGGCTTCCAGTGGCTCCCCGTGGCACCCCAAAGCTCGGCCCGTGTCCTAACAGGTGTAGAGCTGGCCACCATGAGTTCAGTGCTGGGGATCACTCCCTCGGTGGCAAAGAGGAAGACCGATCAGGAACAAAGAAGTCTTGAGGCGCACACATCTACCTGCCTACCAGCCACCACCCTGCCCCTCCATGCGGGGCTAAGTCTGACATCAGGGCGGGAGCACCCCTCCTTCCAGGCAGCTGTCCTCTCCAGGGATTAGGGCTGCTGCCTGTGACCCTGCAGGTGGAGACCGCTCAGCCCCACGGGTCACCAGTCCCATGGGCTGCAGTACTTCACGTGCCCTTAGACACGGGCTCAAACCCGAAGTGAGTCAAACTCAAAGCTGACCTGCCTGTGGATTCTTCAGGTCCAAGAGCCAATGAGTTCCCTTTATAGTTCGAGACTATAGCTTGAGGGGGGAGCTGAGAGCTGTAACTGAGGAGCCACGGAAACTTCTAGAAGCCTTCCCCAGGGGCAGTGGTTCTAGGATAGGGCGAGGACGGACACTCAGGCAGTCACATGGGAACTCAGCGAGTGGTACAAGGTGATCCTGGGACCCAGAGGCACTCAGAAGTCCTTCGTCATGCCTGGATTGGCCTGAGGCCTGGGGTAGACGTGTGCCTTCGTGGTGGGATGACGAAGGAGCCCAGGGCCGAGGAGTTTCAGTGTCTCCTCCTCTGTGCAGCTCCCTTTGCCCCTTCCTGCCCCGTAGAGTGACCACGTCTTCCCAAAGCCTCCACAGTCGCTTAGAAATACATGTATTGTGACTCAGCAAAAACGAAACAGACAGGCGGTAGCTCCCACATTAGCAATCCCACATGAAATCTTTAGCACACACTGAAATAAGACACACTTAGTTTTACACACCCCCTTTAGCACACATTACGCAGTTTAGTAGCGAGGGTACCTCCAGTCTCTTGTCAGGTGTGCCCAAAGACTAAGCCTCTTTAGCTATCTGTTTTCAGACTTCTTGGTCTCTTGTGGCCTTCCTACGGGGACTGGTGCCCAGGGCAGCCTAACCCTGAGTTCTCCCAGCATTGTGGGGACGGAGTCTGCAGTTTCTCCTGGTGACTTTGACCCCCCGCCCCCCACCGTGGAGCCCATGGCCAACCTGAGCATAACATTTCTGCAAGGCCACGCAGAAATGTGACCCAGTGGTTTGTAACTGCATCATAACCATGAGAACCGCCTCCCAGAAAGAGCTGTGTCCTCAGGATGAGCTGGGGATTTGGGGGAACACTATTGGATCAATACTTTACAGATGATCAGAGCAAAGTTGTCTTGGTATTTTTGTAAATTATGTGTGAGGGGAAGTAAGTCCCTCACTTCAGGTAGGGTAAAGTTTCTATCGGTAGAGAAATCCCAGGTTAAGTAGTAAAAGTCAGTATTTTTACATGACCTTAGAGCTTACAGCACCTTTTCAAGTTCTTGGTTCTATACCTAATACTATAGGTATTAAACATTCCCTCCTTACCTGTGGTAGGGTGAGTGATATGTACATTTGGTTAATCTAGAACACGAGGTGCCCGGGTGGCTCAGTCAGTTAAGCGTCTGACTTCGGTTCAGGTCACGATCTCGAGGTTTGTGAGTTCGAGCTTCGCATCAGGCTCTGTGCTGACAGCCCAGAGCCTGGAGCCTGCTTCGGATTCTGTGTCTCCCCTCTCTCTCTCTGGCCTTCCCCCACTCGCACTCTGTCTTTTCTCTCTCTCAAAAGTAAATAAACCTTAAAAAAATAAAATAAAAAATGAAAAAACTGACCTTGGCCCTTGCTGCTAGAGAGAGACAGAACCAGGACTGAAGCAGCCTCAGGCTTCTCCACCCCGGCCTCTCTCTGGCTCCCAGAACCTGGTGGCCTTCCTTTGTCCTCTCCACCAGGGCCAAGGATGGGCCAGAGATCCCCGAGATGAGGCTGGACAGGGGAGAGCCATGCAGACTCACAACCCAAGTGTGAAGGGGGGAGTTTTCAGGCTAGAGAAGGGACGAAGGGCTGGAAATCCATTCCCACTGGAAGTGGTGGGGGAGATTCCCTGCCAGAGGACTCTGGAGGGGGAGGGCTGCAATTTAAATATGCATTCCCAGAAGGCCTATCAGAGAGATCTGTCCACAGAGGGCCCCGGAGGGTGGGGGGGGGGGGGCAGACCTGAGTGGAGAGATCTCTAGGGGTTGGGTGAGGGGAGAGAAGATGGTTGGTCACCCCGGCCTCGGGTGCTTCCTGTGTGGGGATAAAGAACTAGACTCTGGGTTTTTGGTATAACTGCCCCGAGGAGACTTAATGTATCGCTTCACTTAGCCCTCACAATAAACTTAAGAAGTAGGCACTATTCTTATCCCCACTCTACAGACGAGGGGGCTGAGGTTTAGAGACACCCAAGAACTTATCCAAGGGCACAGCCAGGCTGGTGGAGCCAAGGCAGTCGTGACTGTGACCACTTCACACTGTTCTTGGCCAAATCTTTCCATAAAACAACAGCTCCAACCAGCCTGGAAGGGCCCCCCTCCCCTCCCCGGGGAGCCGTTAGGTGAGCCAAGCTGCTACATCCCCCCACCCCACCCCTGCCGCCCTCCCCTCTCCTCCTGTGCCAGGAGAAGGTGGAAGTTCAGAGCAGGCTGAACTCTTGGGGGTCAGCCATCAGAACACATTCTCACCATTCTGGGGGGCCCCCTGGGAGAGGCTGTTACCGCCCACCCCCAAGGAGAATGCGCTTCCTGCCTGCTTCTTCCTGCTTTACCTGAACCCCGCCCCCTACCTCCTACCCCTGCAGAAAGCATCTCAGGTTACATCACCTCTGATGTGGTTCCTTAGCATATGCCCCTGACCTTTTCTTCCTGCTTTTTCTAACCCGCATCTGTCCGCATGGACCCTCCTCCTGCCTGGCTAAACAGTTCCTGTAGGATCCCCAGATCCATCCCACCTGGCTGAGCTCTGTTCCTTCTCCCAAGCCCTGCCCTGCCACTGGCCCCCTTCAGTTTCCTCCTCCGTGCAGCCCTCCTGATGTTCTCTCTCTGCAGTCCAATGATCGTGTTTCCACGAAATCTTCCAAATACATTTTTATGACTTTTTTCTTTAAAAAAAAAAAAAACTTTTTTTTTAGTGTTTATTTATTTTTGAGAGAGAGAGAGAGCATGAGCTGTCGAGGGGCAGAGAGAGAGGGAGACACAGAATCCGAAGCAGACTCCAGGCTCTGAGCTGTCAGCACAGAGCCTGATGCGGGGCTCAAACCTGTGAACTGCGAGATCATGACCTGAGCAAAAGTCAGACGCTTAACTGAGCCCCATGCACCCCAGGTGACCCATGACTCTTTTCTTACCGTTCACTATTTTGCACCACACTCCCCTCATTAAGATCAGAGACTTAATTTAGCCCTTTAACAAATATTTACTGAGAACATGCCCACGCCCCCCACTATTGTGCCACAGGGGGGTGCTTTGCCCTGTCTCGTAGGCTTTACACTCTAAGGCATGCAGGGGTCGGGGCGCGGGGGAGCCAGAAAGTTATAAACCAACAGACACAAACAATGTCTGATGGGGAACAGTGCTAAGGGGAAGAATGAAACAGGGACAGGATTCTAGAATGGGGGTAAGTTGGGACGGTTATTTTATAGAGAGTATGCAGTAGGCTGAGTAATGACCCCTCCCCAAGATGTCCACATCCTAACACCCTGAGCCTGTGTATACGGGATGTTGCTTGGTAAAGAGACTTTGCAGATTTGATTAAGTTAAGCATTTTGAGATAAGCCGGGTATCCTGAACTACTCAGCTGAGCCCAGTGTAATTATACGGGTTTTTTTTTTAAGTTTACTTATTTTGAGGCAGAGAGAGAAAGAGTACATGTGCGTGCAAGTGGGGAAGCGGCAGAGAGAGAATCCTAAGCAGGCTCCACACTGTCAGTACAGAGTCCAACGTGGGGTTCAAACCCAGCAACCATGAGATCATGACCCGAGCTGAAACCGAGAGCCCGCTGCTTAAGCGACTGAGCCACCCAGGCGCCCCAATTATAAGAGTCTTTAGAAGAGGGAGGCAGGAGGCAACGTGAGGACAGAAGCGAGGGTTCAGAGTGGTGGCAGGGAGGGGTCACAAGCCGAGGAATGTGGGCGGCCTCTAGGAGATGAAAGGGGCAAGGAAACGGGTTCTGCCCAGAAGCCTCCAGAAGGAACCAGCCCCGTGAACATCTTAAATTTACCCTCCTGACATCCAGAACCCTAAGACAGTTAGTTTGTGTTGTTTTAAGGCACGAAATTTGTGGCAATGTTTACAACAGCAACAGGAACACTGGGGCTGAGACCTGAAGGGAGTGAAGGAACGAGCTGTGCGTACATCTCAGAAGACCTTTCCGAACAGAGGAGAGCAAACGCGAAGGTCCTGAGGCAGGAGCCTCTTCGGCAAGGTCAGGAAAGAGTGCGGATGTCAGTGTGGCTAAAACGGAGCCGGCAAGGGTCCGAGCCAGGTCTGAGAGGTAGCACGGCCTCGCAGGCCAGCGGAAGACTTCACATCTGACTCTAAAGGAGATAGAAAACTATCGTAGGGCTTTGAATGAAGAAGAAACAAGATCAGGCCAGTATCTTTGAGGTTTATTCTGGCTGCTGAACTGAGAACAAACTGCAGAGAAGACGGGCGGGCAGGAGCTGGAAGAACAGGTAAGAAGCTTCTGCAGTGCTTCAGACAAGAGATGGTGATGGTTTCCATCAGGTGGAGAGAGGTGACCAGATTCACGATGACATTTTTTTAATGTTTATTTTTGACAGAGAGAGAGACAGACAGACAGGCAGACACAGCATGAACGGGGGAGGGGCAGAGAGAGAGGGAGACACAGAATCCAAAACAGGCTCCAGGCTCCGAGCGGTCAGCACAGAGCCCGACGCGGGGCTCGAACTCACCAACAGTGAGATCATGACCTGAACCAAAGTTGGATGCTTAACGGACTGAGCCACTCAGGTGACCCTGAAGACACTGGTGTTTTTTTTGTTTTTTGTTTTTTAACAACTATCTAACTCTGACCCAGAGCCCAGCACCGCAGGGTGATGTACCCAAATTTAACAAGGACTTAATATGCACCGACTATGCATGTTATATAACCCTGTCATTCAATCCCCTCAACAACAATGCCACGACGTAGGTATAGCCTTAACCCATTTCACAGATAATTAAACTGAGGTCAGAGGGTTAAACGCTATGGTTAGAGAGGTGGAGCTGTAGCCAAAGCTCAAGAGCCTGCCTTCCTTACCATGAGTGGAGGGAAGGGATAAGCAAACCAATAAATGAATCAATACATGACCACACCCACGTAGACGTGGGTTCTCCTCCGGTGATTTTTCCTCTCCAATCCCTCAGAGCTTGCACAGGCCATCTCCTTTCCTTCTTTTTTTTTTTTTTTTAATGTTTATTTATTTTTGAGAGATAGAACACGAGTGGGCGAGGGACAGAGAGAGAGGGGGACAGAGGATCCAAAGCAGGCTCTGTGCTGAAAGCAGCGAGCCTGAGGCGGGGCTGGAACTCACAAACCGTGAGATCATGACCTGAGCCGAAGTCCACGGCTTAACCAACTGAGCCACCCAGGCACCCCTCTCCTCTCCTTCCTAACTGCTTGCGATTGACCTCATCCGCGAAGACCTTCGACCCGACTAATTCCATCCAAGTCCTCAACCTCTCAGCAAACAGATGAATGACCTCCGGCTCGGTCTGGTCACGGCTGACACTTCACTCAGGGAATGTTTGCCATCGAGTTCTTCCCAGGGCTACAAATCCGTGGTGTTCATGAGCTCTGAAGGCTTACTTACAGATGTAAAGACCCACGTGCAGAGGAGTGTGATTTACAGGAAAAGGAAACGAGTTTTTTTACAAATTCAACATTTTTACCAAGGTCAAAATTTAGTGGTGTTCTTTTATTTTTCGTCATACGTCACTTTTATCGATTATTTTTTTTTTTAAAAAGCACAATATGCTCAAACACAGGCTCACCCCAACCCCACCTGCCACCAGGTGGCAAATACCACCCTTGCCTTTAAAGCCATCCGTGGACTTGGGTTGGCCATTTCAGTGGTTTATAGGGACGCTGGCCCTTCAGTAAATGAATGTGAGCATAGAAAACTTTTAAGCAAAGTATTCATTGCCTTCATTCGTGGTCTGTGTTGTTTTTTTTTTTTTATTTCCAATAGAACTATACATCCCCCAAGGTGATGAGAACTTCACGAATGGTCGGCTACTATGCTTTACACTGCGATGTCCTTGCTACTCTAGCCAGAGAGACAATGCAGCTTCTATGATGACAGCAGGGGGAGCCCCTTCTCTCCAGTGTTTCAAGGCCATTTGCTATTTCCTCTTTAATATAATAACCAAGCATCTATATTTTTAGTGGTACACATTCATGGCGCCCAAGTACCTAATGGGTATCACAGCCAGTGCTTTCTTATGTCTGGCCGATGGAGGAAAAACCAAAAAGCTGTCATTGAGACAGTCCAGTTTGATTCCTTTGCCCCCACTAAGGTAAGCACATGGTCATTAATAATAATAATAATAATAATAATAATGGCACATAGAAACACAAAAATGAATGGAATTACCTGAAATGATCACCCAAAGCCCAGGAACACCTGGAGACGTCCTGACCTCTGTTCCAGTGTTGTCGTGTGTCTGGGACAGAATTGGACAATTCTGAGGTGTGTTTTCAGAGAGACTCTCTCTGCAGAATTCGCTCTCAAAGGTCTTTTGTCCAGGAGCGGAGCGGGTGACTCTAGCGATGCTGTGTCAAGACCAATGGGCTCGGGCAAAGAGCAAAAATAGCTTCGTAGGAATCGAGCTGCAACCTGAGAAGCCTTGCGAGTTCTTCGATAAAATACAGAAGGAGGGGACGGTTCTGTAGGAATTCATCCCACGCTTCTAAAATGATTTCGTGCCTGAAACTATTACACAACCCTCAGTCCACAGTGAAGTTCCTCGGCCCGCACTCCAAGGCTGGTACTACATGCCATTTCGGCGTCATCTTGTGCAAGGATGGGGTCATGCTTCTTGGATTTTTTTTGAGACGTTACTGCAGAGTATTGAATCTAACAATGAACGGAAATTAGAAGTCCATGGATTGCGGGGCACCTCCAGCGCCCAACGGTGCTATGACGCAAGAAAAAACTTTTTGGCCGTTGCCGTAATTTTAATAAAGGTCTCTCTGTAAAAAGGCAACTCCCTTTTAGGCAGTCTGTGGCTGCAATACTTTATTTGACTCTGTAGTACCCATATGGGCATGTCCTGAGGTTCGCTTAATAAATAACATTTTTATGGACACGCACCCGTGCCTCGGTGTGCTTTCCCCGAAGACGGATGCCCCTTAAGTATGAGAGTTTACTCCACCAGCGTGGACCGTTTGCCTTATTATAGCCACAGTCGTTTAAAAAAAAAAAAAAAAAAAAAGGCAGCCTCATGACTTCCAAAAAGGGAGTGACATCTGGGGCAGCTCTTGTCATGCGCCCTCCCCAACTTAGAAAATCCACCCGGGACAGCCGGCAGCGCGTCAGGGACCCTTGCGGCAGCAGCCAAGGCTCTTGCTGACGCGCGTTGCATCTTTTCTGGGCAACCGAGGGCTCGCCACACCCCGGAGCCGGCTGGCACGCCGCTCGCCCGCCCGCCTCGCCGGCAGGAGCCAGACCTTTACTTTATTTGGTGCACGACGCGGTAACCGGTCCAGAGCGCGAGGCCGGGGAACGCACGCGGGCGGTCCCGCGCGCGCGCGCGCGCACGGCCCTCGCGGGCACGCGGGCGGAGGCGCGCGGCCGCGGCTCCTCTCTAATTATAGCCGCGCAGCTGGCGCGCCGGCGGGGCGGGTCCGGGCGCCGCCGCCCGCGTGGGGTCCCGCCGCCCCGCTCCACGTGCGCAGAGCGGGGCGCGGGGCGAAGGCGCTGCGCCGGCGGCCGTGCGGCCCCGGCAGAAGTTCTAGAATAAATAAACACGGGCGCGGCGTGAGTCAGGGTGCCGCGCTGGAAACCGCAGCAAGGTCCCCTCGTGGGCGCAGGCCCTTACGCAGGCTGCTGGAGAGTCAGGGAGCCGCCTCCCCTTTCCTTCCCCTCCAGTAAACAGGGCTTGGCAGTGCTGGCGGCTGTTTTCTTCCTTTTCAAAAACGCCACTGTGAGCAACAATTAAAAAAAAAAAAAGTGGAGAAAGACAAGGCTACAGTTTGACGATTTTGACCTGGCCCCGATGTTTCCAAATGGCTTCTTGATTTGTAGGAAGATAACCGAGGTCCAGCGGCCCCTATCATGCATGACGGTTGCATGCTGGGCATAATGAATTTCTTGTGTGACAGCACTTTGGACTTTGGACTGCGTTCCTGTGTCACAGCCCTACCGAGGTTCCAGTGAGAAGTTCTAGAACGAGACTCAATCCTCCAGGTTAAGAATTTAGCCCTAGACCATGTATTTTCCAAACTCGCGGAAGGAAACCAGCAAGTAGTTAAACTTTGCTCAGTATGTGCCCTTAATCGAGCACACCGACCTTCCCCTGCCTGTCTGCGGAATTGTCTGTAAGCTCCAAGAAAGCTGGGGCCCGGACTCTTCAGCTGTTCAAAGCCTAGAATGATGTGCCTACTTAATAGGTGTTAAATAATAGCAACAACCCACATGGTGCTTATTTAGAGAATAGTATTCCAGAAAACTTCTCTAATGACTGTGACCCTCCTGTGAAATTCTGATTCCAGTTGTAGGTGGGGTACAATAAATCTTTACCTTTTATCACCAAAAAGAGCTAATTGGAATGCTGTTTGGAGGCAGAAATAACAAAACGGAGGTAAGAGGCCTTTTAGCCTGGGTTAAGGCATGCAACAGCCTTTTTCTGTCTTGCAGCTCCTGCGTAGTCTCTCAGGCTTTGGAGAACATGGAAGGCCCAAAGCCAAGGCTGTGTGTCACAAAATGCTGATGTCTTCGGCCCCAGACCATCCCTACTCCTACGTTTCAGTTCTCTGCAGAACTGAAGTTACGAGTGTGGTTAATATTTTAAAATCGTACAATAAAGGTTTACTTTTAGTGAACTCTCACCGTACATTAAAATAAACTTTGGCCCTTAATTCTGAGGACATGTTTCTGGACTTATTTTTTCCTGGCAATGTAAATAGCCACATTTACAGTTCAAAAGATTCGATTTGAACTGCCAGGGGAAAGAGATTTTCTAAAAGGCAGAGAAGTATGCGGTGACCCAAGGATTGGTCTGCTAAACTTGCTGCCTGAATAACCTACACAACAAAACGTGACTCCTTTGTTGTGCGTGATGCCTGTCTCCTTGTAAGCATCTGAATATGAATGGATAGTAGGGACATTAAGAATGAAATCGTAATTGCTAAGCAAAAGTGGTTAAGTGATGGGTTCTGCAGATTATAGACCACATTTGATTTCCCCAAAATGTAAACTGAGAAATATTCAAATGGGACATTACTACTCTATATAGGATGTCTTATCTCAGCATCAAGGGCATCTAACTGAACTGCCAGAGGAGGCTCTTTAGATTATGCAATCCAACTTCTAAAGTCCATTCAAAAGATGAGATCAACCAGTGTATTGATGCTTCCAATTTAAACTAGGAATCCTGTGGTCTCTTATCCAGACCTTGTCTGACCTAAAAGTAAATCACCTCCTAGAGGATTTTCATGGCTGACTTTGTGATAAATTTTTTGTGCACTGAAGACCCGTTCCACTAAGACTTTTAGTTTTAAAGGGCTACATTGTTTTCATAGCAATATTTAAGACTGTTTATACCGTTCTAATAGGGTTGTTCTATTAAGGAGATTTTGCTCGATTGTTTCTCAGATTCAAAATAAAAGAACGGCTTTACGACCCAATGTCTAAATGATTCTAAAAATGATTTTGCCTAGGGCGTACTTTTTTGCCCTAAAATACCTCGTCTGTAGCTTGTATGGGTTGTTTTACGTGGCTTAGTGCCACACGGAAGCACACAATATGCGGTGATAAAGATCCATGCTGATGTTGATTTCGTATTCTATAATTAAAAAAATTATACCTCAAATTAAAAAAGGAAAGCTGTTTTAAATCAAGCATGTGAAGTTGTATTAACACAGGGAAACAGCAGGTTAACAGACTGATGGGTTAAAACAAAGTTCACTGTTAAATTAGGTACAAATTAGTTAATGGTAAATAGGGATAGGGTGGATATCCCTAATAATGGATTTATCTGGGGATTAATAGAGAAATCCACAGATAATCCATAAATCCGTCACTTTCCATCCTCCGACCTCCTAAGTAATTTACAAATTGGCTTTTTGTATAGTTTTGTGCCTTTTAAATTCCTGTCAGGGGTTCATAACTGGAGGAAAATGCAGGCTGTCAAGAGAAACAGCAACAAAGGATCTAGATAATTAATAATCTGCGAAGTCACACCATAATTTTTATTTGATTGTAATCAATACTATTGCTGCCAGAGGCCTAACCAGTGGCACAGGAGGAGTTAAATAGCATCCCCACCCCGCCTCTCATTTCTAGAGCCCCAGATGATGAAGTAGGTAAATATGTATTCCATTCATTGGTGCCTCTGACCTTGGTCTGTGACAGAGGAAAGGCGTGTCTTCTCACACTGTTCCCTCTGAAGAAAAGGCAAGCAAATGAGGGTGACTCAGGACTTCTAGTGGCCTACACACAACTGAACATTTTTCTGAATGATTCCACGCATACCCTTTGGAATCAGGAAGAGAAACATTTTACTCTTCACTAAACCAAATAAAACCATCTATAAATCATATGCAAAACAACTTTGAGTAACAAGGGACTTAAGTCTAGGAATTCAAGGGAGTTCTCTGTATTTTCCCTTTAACTTTTTCCCTCCTTTGGGGAATAAACAAAGACATCTGCCACATCAAGAGTCTGGCTCGTTTGGTCTTCTTAACTGGAAACTGAATGCAATCATTAAAGTTTACTTTGAGAGGAGCTTTTGAAATTTTAAAAATGACTTCTGCAAGCTGCAGTCTCTTAAATTTTACTAAAAATAAAATTTAACATTCTGACGTTAAAGTCAACGGTTTAACATTTCTTTTAACCTGATCCCTAAATGAAACATCGTGTTGCGTATCATGAGCTGTAATTAACTTATTAAGAATACGGTTTCTTGAAAACTGCCTTAAACAGCCTACTAATAAAAAGAAATTATTGAAACACATACAGCCATGGGTCCAAGTTACGGGACCACCCCAACCGAAAAATATTCAGTTACACATTAACTGTGGCTGTTTAATTTAAAACACGTAGTAAATCAGTCTATGTGTATGCTATCCCCAAACTCTATGTAAGCTTCACAACTTCCTTTCATAGAAGTCTGCCAAGCCAGTGATCAATAAAACGAGTAAAAGCTGCAAACATCTCTTACTATGTGCGAGTAGACAGTAGTCTGCAAATGGTTCCCGGTGCTTCCCACCTTTTATCTCTATTTATAAATTCAGGTTTCAAGACATCAGTAATCCCCCTGGCTTTTCGCTCTCATTTTATTCCAATGCTTTCCAAAAGGCAGGCTACTATTTTCCCCCTTTTGTCTTCGGTGCATTTCACGTGGCCCAACATGGCTGTTTTCTTCTGATGCTTTCCAGAGAGTAGCTCCTGGTCTCGATAGCCTTTGAGGTGTGGACAGGATCTCCTGCCAGTCTCCTGTTGTAGAGGGGCTGGCTCTACTACAAGTTGAAAATAAACAAGTACTTTCTGGCTGTACTTTGTTCCGCTCTTCTCTTCATCGGTTTCCCCTATCCAGTTGCCCTTTCCCCGGTCCCTAGCACTTTTTTTTTTTTTTTCCCCCTACCATCAGTTGGCTTTTTGTTCTGTGTCTTTTACCTCCTGTTCTTCCAGTCAAACCCCAACCCCAAACCCACACGTCCTTTGGTTGCGTTGCCATTAGTGATTACAATAATAGCCATTCTAAGCTAACTTTAAAACATTAAAAAAGGCCTCAGAAAATTTTCAGTGCTCCCAATTTTATTTTTATTTAATGCTAAAAGTTAAAGAAAAAAAAAGGTACTGTAAATCTGACAAATGACAGAATGCAGGTGATATTTCCATAGCGTGATTTTAAAATATAATAATGTTGATAGGAGATTACACTCACTTCAGTTGACATGAGTTTCATCATATATAGAAAAAGGGATCACCTTCAACTTAAAAAAAAGTAAAGGTTAAAAGGTGGCACACTTTAAAAATACTTGGTGGCCAAGGGAAGGTATATAGTAAAAGTTGTAAACCATGTGTACGTTCTCATAACTTTTAATGTGAGGCCACATGAAAGACAGTACATCTGTTATATTCTATAAATCGGTAAAGCAAAAACGGGAAAGCTTCAACACCCCATCCCCTAATATTTTGAGTATTAAAAGCACAGCTGAAATATTTAGGATTTGAAATCGGATACTGCCCATGTACAGTAAGTAGCTTTCTGACATTTTTATCCAGCTGTGGAGACTCTCTGCACTGTCATCAGGTACAACAAAAGATCAAACCCATGTCCCAATGTTAAACTTTTTAACTTAAGAGAAGAGAACGCCAGAAAAAGAACCCCAATCAACAGTTTACAGCTGCAAGCCTTCCACAAAGGCCACCCAAGGGCCAGACTCCTCCAGGTCTTAGTTTTTAATAGGAGTAATCTCAAACACAGCCCTTTCAAGCTGTCCGTACTCTCCCCCTCCTTAAACACCAGCACAGAGAATCCATAGGCTGTCTTCTCCACAGCTGGAAAGACTTACTCAAAACAGCAGGATGGTTCTTTATTAATAATCTTTTTGGAAAGCTTATCTGTATTAAGATTGCAAAACATACAGATAGCTACCACGAATCAGGTCAAATGACTGATCAACTTGTAAAATCTATGAGGTCAAATTCCAGTTTATAATAAAGTGCTTAGATATACATTTATACAACAAACCATAATAGTTGAATTCTTTACAAATGTCTTTATGGGCATGTAAAATGGACTCTGTGTTTCTGCATGTATGCATTTACATAAGAGAAACCAGTCTGATCTGAGTCATTGATGCTCCAATTAAAAAAAAAAAAAAAAGTGTAACAACAAACTGGTTAATCATGCAAGTCTGTTTGTAATATAACAATGACCGGTAACATGAATTTGCACAGCATTAATAATAGGTGCACTCGTTAAAAACACTACCAAAAAAAAAAAAAAAATACTGTATTTGGTGCAGTATCTGATTTTCAAGTGTTAATATAACTCGACCGTTAAAAAATATTTGAGCAATTTAAAAAAGAAAGACAAAAACATAACTAAAAAAGAATCTAAAGAGGGTAACAATCTCTATCTTCAAATTAAAATAGAAGCTAGGTTGTAAACGATACACATAAGTTGTAGTAGACCTTGAAGCCATGATTCAGCCTAATTATAGGGCCAAGTTACAAACACCTGAACATAAAAGGATTTCGAATAGTGTTCCTGTCAATGTTAAATCGTAACAGCACAAAAGAAAAACCAGTATCACTGTGAGCCAACTATTTCTAATAACAGATGATTTATTGGTTTAAAAAAAAAATCAGTTTACTGATGCAAAATAGTGATCAAAAGAAACTAGTTTACAAAAGGTTTCTAAGAATAGTTTGAGAGGTGGGGCCTGTCTATTATTAAAACCCTTACTTTAATTGTCACTAGTTTATCAAAAAAAAAAATTTTTTTTTTTTCCAGAAGAACAGTATTATTCACTTGGTATGTCAAACACACGTAAGAAGGAAATTACAGGTTTCCTCCACCCCCATTTGGGCTGTCACTGATATGCCCATGGGCAGTCCTGGCAGCACTATGTGCTGTTCCTGTCATTGTACCATACTGTATTTAGCACTCGCTAGAAACAGGGTGTAGGTGAGAGTACCAACAGCAATAGCACTACAGGTAAATGATAAAACAACAAAAACCCAAAACCAAAAACAAAACAAAAACCAAACACAAAACAGAAACGAAACCAATCCCGCAATCTCCAAGTTCACCTGAACCGTAACTTCCCTCGAGACTCTTTTCAAAGGAACGACGACACCAACAACAAACAGAGCTCTGGGGGGGGGGGGGGGGGGGGTGGGGGGTTTCAAAATATGAGTGGCGCTGCAGAGCCAGGCTCTGTTCAAAGATGGCAGTGCCATCTTGTGCGCCGCGCCATCCGCGGTCACCGCCCTCAGTCACTGAATCGTGTATTATGTAACCGGCTAGCATGCAGCATTGGAAGCTTACAACTGATCACGTGGGCAGTGAACAGTGGTCAACTTTGCCTTTAAAAAAAAAAAAAAAAAAAAATCCCCCTCCCCCCCAAAACCACACGAGTCCTGAAAATCTCTCAGCAGCAACTCCCAGGCAGTCATTAATATCCCAACAACTGAACTTTTAAGAACGAAATAGAGGAAGATTCGCAATCTATTTTCCTACTACTCTGAGAGGACAACGTTTTGGGGGAAACTTGGTGATATTTCCCACTGGCATGCCGCCCACTTCACTCATTTCCTTTCCTTCTCCACCAACTGGCCTCCAGCCTGAGAGAGGAGCCAGCAGTAAGGAATAACAGACAGTAAGGCAATCTTACAATGTCAGAAAATGTATTTGGCTTTTTTTTTTTCTTTTTAAAATAAGTGCATACAAATACAGCTAGAAGCAGTTCGGATTTGCCAAGTGCTCTAAAAAAGCAGCGCAAGTCACAGCCTACATTGAACGGTAACTGTCACCAGGATAATAAAGCACAAAGATATGCTAATAACATTAACAAAAGAAGAAAATGCCTTTAGAAGTACATACCTTTTGTCGTCAAAAAAAAAAAAAAATAGAAACACAATGTATTCAAAAAAAAAATCAAAATTATACAGCCATGTTTATGAAGTCTACATTTCCCTTGTCTTGGATATATATATATATACATATATATATACATATGTATATATATATGTGTGTGTGTGTATATATATATACATATATGTGTGTATATATATATATATATATATATATATATGGAGATATATATATATACAATTCAAGCAGTTTTAGTTAAGGGTAATCATTGGGTTTTTCTGAAACCGGAAAGTCACGAGTCTCTCTCTTTTTTCACTTTCACATCTCCAGCCAGGATGGTCGCAATTTCCCCTTGCATAAAGGCCCAGGGGACATTGGAGCCCACCAGAGGGCATTTTTCCCCGCTGGGACAATAGACCTCTCCGCTAGCTCCCTGCTGTTTGATGCTTTGTCTGGAGCAAGGGAAGCAGAACTTGTGCGAAGGGACAGACGGGCACTGCACAAAGTGGGTGTCCTCCAGCCGCTCGTGGCAGAGGGTGCAGCACAGGGGGGCACTGGCTGCCAGAGAAGAGTCTGGGAGGCTGGCAGGGTGCACTGGCTCCAGTCCTCCAGTGCTGCCTGCCCCCTGGCCCCCCACCTCTCTGGGGCCTAGCCTTCTTTGGTTCATAGACGACGGAGAGGGTGGACTGCTGCTATTCCTTCTGGTAGTGGAGTGAACCTGGTTGGCGTCTTTCGAGGCGTGACTGCCGCCTGCATTGTCTGCCACTAAGATCAGGGCTGCCATGGGGGACTGGCCGTTCTGAGCCGCTTCAGGCGGTGTGGTCCGGTTGGAATGAGGTGAGGCAGTGGGTGGCGGCGGAGACACAAAAGAGGATGTAGGAGTAATGGGGATCTTGAGCCCTTCTGTGGGTGTGGACAGCCACGGTTGTGCCTCTCCATTGATCTTAGGGGGCCCGACTTCACCTTCTGGTTCTGGAGAAGGCTTTCTTTTCCTCGCTGTTCTTGCCACTGGGGGAGAGAAAAAAAAGAAAAGGAAAAAAAGGAAGTAAGTGGATGTGTGCTGAAAAGGATCTCTCTCTTCCTAACACGAAACAAGACTCCCTAAAGAACGTCCGTTCTCTCAGAGCTGGTCTATAAAATCTCACAGGAGTTTCAAGTGCACGTGCAAGTTAGGACACTTAGACCCGTGGGGCTCCGAGGCGGTATTGTAAAAAGCCACAGAACACAGCATGCACCGAGGAGCCTGTTTCTACACGTGCACGCACGTCCCCAGGTTAAACCGCGCATTCGATCGCCAACGTCCCCCAACAGGTTAAAAGGTGACTGGTGCCCTCATGCTCCCATCCAAGAATGTGCTGGGAAAGGAAAACCCTGTGTCAGTGCCTATCAGCCCAGTCTGACTCATCTCTGTTATGCTGCTTCAGCACATGAACACGTTGCCACTAAGCACTGGTTCCGCCTCAGGCAGATCAGGAAGTTGGGTGTTTGTTGTTTCTGGGCCGGGGTAGAACGGCGAATGGAAAACAGCACCCCCTCCTCTGCTCTGCGTGCCCCTCTCTCCCCTAGAGCCCCTCACTCCACAGCCGCCCCTACCTGCTTTAGACCCGTTGGCCCCGTTGGCCTCGAAACCCAACAACCTGCCTGCAGTCAGGGCCGGCTCCTTCTTAAACTTGCTCTCGAAGGGCCCCGAGTGGCCGTGCTGGTGCAGCGCCAGCAGCGTGTCTCGCACGGTCTTGGGCCTGTTGACCCAGTCCTGCTCTCCGGGCCCGCGGCCTTTGCCCGCGCCCTCGGCGCCCAGCTCGGTGGGCCCGGCCGCCGCGGCCAGGCTGTCGGCCGCGCCGCGATGCGAGGGCGGCGGCGGCTGCTTCTCCTTGGCGGCCGCCTCGCGCTGCTCGTGCTCCGCGGCCGCGCTGCTCGATACGGACGCCGGCCGCTTGTGGGAGCTCAGTTCGGCAGGCTGCGCCGAGCCCAGGCCGGCGGCCGCGGCCCCGGACACGGCGGCCAGCGAGGCGGCGGCGCGGCCGCTGAGGCCGAGCGCGGCGGGCAGCGGCGTGGCCGAGCCGTTCATGAGCGGCACCAGGGTGGGCGGCACGGCGTGGCCGCGCCGCGGGTTCGGGCTCTGGCGGTTCAGCTCCGGGGGCTCCTCCAGCTTGGAGAAGCCGTTGGGCACCAGGATGCCGTTCACGGGCGGCGGCTGCGGCGTCGGCGGCTGGGCCAGGCCCGCGGCCGGGCGGCTGCCGCCAAAATCGGAGCCGAGGCGCGGGGGCCGCTCGGCGGCGGCCGCCAGGGGGTAGCGCTCCAGGGCCTGCGGGCCGCGCGGGGTGGCCTCGGGGCCGCCGTGGCCCAGCTGCTGCTGCTGCTGCTGCTGCTGCTGCTGCAGGAGGATGTCCTTGGCCGAGAGCGGCGGCGGCTTGGCGGCGGAGGGGGCCGCGGCGCCGGGCGGGGAGCGGCCCTCCGGGAAGCAGCCGTGCGCCCGCTTGAGCTGCCGCGCCGTCTCGATGACGAACTCGACGCGGTCGGCGCCCTCGTAGTTGACGCAGCCGCGGCACACGGGCTCGGTGAAGTCCCAGATCATGGCCCAGGGCATGCGAGGCAGGTCACACAGGTAGCACGACTGCCGCCGGGACGCGGCCGCCACCGCCACCGCCGCGGCCATGTCCGAGGAGCCCGCGGCGCTGGAGGAGGAGGAGGAGGAGGAGGAGGAGGAGGGGGCGCCGCCGCTCCCCGCCGGCACCACGCGCGCCCTCCTCCCCCCCCAACCCCGCGTCTCCCCCACCAGCGGCGGCGGCGGCCGCAGAGGCGGCGGCGGCGGCGGCAAAGCCCGCGAAGGCTCGGCGCCCGCGCAGCGCCCCCGGGGCACGAGGGGCGGCGGGCGCGGGGCGAGGGGCTGCAGCCGCGGCAGCACGTCCCCCCGGCCGGCGCGGGCGGGCGGCGGGGCGGCGGGGCGGCGCGGCGGGCGCGGCGGAGGCGGCGGCGGGAGCTCGGCCGGGGCCGCGGCCGGCCTCCAGACCGGAGCGAAGACGGGCCGCGCGGGCGCGGGGGAGCGCAGCAGGTCGCGGCGGCGGCCGGCGCGGAGTGCGGGGCGGGGGGCGGGGAGGCCGGGGGGGGCGGGGGGCGGGGGGCGGCCGCCGGGGCAGGCTCAGCCCGAGCGGCGGGGCATGCCGCGCCGGGGCGGCGGCGGCAGCCGGGCGGCGTGGAGCACGGGCGCGGCGCGGGCCCCGGGTCGCTCCGCTGCTCTCTCACAGCTCCTGGCGTCGCCGCTTTCCAGCGCCCGCGTCAGCGCCCTGCCCGCCTCAGCTCCGCCGCCGCCGTCGCTGCTGCTGCTGCCGCCGCGACCGCTCCACTTCTACAGACTTGATTCTTCGACAGCCTCGCACGGCGCCTGCGCGGGCCCCCTCCCCTCGCGCGCGCACCCGCCCTCCCCCGCGCTCGCGCCCTCCCCCTCCCCCCGCGCGGTGAGAGAACGAGCGCTGCCGGGCGAGCCGGCTCCTCGGCGCCCGCCCGCGGGGCAGCGCCGCCCGCCCGCGCCGCGACCGGTGTCCCCGAAGTGAAGGCGATGCTGGCGCGGTTTGCTTCCCTCCACCCGCTCGGCTGCCTCCACTACTCAGCCAGGATTCCTCCCCTCCAGAAGCTTGAGGCCAAATCATGCCAAGACTCGTGTTTTTAAAAGCAAGGCCACTTTGTGACTTGGTGCTGTCACTCTCTTGAGGATGGGGACTTTAAATCTAACGTGGTTCACAGGTTTTTGTTGTTGTTGTTGTTGTTGTTAAGGAGTCCCATTTGAACTCCACCAAGTGCTTTCACACTCGCATTTGTCTTTGAAGGACACAGGCGCCGCCAGTCCCCTTAAGTTTTACTAAGAGTCTGTTCCTAAGCCTGGGACCGCGTCCACTCGCCGTTTGGCGGAGCCCTTCCGGAGGGAAGCGGGAGCGCCGAACCCCTCGCAAATATCGAGGCTTCCTCTCTCCCCCGTCCTCCCTTCCTTCCTAGCCCGGGCTCAACCTGCCGAGCAAGGGACCTCGCGGCGGCGCTGGCGGACCCGGCCGCCTTATGTAGGACCGCGCGGCGGGCGCGTGACGTGGGCGCAGAGCCGCGGGCCCGCGTGCGCCGCTGCCGCCGAGTGCGCACGCTCCGGGCGGACGTGACTCGGCGCCGCTGGCACTGGCGGCCTCATTGAACGAATGCACATTCCAGGGATCCGGGGTCTACGGCCAGCGCGGCCGCGTCACCGCGCAGGCTCCGCCCCCTCCGGCGACTGTGGGCCTCTAGGCCCCGCCCCCGGGCCCAAACTTGGACTGGAGGTGGCGCGGGACGCGGGCGCCGGGGTCTGCGCCGGCCGTGGGGGTGGCTGGCCAGCCGGCCGGCTCGCGGGTCCCGCAGGCGGCTGTCGCGCGGGTCCAGGCCGTAGGCGGAAGTCCCCGGCGCCGTAGTGGGGCGGGACCCACGGCGCGGCCCAGGCCAGGGCAGTCCCTGGCCGGGTGCATACCCGCCTCGCGCGAAAGCCGGGTGCGGCCGCAGAGCCTGCCCGCCCCGCCACTGTTGGCGGCCACAGCCTCTGCCCAGACTGAAGTGAGCACTTGAGTTTCACACTTGTATCGGGAGGAGGAGCTGGTGTGTGTTACGGGTAAATCACTTTTGGCTGGTCGTTAGTCTTACTGACTAATAGACGCGGGCTTAGTCACCCTCAGTTGGGACCTAGACACTTCAACTCTGGAAGGGCGGCCCTTGGAGCTTCTTTTGTTGGAAAACAGGCCCACATCTCTGCGTGTGACTGGAATGGGCTGGTTAAGTGTGGGAAGAACAGGGTACTAATTATATTATCTTTCCTACAACTGGATTGGTAGGTGGAGAGAGAAAAAATCCTGCTGACGTTTCTCTCTAGTTGTTGCTATTGAAAATGCCAGGTTGCTTCAAAGGATTAACCACAAGGAAGAGGAAAAACACCCTTGGAGAAACGGTGGAGGGAGCTGCTTAAAGCACATGAAAAAACCTGTTCGAAAGTGGCACAGAAAGCGTAATGCCAGATCTAAGTGTTTTTACAGGCCAACCCTGCACGTCTCCTCTTGGGGATTTCCAGAGAAGGTGTGCTTGCCATAAAGGTCTCCCCATCTGTTCCCGGATCTTGCTTGCAATTGCAATCCTGCCTCACCCTCTTCTAGCCGGGAGAATAGGGCCTGCCCAGATCCTTCCCGGGAGCAGCTGGTGCCAGTGGGCTTCGTCACCCCTAGTACCTGCTGTCTCGAACCTCTTTGAGGACGTGTCCCTCTGGTCACTCTCCATGCAGTCCCTGTGCCGCTGATTGTAGCGCGTGACTTTGATGTGGAACACTTCCAGTCTTTGTGCTGCAGAGAGACTGGCCATCTGAACACCCCCAAGAGATGGCCCCACTAGGCAGTGACTGAAACATTAAAAGAAAACAACTCTGTGTTAGAGCCATGGCCTAATTATACTCATTTACCTGCAAGCTGGTACTGTAATAACCTCAAGGGAAAGCCTGCCGTTCCGTCCCAAAATAGAAATCCTGAAATACAAATGCTGCCTTGAGAGGTACAAAGTAAGGATTTTTGTAGAGCAGAGCTTGTGTTCTCCAAACGAAGGGCATTTCCTTTTTATATTACACTGTGAGTTGAATGTTGAAACAGAGTTGTTGTAACTTCCCTAACGAAATGCCTGCCGGAGCATGGAGAGGCTGGTTTACTTCTGGTCTCTCTTTGCCATAAAAGGAGCCGGGATCAAGGGGGTTAAGGCTGGCCCTGGATCCAGAGCAGCAATTCCTTATATTGTATCAAAAGTCTTTCATGCTGCCTGGCCTTTCATGTAGCTCTGAAGCAGCTTTATCGATCTATGCTAAGTAAACATAGCTTTGTTTTTGTCCTCCACCCACCGCCCTCCCTGCCGGCCCAGACTGGAGTTGGATCCCATCCAAATCGGCTGCCGCAGCAGCTACGGCCGCCTCCTCCACACACAGAAGCAGGGTTTCTAGGGTGAGGCAATGCGTCTGCAATTCGCAGAGACAAGGCAGGAATTGTAATTGTAGTTCATCATGTGATGACTTATGAAAGAGGAAGTTGGTATGTTTTAGTCACGTAGACTCTGCCCTCTTGCTTAAGGCTGCTGGTCCTCTCAGAAGAGCATTATGATAATCTTTGCCTTTCAGAGTCAAGGTTACCAGGTTGGCTGCAGGGCCCTCCTACTCGTTCATAGGTGGACGCCGCACCAGGTGTTGGTGGGGCCGTGGGTTGAGGCTGGCTTTTCACCAGATCGCCGAAATGCTGCCATTTGTCTTAAGAACTAAAGGAAATATTCCACGGGGAACACTTCTGCCGAGATTAGATGAGGCAACGGTCCTTTCCAGCTCTAATTTCTAAGGCCCTTTTTTTTTTTTCTTTTTTAAATAAAAATCACAGTCTAGGAGCAAAAGGAAAGCCGTTCTGTAGGATACCATCCAAAAAGAGCAGGGATAAGGGAAGCGATCGGAAGGTAAGCCAGAGGGAGCAGTTCTAAGCAATGGCTCAGCGGGTAGAACAAATCTGACCTCCCCGCACAGAGATTTCCATGGGCTTCCGCCATGTGGGCATTAAACATCTAAAATCTGAATCTGGTCCCCGGAGCTTACCCCAGTTGAGGTGATGCTCTTGTTAACACAGCAGGGCCCTGTACTGACACCCCACAGGGCAGTGTAAAAAAAAAAAAAAAAAAAAAGTTCCTTCCAGAAAAGACCCTGAGGGCACTCTGGCCTGAGGACACACAGCTGGGGGAGGGTTGCACGGGGAGGGAGCACTGCCCAAGAGGTGATATTCCTAGAGACTGCTGAGTTCATGCACTTCACCCTATATCCACATGTGGAATCACAGCCTTCATTCTTTAGAGTGCAGTTTCTATTAATAGCGTGATGTTGCAACCATACTAGAGCTTCTTAAACTCTGACCCTGGCATATTTGAAGGAGAAAAAAAAAAAAAAATGCAGCCGCGTGTCATGTGGATTTTTTGTGGATAACATCCTCAGCTCCTTATGCAAAACCACCGTTCAGACTGAAAGGGCACATGTGCTATTCAGGGCTGATCTACTTTAAAAAAATTATACGTAGGCATTTGAACATACTTGTTTATGGGAATACGTCTGTGCCTACTACATACAGAGAGTCATGACATACAGGAACCTTCTGTAACAGGAGAGCCTTTTTTCTAAGTAATAGCGTTTTAGGAGACAGTGCTGCTGGTTTTTCAATTGCAAATCTACTTTTTTAGAAATACTTTCCCTCTGTTTGACCTCTCCCCGTAGCCTACCTCCCCTGTGCACAGAAAGCATTCAGATATTAAAGAGACTTTTGCATGTGGAGGAGGTAAACTGTCTGTGGAGGGTCTAAGAATCAGCAGCTGTTAGTCACCAGCCTGTGTGTAAACACAGGTACGGGTCCCCATTTAGAGTAAAAATTGGGGTCTTGGATGGAGGCTAAGTACTTCCTGTGTCAGAATTTAAAGAGCTAAGTGAAAAATACAGACAAAGGAGAGATTGAGGTCACACACTCTCTCAGTCTGCAAGGAAATTTGTAGGAGAACTGGAGGGAATTCAACAGCCATTGGATGCCAGAACCCTCCTATTGACTTTTTGGAAAGAGCATGATGAAATGTACTTTTCTGGAAAAATGTCTGAATGCGGGTTTAACGGATATTCGAGACACTCACCAAAATCCTTTAAAAGACAGCACTAGGAAGATGCTGACAAAATAGTGAATATACTTCGAGGATAATGTTTGAAAATATTAAGGTGGTAAATTTTCTTTCATTAGCTTACTTCTTTAAAATGTAACTCTCCTGAGTACACTTTAGGTAGTCAGGGGACCGCAAAAATGGAAGATGTTACAATTCTAAAAGGTTAAGAATAATATGATCGCCTAGTATTTATTATGCCTTTCATATGGACATTCAAAAAAGATTGTTTCAAGCATAAATTCTATGATCTTGTCATCCTTCTTCAGAAACGAAAACCTAAGGTATTGAAAGATTAAGTGATTTGCCTACAGTAACTTTAAAGTTAAGCATCAGAACTGAAATCCAGATATGAGTCCTATTGTCTAATGGTATAGTCTAGAAGATTCTGTTTGCATTTTGAATGTTAAAAAATCATGCAAGCACAGTGTAGAAACCTAGCAAAAGAGTGTTAACGTTTGTGAGTGTTGACAAAAAGAATGTTAAGATTTGCCAATCTCTATGTTTATAGGAAAAAAGTACTTGCAGTTCACAAGACGTGCCATCCAAAGAAAAGCAAACAGTCACAACAGATAGAGGGAGATGATAGAGATGAGAGACAGTTGCCACCACACTGTGCCTGGTAGGGGACTCCTTAAATGGCAAACTATTTTGTGCTGGTCTTTACAAACTTCAGATAAAAATTGATGTTGGCGGTAGGATAAAAGACTTCCATCCCAGGGGTGCCTGCTGGCTCAGTCGGTTAAGTGTCTTATTCTTGATTTCCACTCAAGTCGTGATCTCACGGTTCATGAGACGGTGCCCAGCAGGGCTCTGCAGTGACAGTGTGCAACCTGCTTGGGATTCTCGTTCTCCCTCTCTCTCTGTGCCTTCCCCACGTGTGTGCTCTCTCTCTCTCTCCACCCTGCCCTCTCTCTCAAAATAAATAAACAAACGTTAAAAAGGGGCGCCTGGGAGGCTCAGTTGGTTAAGCGTCCGACTTCGGCTCAGGTCTTGATCTTGCAGTTTGTGGGTTCGTGGGTTCGAGCCCCGCATCAGGCTCTGTGCTGATGGCTCAGAGCCTGGAGCCTGCTTCGGATTCTGTGTCTCCCTCTCTCTGCTCCTCCCCCACACGTGTTATCCTTCTCTCTCTCTCAAGAGTAAACATTTAAAAAAAATGTTTTAAATAAATAAATATTAAAAAAATAAACACTTCCATTTTGGAATTTAGTTGGGTGAGGATATGATTTGGGCAGTCACCAAACTGGAATACTGTACTTCCAACTCTTTATGACCTGTTTCCTTACAAAGCAAAGGAAAATCTCATGAAATCATGTAATTCCTATTGTAGGATTCCAATCCTGACTACTTTGCACTCAGACAAATACAATGGGCTATGGGGCACTGAAAAGAAAAAAACATGAGGTCAGATATTTCCTAGAATTTCATGATTATGAACGAGCTAGAGGAATCAAAATGATCATAACTTATTTAAATAAGCCCTCAGTGTCATTGTTTGTATTTCTTATGAAAACGAGGTTAGCCAGGGGCACCTGGGTGGCTCAGTCAGTTGAGCATCCAACTCTTGATTTCAGCTCGGTCATGATCTCGAAGTTCATGGGATCGAGCCCCGCACTGTCAGTGTGGAGCCTGTTTGGGATTCTCTCTCCCTCTCTTTCTTTCTCTGCCCCTTCCCCTGCTCATGTTATCTTTCTCTCTCTCAAAATTAAACAACAAATAAATAATCATTTTTTTAAAAACCCTTAGGAAAAAAGAAGTCAGCCAATATGAACTAGACTGACTTTCTCTTGATAAGGTGGAAATGTATTTTATAAAAGAATGCCAATCAGCAGGAAAATTTGGCCTTTACCAATGAGGTTGCAATAATCTGTCCTAGTGGTTTACTCGCTCTAGCCTAACGTGTTTAGAAACAAGCAAACAAATAAAAAGAAGGAGTTCCAGTCCAAGATGGCCATTTAGAAAGATCTCAAACGTACCCCCTCCACAGAACACACTGAATTACACCTATGTATAGAACAATTCCTCTGGAAGAAGAACTAAGGGCCAACCCAACAGCTTCTCCACAACAGATAGAACAGAAAACAAAACACACAAAAAGTAGTGTTATTTAAAACAATTATTTTATGTGTATAGGTGATATTCCATTGGTACCCAAAGAGCTAAATAACAGCAAAACTATTTCTCCCGTGTGTGTGTGTGTGTGTGTGTGTGTGTGTGTGTGATCAGTTTTACGTACAAAGGAGACACCGAGAGCTCCCTGCAGAAGGAAGAGAGGAAGAAAAAAGACTCGTCGAGGACTGTAATTTATTAATTAGAGTAAATGTGTGTATGCATTAACACTTCCGCCCCTGCACCCACATGGCGATACCTCTTTGCCAAGGGGAGTGCAAAACCTGAGACCATTAAGATTCACACTCAGAACTGAGCGGATACAGGGAAGAAGCTCAGGGGACCAGACCCCCTGAGTGTGTGCCCTAACAAAAGACCACTGGTGGACAGAAATAGAGACAGAGAGTTCCTATGTGACGGCCTAAATATAGTGTGTTTACTAAAAAGCTTGTCACAGACGGCTAAAATGCAAAAACAGATGAACTCTGATGGACTCGTTGGCAAGCCTTCTCAGCCCTTCAAGCAAATTCCTGAGTGAGGAAACTGGTCCGAAACATGCCTGGGAACGACACGCACGTGAACTTCCTAGGGGCTGTTATCTCTCAGCATTTCAGAGACAGCGAGATTTTAAACATTTTTCAGACTGCTGTTATGCTACGTCCTACCTACCTACCCACCCACCTACGTCTGCATTAACAGATCAATTCGTTATCCGTCACCATGACTGACACATCCGTGTCGATTCACTTTACGAGTTTGGTCAAGTGGGGGGCCCAAGACCATGAAGCCTTGGCCTTCGAGGAAAAGGTGCTGCTGTTTTCAACGGCCAGCATTCAGGTTTCCCAAACTGCAGTTCTTTCTTTAGCCCACTGGTGGGCTACCTCTTATTTCTGTTTTCTTCCCAGGTTCTTTTTTTACATACATGTAAACGCCGGCACGGGAAATAGCTGAGGAACCATGGGGTTCCCCTCATCCACCTGGCAGGTCACCTGATGCAGGTCACTTGGATACCCCCGGGCCTGGGTTTTTCTCTGGTGGGAGAGGAGGCGCTGACCTTGCCACCATTTCTACTCCGACCCTTCGTATGGTGGATGATTTAATGGGACTACGGGAGATTTGGACAAACCCAAGCCCAACATCTTCTGACACGCGTGCCATCACAAAACAACGCAGAAAAATGACCAGTGAGTGTCTGCCCATTATTTTGGGGCATTGTGCCATCCAAATAAAGTTGCTAGGTTAAGTGGCTCCCAGATCATCACATCATCTGAGAACATTATGCCTGCTTGGTTTGGGCTCAGATCCCAGGCCAGGAGTGGCTAAGCCATGGTCTGTACTTAGTTTAAGTTAGCCAGGGCAAAAGCATCTGTATCAGCGTTAATGTGCCCAATTAAAGTCTCTCGAGACTTAACGGAAAATATTTCTCTCCACAAGAGACCACCTTATTGTGTATATAAATGTATAAAACAGCAAAGGTTATATACATATTTGGGCAAAGATTGTGTATATACTTCATATAAAATGGGCAAAGATTCAATATACTATTGACAGACCCTTTAGATTACTCGAGAGGACCTCAGTTGAGAAAAACAAAAAACTGTTCCATACACTGACAGGCATTTGGCTGAATAGATCAGCAGGATGTGGAAACTTGTTTTGAGGTTTTTTTGTATTCTCACCCATGATTCCCCTGCTTAATAGCTATGTGGCTTCTTTGCTGGCTATATACTGAATTTATAAAGGATGTTAGAAGACTTAAGTTCTAGGAATCCTGATATTTTGAAATTTGTTCACTAACGTCAAACTATCGTTAACTACTCATAACCTTCCATATGGTTTTCACCTATTTGGGTCTGATTATGAAAAAACCTAATGAAGTTTCTTAAATTCTATGTATTTCAAAGATGGTGTTGGTGGGAAGCACTTATATGTAAAAGTTTCATGTCAACTACTTTTCTACAACCAAAAAGGAGCCATATTCTTGGGGTGCCTGGGTGGCTCCGTTGGTTGAGTGTCCAACTCTTAGTTTCGGCTCAGGCCATGATCTCATGGTTCGTGAGTTTGAGACCCACATCGGGCTGTGCACTGACAGTGCAGACCCTGCTTGGAATTTCTCTCTCCCTCTCTCTCTCTCTGCCCCTCCCTGGCTTGTTTGCTCTCTTTCTCAAAACAAACAAACAAACAAAAATAAAAAGGAGCCATATTCTTTATTTCTCATGTAGAAATTACTCGACGTATTTTAAAATGAGCGTCCCAAACGAGACCTCCAGATTCCATGAATTCAGAGTGTGGAAAAAGATAAACGGCCCCTTTTAGCTGTAACAGGAGACATTCTTTTAAAAGCCTGGAATGTTGAAGCCCTCTTTTACTGAAAACATGTCAGGACATGCCTTTTTGGGATGCTGACAAGTGGTTTAGGCTCAGAATTCAACATTCCAGACTTTTGAAGTTGTTTTCTGTTGGTAGACGACCTCTTGATTATTTTCGTGCGGTGGGTGTTCAGGCCAACCTTTCCGGTTCCCAGTAATTAAAACAAAACAAACAAAACAAACGATAACCCATATTCTGTGAAGTGTCCGCATTTTAGCACGAAGTTAGGCGTGTGTGAGCACTGGATGTACAATGGTCAATTCTATGAGCCTTGTCACAGTCCATAACAAAAGTTAGTTCGAAATTGTGTACCCCTGACCTAGAATGCTTTATTTTCCAGTGCTCCTTTCTACTTAATAGTGTCACCATGTTACAGAATGAAAAATCACAGTTGCGGCCAAAAAGTTTCCACCTTTAAGGAGCTGTCATTTCGCTAGTAAGATTAAGTAGCCATTTCCATTCACCTCGGCTCCTTTTGGCATCAAGGCTGGGAACGGGTTAGGGGGACAAATAAACGAATGAGCTGGTGAATGGAGTTTCTTTCTCCTGACTCAGAAAGGTGCCGCTTTCCCCCATGCAGGAGGTATCAGTTAGGTGCAAACCGGTTCTCCCACTCCATAGAGCCCCTGTTTTTAGGAAGTTAGGATCCGCCGGTCGGAGAATTGCACTGCCTTAGCACACTATACAGCACGAACCTGGTGAAATTAAAAGGAAATCCTCCTCCCTGCCTCACCAGCCCCCACGGATTCATTTCACAGGCGCATCTATCTGTGGGTCTCAAACAAACGTAGCCCACTTAAAACCCCGTCAACATTCGCCTTATTACACGAGACCTGTCAGTAAATGTTTTCATATTTCTCGAACACCAGCAGGATTCTCAATATGCCCCAAAAGAGAGACGTAGAGGTGCAATCTTGAGTGGTGATTAAAAACAAAACAAAAAAAAAAGTCTCATCTCATTTCACTTTGTGGGAGTTATTTTTTAATTGTCTGCTTTATTGGGAAATTTCCCAGAGATTTATACACGATGAGAAACTAGTCTGGAAAAAGCCAAACAGGACAGGCCCAACAGTCAGAGGTCTCTTAAAACACTTCGTCTTACAGACCAAGAATACAACCTGTAAATCATTTTTATGCTTTTATTATGGTATATAAATTACGATATTTTAGGTGGAACCAATAAAGCCGGCCTAGGGAAGAAAATCACTTTCTTTCTTCAGGCTTTCCATAGGTAGTATAATTTAAATAATTCTATGGTAGAGTGTCATCACCTCCGATTGAGCGCTGTTTACGAAGTAAGAACAGTAATCCTCATGTAAAAAAGGTCGTATTGCTACCCTATACAGCAGATGGTGTTATTAAACACACAGGCAAAGTCCAAGGTCATAAGGAACTAACAATTAACCAGAAATACGATCTGTCACACTCGTTTAATGGGTAACCTACCACATATATGCCGCTTGTATTATCGTGACTGTTGGGAGGTATACCGCCAACGTTCAGAGCAGTTACACCATCAGTTTAGAAATATTGAAATTATGTTCTCGCTTAAGCGTTTAGTGAAGCCAACAAACTAGAAAGAAAGTGAAAATTGGTGTGATTTGCCCATAATCTTGCTTTCTGTTGCCTACTTTTAAAAATACAGCTATCCTGGAATCTAATTGGTCCACCCAAACGAATACCTGTCAAAATTTTGGATTTTATACTGCTAATTTGAATTGCTCCAAGGATAGTTCAGATCATCACAGGCATTATTTTTTCCCCCTCAGATTTCATAGTGTGAAGGTGACGAGAACAGATTTGGCCATACGCAGCAGCAAACGGGGTGGGGGTGGGAGGACCACGGGAAAACCAGCAGTGTGGAGAGGGGCAATGAGTCAGGAGTTGGGAGGAAGGGGGAAGGGTGTAGTCAATGACTTACCGCGTAAGTAATAGGGGCACGATTAAAATCTGGCGGTGGACTCCGCTTTGATTGTAAATCAAATACAAATACGTCAATCAAGCCAAAGCTTTATAGGGACAGCCCAATTCCTCATGAGGATTTTCCAAGGAGAGTTTGCCACAGAAAAGGTGTGAACAACTTCCTTCTCAGCTAGGCTTTTGAGGATGAAGAACTGGTTTCTAAATTCACCCAAAGGAAAAATGACCAACAGGGCAGGAACCACGTCTGAATCACAGAGAGTTGGCTAGAATTTGAAAGCGTTAAGTCTTGGCCCCTAAGCAAGGACTCCAAAGTGTGTCACAGAGTTGACTCCAACCACTGTGTCAACTAATCTGAAAAACAGCATCTGGAAAAGCTAAAACATCCCGGGTGCCCCAGGTGAATAGAAGATGAACGATGGGAAACGAGGTTCGAGGCCACTGGCTCCTCAGAGTTAAGTAAGTGGGCGGATCCCAGTCTGTGGACAAAAACCCGTTCTTGAATTTCCCTGCTGCTGGATTTGGTGAGGAAGTCTGAATCACAGCAAATGCATGCTAATAAGTTTTTTTTTTTTTTCCCTTATGCAGTTTCACATATTTAAACATGTACATTTACATTTCTCCACTTTTAAACTGAATAAGAAAAGCGCAGCATCCCAGTCTGAGACCTTCATCTCCAGGCTCAGGGAGCTGGATTTTCCATGTGGCCAAGACTCCTGCTGAAATTTCCAGCAGGTCCTCAGAAAAGCCGATGAGATACCCTTGGGCTGAATGAATGAGAACTTTCTGGAGAGCGGAAGACTGGTGGAGGTCCAGCTGGAAAAACATATGGCAACAGAGACGGAAAGAGTGCTTCATGACCGAGAGCTTTATAAAAAATGTCTGGAGGCTCAAGGCAGCCGTTACAACCTAAGATCTTACTAAGCATGATGGATGTTCTTACTTCTAGGACTGCCTCCAATTTACCTGGCTCCCAGCCAGTGCTGCATCCTCAGGCGCCCCTTGGGATGGTGCCCGCACAAGAGCAGCGTCGCACCCCCTCCTACCTCCAAGGCCAGGACGCTGGGCCTGCTCCCCCAGCCCCCGCCCCAATGGAGCACTTGAGATGGCCACTCGCTGTGTTGTCCTGAAAGAAAACAAAGTTTGCAAATCACTGCAGTCCGTTGGTTTTATAATAGGTCGGGAGGGAAAATGACTACGGTAAATTCCCTTCCTAACCCCACATGAACTCAGAGCATAGACTGCTCAAGGAGCAAAACTGGGCAGTCGGAGTCTCAGGACAGGACGCCATGCCAAGATGGCTTCTCCAGACAACGGCACGGCCTTGAGGTTTTATATCAGTCCCTCCCTGCCCGATGTCATTTCCAAGATACTGGAAAGGAATTTTTCATTTTTCCACGTTAATTCTCCATACTAATCCTCTCTTAGTACTAATACCCATTTGTATCTGTTACTGAGCTTTAACAACACTCTACATGGGATGCCGCATCCCTTAGAAAACACATAAAATGGAGTTGATTATTCAGAATTATAGAAAAAAACACTTCATAAAGTTCATAATTTACCACAGGGCTATAAAAAAAATAGTAAGTTCCTCTAGAATACTTGAGTACTATTAGGTTTTTAAAAACATAACCACCATATACTTTTTAAAGATACACGCAGAATGTACTGGAACAGGCAGGCAGACACACTTCTTTCTGTCCTCAGCTATGGCATCCGTAATATAGTCATGGCTGACACTACTTTTCCTCAACAGATGATACTGTCTCCCTTTCAACTTCTCTAATGGCCATTCTGCCGCCATTTTCCTTAAGCGTGGCAACAGTAGAGGCAGCAATTACTGTAGTCACAAAAATCGGGGCCTAACTTCATTACCCAATCATTATGACAATTGTCCTTCCAGTTTCCCCATTGTCCATGTAGACACATTTCCAAGGCATGTTCGGATTCCATTACTGGAAAGAGAAAGGCCAGTGGGTCCGTTACACACGCTCTCTACTGATAAAGCAATGTCATTAACTTTTGATAGAAGAAGAAGCAAATTATAGCCCTTTATGCTTAGATTGTATTTACCCTCTTAAGAACTCAGAGCAAAAACCAAGATGTGTGTCTGGGCGCACGTAGGTGCATATATGTTACTATATTGTTATGTAATTATTATATACTACTAAAATACTTTAATAATGTCAGGTTCAGGGTAAGCTTTCCATCCATCTGGTCAAGGGGGATGGAGAATGTGTACCTAAGACTATGTGGGCCTAATGGGGAAATGGTGTTGAAGCCCTAGAATTTTCTAGATGTTCAGAGAGAGAAAACAAAGCCCCTTCTTCTCAAGTAAAGCTTTTCTCTCTGGAGGGCACCAGAAATGCAGAGATAGATTATGGACTGGGGGCTAGCTAAATGTTTGTTCTTTTTAACAGAGGCCCAGCTTCCCCTTGAAGCTCCAAATCCCTGTCGGCATTCACTCTGAGGTTTCCATCCTGGGAGGGTAACTCAGGCTCCAGGACAGGGCACCACTCCTGTCTCTGCTGTCACATTGCTGTGTAAACACAGGCAAATCCCTTTTTCTGCGCTTCACTTCCTCTGCAGGTTGAGATACAGCTGACCCTTAAACAATGCAGGGGTGAGGGGCGCCGACCCCCCCCTCCTCGAAGTCTAAAATCCACACACAACTTTTGACTCCCTGAAAACGTAACTACTGATAGCCCGCTGTTGGCCAGAAGTCTTACCGTTGACATGCACGTGTCCATTCACATGCATTTTGTATGTTTTGGGTGTTCTATACTATCTTCTTACAATAGAGCAAACCAGAGAAAAGAAAACGTTACTAAGAAAATCATAAGAGAAAATACACTTACAGCACTGCCCTGTGTCTACTGGAAAACAATCCGCATGTAAGCGGACACTCGCAGTTCAAACCCACATTGTTCAAAGGTCAGCTGTAAAGGCGAGATTTACTACATCCAGAGTGGGTCAGTTTGGGTAAGTGACCCAGCGGTTAAGAACGCGGGGCCTGGAGGCAGAGAGCCAGGGTTTCTATTCCAGTTCTTCCACTTTGACCAGCTGTGTGAGCCTAGGCGAGGCCCTTAACCTTTCTGTACCTCAATCTCCTTATCTGTGAAATGGGGATAAAAAACGTACTTACCGCAGAGGTTGATAGAAGGATTATCACCAAAGCTGCCAATGACCTCATTTTGACCATCTCCAAGAGACTCTTATCTCTCTAATCCCTTCTGAGTCATCTGCCACTTCTGCGATCACTTCTTGAATTCTTTTCCTCACTGTGGCTCTTAAAGTAATATCCCGTGCCTCCTGAACGCAAAGAAGGTTAAGAACTCCAGAAGTTCCTGTGTATGTGTTCTACCTCCCCCTGCTTTACTCCAGGCTAAAAGGTTTTGGGACTCGGCACACAGTAGGTGCTCAGTGAATGTCTGTGGCGCTGCCCTGAACTTCAGTGTTGAAGGTCCGTCTTCAGTCTCCGTCCCCTATTGTTTTCTGGGTATTTGGGCCCTTCCTGCCCTTCCTAGAATCTCCGCTCAATGAAGTAAACCTAAACCCTGTAAGGTCGTCTGACTCAACGTCCATCCGGTTCTTCATTTGAGACCCGAAATTCTTCCTGGCTAAATACCATCTGTTCCAGGTTTCCAATTTTTGTGGGGGTCCATTGTTAATTCCCCTTTATTCAGGAAACAGATGTAGGAATTAAGCCCCTAAAACATCAAAACCACGCACAGTTATTCTGAAAACAACCCCTTCTTGGGCTGTATAAGATGCATTTTAACAAGGGAATGCTATTCTCTGAGAGGTAGAACCCAAGAATATGCATTAAAAAAAAAAAACTTTTTTTAAACTTAAAACTTTTTTTTTTTTTTTTTTACTTTCTGAGAGATAGAGAGAGACAGAGTGAGAGCAGGGGAGGGGCAGAGAGAGAGCGAGACACAGAATCTGAAGCAGGCTCCAGACTCTGAGCTGTCAGTACAGAGTCTGACGCGGGGCTCGAACCCATAAACCGCGAGATCGTGACCTGAGCCGAAGTCAGAGGCTTAACCGACTGAGCCATCCAGGCGCCCCAAGAATATGCATTTTAAAAATCAAATTCCTGAGGCACCTGGCTGGCTCAGTCGGGGGAATATGTGATTCTTGATCTCAGGGTTGTGGGTTCAAACCCTGTGTTAGGTGTAGTGATTATGTAACAATAAAATCTTAGAAATAAAAATAAATAAATAAAAGTAAAATTCCTGTCTTCTACACAGTAAAGAATAATAACTGTTGGTTCAGTCTCACCCCGAATCCCTTCTGCCACACATCTCAATTCAGGGCCACTTCAACTGAACAAAGGTTATACCTGTGAGGATCAAAGTTACTTAAAATATTAACTTATAATATTAAAAAAAAAAAAAAAGAGGCAGACGTCCCCTTACACACACACACTCGGTCTCTCTCTCTCTCTCTCTGAAGTCAACTGTAGATGAGTTGTTGTTGTTTTTTTTTTAATTACCCATGATTTTGGATTATTCACACCATTAGGCATAGCAAGACCCATACTTTTAGGGACCCGTGAAAATGTTTTCATTTAAATTTCTTTTAAAATCAGAAGGGAGAAAATAGGATAACAATAGCGAATATACATTAATTCAGTCTACGTTATATTTGTCTTTATACCAGTGCAGTTGTAGGACATCGTTTTTAATGGAGGAAGGGGCCCGCAGCATTTCCAGGGACCGCAAAAGTCCTAATGCAGCCCTAGTAAGGACAACTGACCTTTTTTAGGTTCACGTGTTCATACTAAGCATTCCTGGAATATTTTCATATTTTTAATTTATACGTTGCCTTAGACTTGGTCGTCGGTATTCTAGTTTCTTTCTATTTGTTTTGATCCCTCAGAGGCCTCATCTATCGTATTGTTTTGTTCATTGTCTCCCTAATAATGACTTCCAAATCTCTGTCCCTCTCTACCCTTGTGTCGGATTCTAACTTTGAACTTCTAACTGCCCATGGGGTATTTCCACTTGTGTATCTCATCGCTGGCTCAAAACCAACAAACACATAACTCAGCTCACCTTCCCCTGCTCTTCGGCCCTCTCTTTGCTCTCTTCGAATTACTACTAATTTTGTAGTCATTATGAGTCAACCTTCAGCTCAACTCCTCTCTCACTTCCTTATCTGAAGATCTGGCTGGGCCATAGGGTAGGTCCCGTGTTCCCTGCTGTCCCTACCTGAGTCTTGCTACCCATCCCCCAGCCCTGCCTGACTTGCCAAGCATCAGACTCTGGCAGACTTCTGTGGGCTCCTGCTTCCTCCTACAACACGATTCCTGACCATCCCTGACTTGACCTTAGCACTGTTTTTATCATCTTTCCCCTCTGCTCCTTAATTCCACTACTTCAACCCAAACTCATTACCAGTTTTTAAGGCCTTGCTCATATGGACCCCTCTCTGTGCTGACCAACATACCTCTGCACGTTAACACCCACCAAAGGTGACAGTGAAGGACTCCCTTCACTCTTCCATGAACCGGATCTGCGGTCTTTGTTTTTTGTTCATGTTCTACCATTCGTTCATTCATTCATTCATTCATTCGGTAGTTTTGGGGGACTACTCTGTCCTTAAATGTTCCCCTACTACCTATTGCAATCCTATACAGCTTTCAAAGATCAGGTCCGCTCCCCATTTGTGTGGTCCTGGGTCCACCCATGATCATTGGTCTCTTTCCTCTGAACCCCCAGGGTACTTGTGTAGTGTCCCAGAATTTAGCGCTTAGTTATGCGTGTGGTGTGGAATTCCTTGACAATGTCATGTGTGCTCTTTGTCTGAGCTTTGTGAAAGCAATAATCTTGATAGACAATCTACCTTCTATCACCCAGCTACACCTGACATCAAGCCCAGGGCCGAGCTAGTGGTGCTGGCCCATTGATTTTTGGCAATAACCCCTGTATTTCAAATGTTTACTATATATATATATATATATATATATATATATATATACACACACACACACTGTGTGTATATGTTTATATATATATATATATATACACTGTGTATATATATATATATATATACACACATATACACACAGTGTATATATATATATATACTTTATATGTATTTTTTATATTTATATTTATATATATATATTTATTTTTTTATTATATATATATTTATATATATATATATTTTAAAGTATATATATATATATAGGTGTGTGTATATATATATATATATATATATATAGGTGTGTATATATATATATATATATATATATATTGTTTTTTTTTTTTTTAAAGTAATCTCCAGACCCAGCGTAGGGCTGGAACTCACAGCCCTGAAATCAAGAGTTGCACGCTTTACAAACTGAGCCAGCCAGGCGCCCCTCTCCCTTCATATTTTTTATGGCCTGCTATTCTATCTTTCAAAGGCTCTGCACTCATAGAAGACCCACTGAATCTTTCTAGAATCTTATTGTAAACATCTACCACATACTGGTTATTTGGGGGGATATTTATATAAATAATTGTAAGCCTCAAGCTCACATGTGGACCCACCCAACCAGTACCTTGCTCTCTTGCAAAGTAGTATATTTGGTCAGTTAAACAAAACTCAAGATGAAAAACAACAACAACAAATTAATAGACGTACAATGGAAACAGAAACTGGGAACGCAAAAGTGGCATCTCCAAATGAACACATTGCACATAAAAGTTCACAACCAGAAATTCTAGAGTTGGGTAATCCCACGTGCAAGGATTCCTGCAATAATGTTAAGTCATTATTCCCGTTTCTCTGTTGTTCTCTGTGTACCCTAATCTGGTTGAGTTTCTGTCAAGCCTTAGCATCAGATTATGGAGTACATCTAGACCATTCAAAAGCCCTCCGCAACGTTAAGAAAATAAAATAATAAAGTTAAATTGCTTAATTATAATGCAGTAAGTTTGTTCCAAGAACGTTTTGGGGGGCTGAACACTCCCGGGGAGACTCCTGGCGAAGCGTTATTGCAAAACAAAATCTGTGGTACAACCGTGTCATCTCTGGGCTCTAGATCATGCCGTCTCATTACTGGAAGATGGTATATATGTGCTTCCTAGACCTCCAGTGCAACTGGTTTCTATGTGGCAGAAACTGTCACTTGCCTCCTATAACACCCCAACAGAAACTGTTCCCTGTCTCCCAGCGTTCATCTTCTCTTTCTTGGTAACATCATCCTTATTATAAATAGTGATGGCTTTTTTCTTCTTCATTTTTTTTAAAGCCTTCTTCTTCTTTTTTTTTTTTTTTTTTTTTAAGTTGCCTATTGGCTCTCTGCTCAAAAAAAACTCGGCCAAATAGACTTTCCTGCTGAAGCTATCATGTGAAAACAGAAAAAGTCACTATAACTTTTTGCTTTATTTTGTTTTTATCTACGTCTGTCTGTCACCTTTATTCCTGACAAAAGAATTCGGGAATTTCTGCAATACTCTAAAATAGGGATTAACAGGAAATGTTCCTAGACGAGCTTGATTTGTAAGAGAAACAACGAATTTATTGCTGACTTGCTTACTGGCGGCAGAGTAATCAGAAATTCTGTTGAAGGAAGCTGGAAGTTTGACCTCTTTTAGACTCACTTGAAAAAGCTGGGGTTGATTTTGTAGTTCTTGGTCAGAATCTCACAACAATTGACGTTTTTTTCTGTAGCGTCATGGGTATCTGATGCTTTTTCCTGCTCAACTTCTTGCGATACTAGGACCCCAGTTTTCTTTAGGGAGCTATTACTTCTCCCTGACCCCCAGTCTCCGTAGACGTGGCAGGGCTCACGGTCACCCTCAGCCCCGCGCGTGGGTGTGCGGTCCAAGTCTGGCCAATGAGAATTTGAACCATGCTGATTGGTTTAGGAATGAGCACGTGCTACAAGCTGAGCCTATCAGAGCCAAGGATGTCAGCCCCAGGAGGTATCCCGGAAGTCCTGGGAAAGAACCTTCTTCTTGAGGGGTTAAACTGATGGAAAGTTCGCCCAGAGCTTCTGTGGAACATCCTGTCAACAAGGAGGGAATACCTGCTTGAGGACGAAGTCTAGAGAGAGAAGGCAAAGCTGAAGCCTGGGAACATGTTCCTGAAGATAATGTTTGACGGGCTGGAACCAGCCCTCCCTGAAAGTCTACTCCTGATTTTTTCTGTGTGCGTGAACAAATACATCGCCTTTTATTTGAGTTGTATTTCTGTCACTTGCAAATGCGAGTCTCGACCCTTGATTTGTTACTAATTAATTAGGATATATAAAGATTTTTAAAAATTCCTTCACGAGGGGCGCCTGGGTGGCTCGGTTGGTTGGGCATCCGACTTCGGGTCAGGTGATGATCTCACAGTCTGTGGGTTCGAGCCCCACGTCAGGCTCTGTGCTGACAGCTCAGAGCCTGGAGCCTGCTTTGGATCCTGTGTCTCCCCCGCTCTCTGCCCCTCCCCTGCTTGCACTCTGTCTCTCTCTTTCTCTCAAAAATAAACATTAAAAAAAAAAGTTTAAAAAAATAAAATAAAATTCCTTCATGAAACTGTCTCCAGTTACAAGATGGAGTCCTTCCTCTGCAGAAGGACCTCTTAGAACTTGTATTCATTTACCAGAGAATGCATACACTCCTCTTATATGCATTTTCCTTTTGCTTGCACACCACCTGAAGATTTTCAAATACACTTGTTGGTTTGCCTGAATGCTCTTAATACACTTGTCTTTCCTTGCAATTCATATTAGGTAGTAGGGACTAAGATGAATGTGTTCTCATGACACCCAACAAAGTGCCACTTGCTGTGGAAGCTTAGTGACAATTTCTGATGGCAAGAAAAGACAATCATTTTTCCTATACTCCGCAGCAGGAATCTTCCTGTCTCTCCACAACGGGTGACCAGCCACAGGAAAACCTCTTCTGCAGACCACTGCCTTTTGCCCCCCTCCCCACCACCCCCTCCTGCAGAATGCAGTGTTGTTTTGTTGTTGTTACTGCTTTTAATGTTTATTTTTGAGAGAGAGAGAGAGAGAGAGAGAGAGAGAGAGAGAGAAAGCACGAGGGGGGGGGGGGCAGAGAGAAAGAGGGAGACAGAGGATCCACAGCAGGCTCCATGCTGTCGGCACAGAGCCCGACGCAGGGCTCGGACCCACCAATGGCAAGATCAGGACCTGAGCCAAAGTGGGACCCTTAAACGACTGAGTCACCCAGGCGCCCCAGAATGCGGTGTTTTTCTTATCACGTCCTCTGTGAAGGGGCTGGGTCCATCACAATTTTCCATTTATGATCTCCCGGCAAGCAGAGCATCGTCCAGGTCAACAGAAGATCTCCCCTCTTGGGTTCTGCCAGTCGGGATGACTATTTGCCAGCCCTCCAACTGATGCCAGTGGGAACAGTGCTCCAGGCCGAACTGGATGCTTTACAACTGTGTATTCCCTGGGGGAAAACACTACCAACGCAAGGGGTTGAAAGAGAAAGCGGATGTGCCGTCTGCTGCCTAAATAAAAGTTTGCACAGGTAGCGCGTTCAGACGCCATCGAAAAGAGCCAAACAGGAGCTATCAGGGCAGAGGATGAACGGCGAACTGTCCAGATGAACGGGGGTGCCGAAGGGCACCTAATTTACCGCGGGAGCTCGGCACTTGGCCTCTCGCTGCTGCTTCACTGGAACAAGGAGAAAAAGACGCAAGGATGAAGGATAATGTGCTATCGACACAGAAAGATGAAAGAGACAGGGACCCACGAAATGTCACTTATTTGAAGGTCTACTTTATTTAGCCTGTTCCGTCCTCTTGCCCCCGAAAACACACCCCGCATTATTTTAACCATCTGTGACCCACTCTGGAGCTCGAGGAACCCGGGCTTTTCAGGTTTGTCATTGAGCACAGCCCCATGGGGCTGCAGCCTGCCATCCAAAGGGGGAGAGCTGGTGCGTTTTACTGTCTCTGCTGAGAAAAGGGCACAGACGTCTCAGATCCCTGTGTGATGGGCTGCATTTCGTCCCTCCAAGAGATTTGTTGAAGTCCTAAAACCCTGGGAGGTGACCTTGAGGGTCACTAGGGTCAGGGTCACTGGGAATGTGGCCTTATTTGGAAATCGGGTCTCGGCAGATGTAATCAAGTGAAGATAAGATGATGCAGGGTTAGGGTGGGTCTAATTCAACGTGACTGTGGGCCCGACCAGAAGAGGAGGAGAGACACGGGAAAGGACACCAGGTGACAGCCCAGATGGAGATTGGAGAATGTGTCTACGAGCCAAGGAAATGCCCAGGAGCACCCACAACACCTGGAGATAAGAGAAGGTCATGGGACAGATACGCCCCAGAGCCTTCAGAGAGAGCATAGCTTTGCTGACACTTTGATTTTGAACTTCTGGCCTCCAGGACCATGAGAAAAAAATGTCTGTTGTGCTAAGCCCCCCGGGGTGTGGTAATTTGTTACAGCAGCCGTAGGACACGCATACACCCTGCGGAAGAGTAAACGCATGATACTGGAAAACCCACTTCATGGAGGAAAAGGTGTCCCAGCTGTCCCAGATGGTCACCATGAACTATGCCACCTTCTTACAGGAGAGGCACAGCTTTCCCGGGGCTCGAGATCGCTTCTCTAGATGTGGCCGTGCACATGTCCCCGCCATCAGACTGGGAGCACTGTGAGGGCAGGAGGCACGCCTTGTTCTCCTCTGCATCCCTCCTCTGTGCCTGAAAACCAGAAGTGCTCAATGCATGTAGAAAATCTGAATGAATTCATGAGACGGTGTTTTCCAGCTGAGTGATTAGCATTCCTTTATGACATCACAGAAGTATCTGTCATCGTCTTCTGTAAAATATAACTGGCAGAGAAATCGGTTTTTTATAGTTTATTTTAAATTCATATTTTATATTTTTATACATAATTTGATATATAATATATATAATCTGATTTATACTTTAAATCACATCTGATGCCTTCATGGGCAAAGCCCACTCTCTCAGTCCTTGAAAGACACAACCTTGGGTTCCTTGGAGATCCAATTTGGTGTCTGGTGCTCTAAGTGGCGGATGTTACCAGTAACCCCTTTGTTAAAAAAATCTGAAAAATCCCACTGATCCTGTGATTCTGCTCCCAGATGTGGCCACAGTTCCTCAACTTTTAGGGCAAGGTGGGTTACTCTCCATCTGAGATCACTCTACCTAAAATGATAGCCTGTGTTTTGTGCATGAATTCATCTCAAATGCCTTTTGAGGCTCTAGGTGGAGGATACTATCACCAGCAACAACCAATAAATGAAATAAATACCAGACGAAAAATCAGCCACATGAGTCTCCTGGAGGGGAATGGAGGGGAATGTGGGGGTTTCATTTGCTGAAAGCCCGGAATTGAGGTACCTTTTAAGGTTGAATATGAGTGTATTTCATAAACTGTAAAAGGCTATAAAGAAGTCAGCTACTCTGACTATTATTTTTCCCATTCCATATCCTTGATTAAATGACAAACCCAAAGATTCAATATCCAGCCTTTTCAGTTTCCCAGGCTGTGATTTCTTTACTCAAATGAGTAAGTTATGGCTAATATCCTGAGATCCCAGCTAAGTCCATTTTTTTTTTCTTGGAATCTATGATTCTATCAGCAGGGATGTGTATATATCCTAAGTTCCTGAAATATGAGAATATCTTTGGTGACTCTATTGGTACATAATATTCAATTATTTGGCTTAAGTTTTTCAAGACACGTTTGGTATGATATAGAAGACAAAGTTTAAGAAGAGTAAAGTGGGGAGAAGTAGGGCATGAGAAGTATCAAGAGGAGCTCTTAAGAAAATATATTTATTGGGGTGCCTGGGTGGCCCAGTTGGTTGAGCATCCGACTTTAGCTCGGGTCATGATCTCATGGTTTGTGAGTTCAAGCCCCACATCGGGCTCTCTGCTGTCAGTGGATCCTCTGTCCATCTCTCTCTGCCCCCCTCCTGCTTGTGCTCACTCAAAAATAAATAAAACATTTTTAAAAAAGAAAAATTATGGTCATGAACTTGCAGTTTCTGAGTTTCAGCCCCACATCAGGCTCTGTGCTGATAGCTCGGAGAGTGGAGCCTGCTTCAGATTCTGTGTCTCCCTCTCTCTCTGTTCCTTTCCTACTTGTACTCTGTCTGTCTCTCTCTCAAAAATAAATATAGGTTAAAAAACAACAATGAAAAACTACTACTTTAAAAAAATAAACAGGGGCGCCTGGGTGGCTCAGTCGGTTAAGCGTCCGACTTCAGCTCAGGTCACGATCTCACGGTCCGTGAGTTCGAGCCCCGCGTCGGGCTCTGGGCTGATGGCTCAGAGCCTGGAGCCTGCTTCTGATTCTGTGTCTCCCTCTCTCTCTGCCCCTCCCCCGTTCATGCTCTGTCTCTCTCTGTCTCAAAAATAAACGTTAAAAAAATTCAAAAAAAATAAAAATAAAAAAATAAACATAAACAGCAAAGTTAATTTTTTTATTATGTAAAAGAAAAAGTTGCACTACCCCTAACTTCATTGCACAAACCGCACACCATATTCAAAAATGACCATTGTTGAGTTTTGAGGAGTCAGCAACGTCTTCTGCAGCCAACCATGTTCCTTGATATTCCTGAAATCGGCTAAAATGCTGGAAATAGCATGTAGAAATACAGAGTCAAGAAGCTATTAACAGAGGATTTTGACTTCAACAGAATAAACATTTCTTGTATATTTTATTTGCCTTTTGAGAGACAATAAGCCTTTGATTTTAGTGTGTGTTCTAACCTTGAAATCAACTCCCTACGGAGAAATCCTGGTTCTATACAGGGTCCATCAGAGTGCCCTTGAACCATAGGTCAGGGGTCCCCAGATGTGGGCAAGGCAACACAGACCATCGATAATAGAGGAATCTCTAGGATGGGCGCTCCCAAGACACAAGGGAAAAACATGAAAAGCGGTATGAATTCTGAACTCTAAAGATGACAAATACTCAGACTGGCCTGGGCCAAAGGAAACAAGGCAATAGGAAAAAAAAAATGAAATGAAGAGGAAAAAAACCACCCAAACCTGTCATTTCTCTCCATAACTTTCTTTAGATCTTAGTCCTTATGTGTTTTAAGAAAAATATTGAAAAATATGTTAAGAAATATTTAACAAGAGCTGTTAAATGTGTTTATATCCCTTGCCCTGTTGATTTTGCCTCTATATATTTGTCCTAAGAAAATATCAGAAGTGTGTAGAATGATTTTGAATACGTATATTTATTGGAGCATTATTTGTAATATAGGAAAAGTTAAAGACAAGCTCGATGTACAAAAATAGTTAAATACATTATAGCCCATCCACGTGATGGGATGCTGTGTAAATTAAAATCCTATTTTCAAAGATACTTGTTCATAAAGGAAAATGCCCAATCTGTAGCACTCAAAAAAGGCAGATATGCCATCATAAATTCCATATAATCATAATTTTAAATATGTATATATGTCCATGTAAACAGAAAAGTATTGGGAAAAACACCAACATTTTAACTAATTATCTCTAAGTGGCAGCATTTGTGATTGAAGGTGATGGTTTGGGCTCTTTAAAGTATTTTAAGTAATTTTAAAAAGTATTTTAAGATTTTTCTACAACGAGCCCGTATGGCTTTTAATACCAGAACTATTAATTTTTAAAGTTATGGGATATTCATGTACATTCCCTTAAAATGACAGTTCCCAGAGAGCCCCCCGGTGAACACGGAAGCATGTAAGCAGCCAGTTTTCTGCTGCAAAAACCCCTCTGCCCGACCCCCAGATATGCCTTCCTCTCACAGGGGCCACAGCCTTTCCCAACCCCTGACGTTGGGGATCCACGTGAGTCACCCAGAGAGGCCGTGTGTCAGCACCAGCGCACCCCGCAGTATCATTCTGTGTAGAGAAGGGTCTACCGCTGTTCCGGGTCTTTATAGTCAAAGGGGCTGTTTTTCCTCAACCCTTCCCTGTCCCTTGGGGAAAATGAGGGTTCTTTACAGGGTTGCACTTCTAGACCTCAATAGGAGACACCATAGCCTAGGGGTTAATAAGCACCCTCGTTTCAAATCCCACGTCATTTGTGCGCAAGCTCTGTGTCTTTCAGGAAACTTGCTTAAGTTTCCAAACAGGGTCAAGTGATAATTAGTGTTGCCCTTTGACCCAGTGCCTGGCTGATAGGAAGTCCTCGGTACAGGTAGCTATTAGAGTCATTACACCGTCCCCACGTGGCAGTGTGCCCGACACAAGATGCGCACGCGCGCAGGCATGGTGCGTGGGAGGAAAGGAAGGCTGTAACTGACAAGGCTTGCCTTCCAAACAGCTGCGCTTGCGCTTTCTTTCCTTGGGAAGATACGCCTATCATGGGGGTGGGGTGGGGGGGGGGTCACCTGGATTTTTCTTTCAGTTCTTCATCATTTGAAAGGGCCTCTGGTGACTGTGAGCTGTTTCTGACTGTGAGCTGAGCTAAAGTAAAAATATACGGGGCAGTGGAATTCTGCTCCTTCCCAAAAAGGAAACCTCTTTCTGCCTCCCACCTGCCCTGACAGTGTGATGTTCTTTTCTGACACACCCTCTCCTTACAAGCCCCTCCGTGCATTCCCCGCTCCCCACCACCCCTCATTTCTTCTTGCAAGAAACAAGACCTTTCATGGTGCTTCAGTAAAACACGGGAAAACTGCGAGATGACCCATAAAGGATATGAACTAACACCGGTCACATGATCTGTAATAATCACAGCTGGATATATGGCACATGGTACACAACCACCGTAAAAGCCCAGCCGTCTTTGGGCGAGTAGCCGTTCTAGGCAATCGAGGGCTTGTGTTTCAAAGAACCAGAAAGTAACGAACTAAAATAAGATAAATAAGATAAGATACATAAAATAAAATAAAATAAAATAATTTTAAAAGGAAAGAGAGAGGAAACAAGATGTTTTTGGGTGGAAATCTTTCTAAAAATGTAATTCAATCTCTACTGCTTTGTGAGAATGTGGGAAGCTTATATTTAACACCTTTTTTTTCTTTTCTTGGTCTCAACGTCATCCCAGTGAGAACCTATTCTAATGCTATTGTATGACAAAAGGATGTGCTGAGGCAATCGGGATAGATAGGACATTGGCCTGCGCACCAAGAGGACCGACATCACTGTGCCTTTTAGAATTGTCGTGTCTGCTTTCCATGTTCTTCTATTTTCCCCTTCTGCGGGATGTCAGTAGTTACTTCTCGTCAGCGTGTATGTCTATAGCAATGTCTCTCTACTCCTAATTTCGTATTTCTGAGTGCCGTAGGGATGAAAGTGAGAAAATCACACTGGTGAAGGCAGTACACTAAACATTAACCGTTTCCTGAGTCGGGGCCTAAGGGCTATTTCTCTATGAGAGAAGTAAGTGTATAAGAAAAGTATTTCTCAAGTTTTGTTTTAATTAAAAAAAAATTTTTTTTAATGTTTATTTATTTTTGAGAGGGAGACAAAGTGCGAGTGGGGGGGAAGGGCACAGAGAGAGAGGGAGGCACAGAATCGGAAGCAGGCTCCAGGCTCTGAGCCATCAGCCCAGGGCCCGACGCGGGGCTCGAACTCACAAACCGCAAGATCGTGACCTGAGCTGAAGTCAGATGCTAAATCAACGGAGCCACCCAGGCGCCCCATTTTGTTTTAATTTTTAAAACTTCCTTGATCCTAGGGGCACCTGGGTGGCTCTGTAGGTTGAGCATCCGACTTCAGCTCCGGTCATGATCTCATGGTTCGTGGGTTTGGGCTCTGTGTCCCACTCTGTGCTGACAGCTCAAAGCCTGGAGCCTGTTTCAGATTCTGTGTCTCCCTCTGTCTGTGCCCCTCCCCCCCCCCAAATAAATAAACATTAAAAAAAATCCCTTGATCCTAAGCTATTTTCTGGATAAGTAAGCTTATACAATGTTCAGTTCTGTGTAAATAAAAAATATATAAAGTATTGTGGGCCTACCCACTCCCAGTTATATGAGATTGGTTATGGGTTATTCAGAAGCTTCCGTTCAGATAATCTATTTATTCAGTGCCTTGAAGTTTTGAAAATTTTAATGGCTCTGTGGATTGAATTGACACGAGAGGAAACTAGTTCAAGTCTCCTTTAGTGATTTTTACACTCGTAAAAATACTCTCGATGTATCAGAGGCACTGTTTGATCGCAGAGAAATAATATCCTCAGAAATCTATCTCAGGGGCTATCTCCTTTTGAAGCCATTTCCCTCTTTCCCCAAATGCTTTATAAGACGCATTTTCTATGACTGGCCATTTCTGTTTAAGATTCTATTAGTCGAAAATGTAGGGGCACCCGGGTGGCTCAGCCAGTTAAGCGTCTGACTTCGGCTCGGGTCATGATCTCACAGTGTGTGCGTTCAAGCCCTGCATCGGGCTCTGTGCTGACAGCTCAGACCCTGGAGCCTGCTTCAAATTCTATGTCTCCCTCTCTCTCTGCCCCTCCCCTGCTCATGCTCTGTCTCACGCTCTTTCAAAAATAAATAAAAACATTACCAAAAATTTAAAAAGTAAAAAAGGAAGGAAAATGTACCACAGGCAATCAGCAGGCCCTCGGGATTTCCTGGCAGAAACCACCCTGGGTATTGGAAGTCAGTGGGTTGGGGGTAGTGAGTCACCACACACGGTCAACATTCACTGTGTGATGTTCCTGATTTACAACTCTGTGCCATGTCTTCTAGTGTCTCCCACACGTGGTCTTCCAGAAGCAACTCAGGAGGCTGAGGAATGCGGAGCAGACTGTGGGCGGGGCTGGCCTTCCAGAAAGGTCCACACAGTGGTCCCTGGAGCCTGGGAGGCCTCTGCTCCCCACGCACTGTTTATATTAGTTATCATGCACCGAACAGTCATGTGGGACACTTTGCAGTCAGCAAGTTTATCTTGGGTTAAAGTTTTACCAGTAGAAATCAAGGAGTGTTTACCCCAGTTCTGCCGCAAGTCATGTGCAAACAGCACCTGCGAACATTTTCAGCACATGTGTTGGACTTTCTCCTTCATGTTATCATCACCCCCAAATGTTGGGGGGAAAGCCAGCAATCGTCGAATCTCTGGCAAATGTTAAAATCCTCATCAGACGTGGCTCACAGTCACTGCTGTCGAGGTGCATGGAGGTTACCATTGTCATTGTCGGACCCACGTTCGTTGGTCGTAGACACTTGTCCTAACATAAACCCAGACTCGACACACAGGTTAAAACTCTGAATGCCTCGAACAGGTATTCCCTGTGTGAAACAAGAGTACTCCAGAGTTAGAATTTTGTTAATGTGTTAGCATTTAGAAAGATTCCGTAACCTGGATTTCATCATACTTTCCCCTCTCGTTATTTCATATTTACGTATCGGTCACAATGTGTGAAACGCTCTGCGAAGGGCTTTAAAGCACGAATTCACTTAATACCCATAATGCCTTTGTGAGAGAAGGGTAATGTACCATCACCCCTGTGTATATTTATGTAATCCGAGGCCCAAAGAGATTAAGTGATTTGTCCAAGGCCACATCTCTAGTTAAGGGATGGAGTGAGAAGTTGAACCCAGGCCCACACCAGGGCAAGCAGAGAACCACTATACTGGGCTGCCTCCCCTTATGATGATAAGTATCGGTAATGTTGTTGTTGTTGTTGTTGTTGTTGTTTCCCGACAAACTGAACCAAAGTTGAGTTTTAAAAATATCTACTGTATTGGCTTGCAAGGGCCGCCATAACAAAGTACTAAAGACTGGTCTTCATAATATGCTAGCCATTGTCACAAAATGTCAAAACAAGCTCTTTAAGAAGAGATAATGTTCAAAGTGGTCATTGGAATGGCAACGTTGAGAAGCTCTTGTTTTTTCTAGACTGTCGGACAAGTCTCTCCCATTTGAAGTGGGTAGTAAGACAATGAGAAACGACTGTTTTACCTTGGTTTCCTCCCTTCCTCTTCTTACACCAAGAGTGAGGGTGTGGCAAACTGTTCATCTGTCTATCCTCTCTCTATTGATTGACCAATCTGTCTATCACCCATCCATTCATCCACCATCTCACTAGGCCACAGATTGAGGAGTGAAGTAGTCATCTTGTTAGTTAATTGCATTTTTGGCAGGTGTTTAGAAAGACTTCGTTTTAGCTTTCTCATCATAAAATGTGTCCTTTAAGCCAAGTGTAGAAAGTATGAAGTCATATAAAGGAAAAGAGCTTTATGGCAAGAAATCTAAGGTAAGCCATCTTTTATGACTACAAGTAAATCCTGGTTACGGTGAAAACATCAGTGATACGTAGACATAATAGGTGTGTATATATGTAAATGTGAAATATCTCATGGTGTTGGGCATGGAGCAGGTGGTGAAAAATATTAAAAGGCAGGCTGGCAGGCATGAGGTCCCAGCGTCTCCTGTTGTCCAAATGGCATAAATTGACACCAGCAATGACTTAGGTCCCTGCAGTGATTAATCACGTGTAGCCCTATAATTTTACTCTGCACATAGGGGCAAATATTATCCTGCCGCTCCTGATTCTAATTCAGAGTCTCCAAGTGGAGCATGTCTGTCTTAGCCGAGTTCATCATTTCTGCAGCTACCATCACAGCAGTGGAAGGCGCAGCCTAAGCAGATTCGGAAGCATTACGCAAGCGTTAGCGTGAGCACCAGCCATTTCTTTTCCTTTCTTTTGGTTTTGAATCCCAAGAGACTGAAAGCAAACCGGTGACGTTGCCAGCGTCATGCTGAATAAACCGCAGCAATCCTTTGGCAAACCTGGTGTTGTGACAATGTGGTTTTGTATTAGTTAATTGAAACCCAAAAGTACATGACCCTTTATCAAATGCTGGGCTTAGTTCAGTCCCCTTAATAGGATGACTTTCCTTTCCCCTGGGTTAGGTGTGCCAGGTTTGGAGAGGTGTCTCCGTTCTCTCCTTCCGTGAATGGACGGAAAGGAAGGCCAAGAAAAAAATGCGCTTTTGAGTTCCTCAGTATTTTGGGGCATAGCCAGGTGATTACTGTGGTGGATTAGAGCATTGTTCACAATTATTTGCTCCTGCTCCTTTCGTTTTTTTTTTTTCTCAAAGATTTTTTATATTTTTAAGGAAGCTCTACACCCAGTGTGGGGCTCGAACTCACAACCCCCAAATCACAAGGCACGTGCTCCACCAACTGAGCCAGCCAGGTACCCCTATTCCTTCTCCTTTAAAAGGATTATACATCCCTACCCACGTCTCGACCTTATAGATCGAGAATGCTTCCCCACCTCGTTGTCCGGCTCGATCACGTGAGTTACTTTGAATGACACGTGAGTAGCCACGATACATACCAGTAGGAGCAGAAACTTTAAATGTGATTCTGTGGTTCAGCTTGGTCTCCCACTCTTATGCCCCCTTCTAGGAGAATAGCATGCTCCAGAGAAGCACTGCTCCTTCCCCCTGCATCCTGGAATCAGAAAAAACACGGGCAGAGCCACAGCCGACCCATAATTTACATGTGTCATGAAGTGGAAATATATTACGGCTATAAACTCCTGTGGTTTGGGGATTGCTTGTTACATAGTTGAGCTGACTACTACAGTTACACAAGATTTTGTTGAGATTGACACAAATAAAACAAGGGAGGATGTGAGCGCAAGAAGATACTGCCTTTTAAGCCGGTAAGGACTGCTTTACAAACAAAAAAGAACACAGAGTTTATGTAACATAACATTTGCTGAAGAATATGCCTCCGGAAATCGTGACACCACAGATCGGTACCGAACGCCTGATGCAGATTAAGGCGAGAAGATCTTTAATATAGACAGAGCCTCTTTCAAAATTGTGGTCTTCCGGAATTTTTGTTTTATGGGTGCACATTTATGGGTGTGAATACTCACACACAATACCATTTTCATTTTTTGTGCTCTAAACTCCCCATTTTCTGAGTTCTTGATCTTGCCAACTGAAGTTTTGTCAGTATTTTCCAGGAAGGTATGGCTGATTTCAGGTTATAGCTCTGCGGTCCAGTAGTGTTTTTGATAAGTGTTTATTGAGTGTAAATATCAGAAGGGGAAACTTGGGCCACCAAGACAAAACCTGAGCCTAAAACAATGCTTGTCATAGAGTAGGTGCTAAAAAAAATACTTGCTGATCGAATGAATAAATTTTAATACCATACGGTTTAGGTAAGATAACACGTTGCCTTCATCGCAAGGTTTGTTCCCTGTATATGTCATTATGAATTAGCTCTCATCTCGTCTCATAAAGACTCTGGGTCAGCTCACTCTAGAAGACATGCCTCATGTAAGTAATTTTCTTTTCTTTTCTTTCTTTTTTTTTCTTTTTTGTTGGCCCACACAGAAAGGGGATTCACGAGTCCGAAGCAAAGGTCTAAAATGTTTTGAGACCTTTTGCACTTTGTAGTTACATTCTTTTGCCCCTTTTCTCTGCTTGTAATTGAATGTTTTTGGATTCTTGCTATTACCCCCATAATTGATTCAAGCCCACGATGATGGTCTTCTTAGAGCCCGATGCATGTTCTTGACAGGACATTTGGTGGAGAACCATGAACTGAGGGAACACACTCTTTGAAATGTAGTATTATGAGGATCCCCAAAGTACCCAAAGACCCATTTTTACTTAAAGTGAGCGCATAAACTTAATTTATACAGTGCAAGGTAGATAAGATGATTCATTGCTTCATTCCCATTCTTTCACCTACGGATTCTCTCTTCTGCGAAGATCGGGCGTATCCAATGTAGCCTGTCACGCAGCTCCTGAGAGCCACCACGTGGCTTCTAACAGGTGCCAGTGGCTAGTTTGTTCGCCTCCCCACACAGTTGCGAAAGGCTCATGAAGTCAGTAGCTGGGGCAGCCGTCTTACAAGCATGAGGAGGCAAGGCTGAAGACAAAAGCCGACAATGCTGAGGATGGAGAAGCAGAAAGATGGGGAGAACCCGGGTCCTCGATACCAACCTCTAAATTAACTAATCCTTGATCCACTTGGCCCCCAAACTTCTTGTTATGCAGGATGATAGGCATCGTTTGGTTTTGGCCACTCTGTCAGGTGTTCTGTTAATTACAGCCAGAGTCATCCAGAATGACACCTTGGCCTTTCACTCTTTTCACAGATTGATTGTTGTGCCCAGACACATCTGGATTTTGGCCGAAGACCAGCCCCGGCTCGTGTTGGGCTCTCCTCTGCGGGCGCCTCTGGTCTCTATGAAGACATAATAAATTGCTCGTGGGTTCCTGTTCCTTTGCTTTGTCTGTAACTCATAGGCCACAGTGAGTCCTCAAGCGTAGTGATTGCTGGGGCACCCGGGTGGCTCCATTGATTTCGGCTCAGGGCATGATCTCGTGGTTCGTGAGTTCGAGCCCTGCTTGGGATTCCCTCTCTTCCTCTCTTTGCCCCTCCCCCGCCCTCTCAAAATAAACAAATACACCTTAAAAAAAAGGGTAGCAATTGCTTATTTTTTCATGAAGTAGCGGCTGACTACGTGAATACGTACTTTTGAGATGATATAGATACTCTTACAAAGAATAGTTAAATGCCCTGAAGGATGACCATACTCGTGGAAATCCTAGCTCTGTCCCCCTTCAACTGGGGCTGAGTTTCCCAGGGAACCACGGTGTCCTCTACATGGTGAAGCCAATCCCATGAGGTTGGCAAGAAGTTTACCACCCTGTCTCGGCCCCGAGTGAGGGCAGGCCCAGCATCAGTGAATTTCATAAATATAAAAAGAGTAAATGTGTTTTAATAAAAAACAAATTAAATGCTCCAGAAATCAAACATAAAAAGTAATTCAAAGCCCTCCCATTTACCCTCAGCAATCATTTAGGTGCACACCTCCCCCATTAGCAGGGCTAAGAGTCCCCAAGAATGGCCGAAGCTGCCGTTTCTCTGTCCAGACCCCCTCCGTAACCTGTATGCTGTGTGAAGGCAGTAACTACGTCTGCCGGCTTGGCCTCGTTCCTCCCTGAGTCTCCGTCTCCTTGTAGGTGCTAAATACCTACGCAAAGGTTGACTACATGATGAGCTTTAGTGAGGGGCCCAGAGTCATGAAAGGGTCAGATCCTGCTTCTAAGGGACTCCTTCTCTTGGAGTTCCAGGAAAACGTCAGCAGGGATGAGTTCATATGTTGTTGGCGAAAGGGCTTCGCTGAACTCTCACCATAAATTTGTGGCAGAAAGGGCGCTCGGGCATTTAATGTTAGACCGAGACGGGAATCTCTAACATGAGTTAGAACTCCCATTTGCTGAGCAAATGCTGTCTCAAACACCGGGCTATGTGTTTCAGACCTTAATTCGTCTAATCCTCCCGACCACCTCATGGGTGCTGTGATGTCCCCTGATGATCCCCACCGCCTGACATTCGCTTCCTCATGTAACCCCCTCCCCTTGAGGGTGGGCTGGATTTATAGACTCCATTCTAAAGGACAGCGCAGTAGCAGTAATGGGATGTCACTTGCAAGATTAGGCTATAAAAAGATTGGCTTCTATCTCGGGCTCTCCGGCTGCCATGCCGGGAGCTGCCCTGCAGGGAGGCCTATGTGGCCAAGAACTGAGGGAGACCCTCCCCCCTCGCCCCCAGCCGGTAGCCAGGGAGGAGCTGAGACCCAACAGCCTGCGAGAAATAGTATGGGGCCAACAACCACATGCACTGACATGGAAGAGGGGCCTCCCCTCCTCAGACCTTCAGATGGGACCTCATGAGTTCCCTGGAGCCAGAAGTCCCCAGCTAAGTCGTGCCTGGATTCATAACCCCCGGGAATTATAAGATAATAAACGATTATCGTCGTAAGCGGCCACGTTCCGGGGTAATTTGTTATGCAGCAGCGGGTGGTGAATATGGCAGGTGCTGGGATTATTTGCACTTTACAGAAGAGGAAACCGAGGCTCAGAGAGGACAGGAAACGGTGGAGCCAGAATGTGGACCGACCTCAGAGTCTTCACAATCAATGACTAGGGTCAGCCTCGGATCGTGTTAAGCATGTAGCTGCTGTTGTCCAGTCAGAGTTGGTACCGTGCAGAATCCTCACGTGCACAGACTTTGGACAGGCGAATATGTCTGCTCCAAAGCCAGGTAACGTTTTTGAAAGATTCCAGGGGGGAAAAATGATACAGCATGCAAACGATGGTAGAACATGGCCGGTGACCCTCTGGCAGAGATGACCTCCCTGCCTCCCAGCCCACCACCCCCAAAATGATCACTCCCAGTGGTTTCTTCTCTACCCCTTCACAATTATGCAGAATACGGCAAGTGTGCATGCACGATGGAATATCCACAATTTTGTAGAGAGTGCGTGCACGCACAGCACACACGTACGTACAGCCACGTGTGAAAAGTTAGGGTCACGATTCTTCCGGTTACTTATGGCTGTGTGGCAGTTACTCCAAAATGCAGAGGTTTAAAGCAGCACCAGCATTTTCTTATCTCCCTCGCATGGTTTCTGAGGGTCAGGAAGGTGGGAAGGGCTGGGCTGTGTGGTCGGCTTTGTAAGGCTTTGCAGTCGCAGCCGGACAAAGGCCAGGGCCACCGGGGACGGGACGGCAACTCCCTCCCTCCCATGCTAGCTTGGGCGTCCTCATAGCACGGTGATCTCAGGGCAGCCTGACTGCTCACTTAGCGGCCGAAGGCTTCAGGAACAAGTGTCACATTTCATAACGTGGAGTTGGAATCACATGTCATTTCTGCCAAAGCATGTTGGTCAGAACAATCACAAACCTCTGCCTGGTTCCAAGGGGACGAGGCATATAGTCCTCACCTTTGGGCGGAAGGTGTGTCAAAGAATGTGTATACACATTTGTAAAAAAAAATGTTATTGCTTATTTCTTTTTGAGAGAGAGAGAGAGAGAGAGAGAGAGGGACAGAGCGTGAGCAGGGGAGGGGCAGAGAGAGAGGGAGACACAGAATCGGAAGGAGGCTCCAGGCTCTGAGCGGTCAGCACGCAGCCCAATGCGGGCCTCGAACCCATGAACCACGAGGTCATGACCTGAACCGAAGTTGGACGATTAACCAACTGAGCCACCCGGGCGCCCCTGTATCCACGTTTTTAAATCGCCACAGGGATACACTCCTCTTCTCTCTCCTGTGGAACAAGTCCACACAGCTAACAGCATCTCAAAAACAATGCGGGAGAGGGGAAGGCAGAAAAAATATTAGAGCTTAGATTTCTGTTTTAATCTACTCATTTTATGCTACTTTTGAAACTGTTTATGTGTGCTCATAAATATTTATAAATAAATCAACAAATACGTTGGGGAATGTGCTCCAAAGGTTTTGCTAATGAGGCACACCATTTAAAAACTGTCAGATAATTGAGTACGGAGCTTGTTTGGAATTCTGTTTCCCTCTCTCTCCCCCTCCCCCACTCGTCTTCTATCTCTCTCTCAAAAGTAAAATACAAAAAAATAAATAAAGAAATAAACAGTAAATAAAAGGGGGGGAACATTGCCAGATATTGCTAATATGTTGTCCAGAGCTTGACTTTCATTCTCTGCTTATTAAAAACAACAACAACAACAACTACAACAAATCAATGATCCCCTGAATCAAGATCCACCAGTAAACTTTGAACCTTTTTCTAGAAACTGCTTCACAGGGTTCTATTTTCTTATTCTGTTCTATTCTATTCTATTCTATTCTATTCTATTCTATTCTATTTGTGAGCGCACGAGCAGGGGAGGGGCAGAAGGAGAGAGAATCCCAAGCAGGTTTCACGATCCCACGAACGGGAGATCACGACCCGAGCTGAAATCAAGAATTGAACGCTCAACCAACAGAACCACTCAGGTGCCCTAGAGAGTTCTATTTGCTAACCAGTCTCAGTGGATCCCAGCGTTTTTGACATTCCGAACATGACGTGTCATGGTACGATTTTGCCACTGTAGTCGTGGGCTAAATTCAGGCAACGGAATTCCAGGATCAAAAGTTACGTACATTGAAAATTATGATTGATGTTGCTAAATTGCTCTTAGAAGACTCTTAATATTGGCAAATGACCTCAAGTTGACGGTCCTCATTGCAGTGTTTGCAAACACCTGTTTCTCCACATATCGTCACAGGCAGTAATTATTACAGACTTTACCTTCTTTGCCAGTCAGACGACAAGCGACATCCAGTTACCGCCTGGGTGTGTGTCTTCAATTTCAAGTGAAAGTGCTTGTTGGACATTCGTATTACTTTTCTTATAAACGGCTCAATTTAGATTCTTTGCCCAATTTTTGTATTGGGTTATTCTGCGTTTTGTCTATTGATTTGTACGAGTGCTTTGTTTTGCTTTTTGGTTTTGTTTTTAATTTTTAACGTTTATTTATTTCGGAGAGAGAGAGAGAGAGCACGGGTGGGAGAAGGGCAGAGAGAGAGGAAGACACAGAATGGGAATCTGAGCTGTCAGCACAGAGCCTGACGCGGGGCTCCAACCCACGAACCGTGGGATCATGACCTGAGCCAAAGTCTGACACTCAACTGACTGAGCCAAAGTCTGACACTCAACTGACTGAGCCACCCAGGAGCCCCTGTACTAGATCTTTGTGATTTAAGGAGATTAGCGCCGTGTTTCTAGTATAGGTTGCAAATCTTTTCCCTGTTTTTAAAGGTGCCTTTGTCATACAAAAGTAGATATGTTCTGGTGGTATGGAATTTATGGTTTTTACATCTGTGACTTCCTCGCCAGAAGGGACTTGCGGTGCAGACATGATCAACAAATGCTCCCGTGATTGGGAAATCTTAGGATTTCAAATGTTATCTTTGAGTTTTACCTACAAGAAATGTATTGGGACCAAAGAGTAAGGTAAGCTTAACTTCTTTTTCCAAATGGCCAACCATTTCCGAACGGTTCCTACACCATTTGCGGAAGAATTTCTCTTCGCACCCCTTTCCAGGGACTCTTGCTACCTCTTACCTAACCCACCCACCCCCACCGACCCCTCTGCGCAGATGGTGACGGTGACCTAGATTTAAAGCAGATGTGACTTGTAGCGTTGGGAGAGGAGAGAAAATTGAGAAGCCCGGCAGTGGTCCTCCTGTCGGCCTTCTCACTGGAGGGAGATGCGCGCCCCACCTTGGGGACTGAGCTGAGCCACCCCACCCTGTTCCCCCAGCCCCCCACCCCGGGCCTTGCGGAGAACATCGTTGACCCTGTTTTGGGTCAGCGCGCTAGGCTGAGCCACGGTGAGTTGCTTTCACGGAGCGTTCTGGATGGACCCTGTTGGGGAAAAGCTAGCAACGCGCAAAATGGAATGTGAAATAAATCATTTGTCTCCGTGCAGGTGAACAACTGTAGGACTTTATGTGGACACGGCCCCGACTTTAAGAAGGTGCAAGGCCCTCCGCCCCTGTGGCATTAACCCATTTGACTTGGTGGGGCAGGGTAGGGGGAAGCCTCTGGTGAGATCTTCACTTTGGCCCTCCATTGATATTTCAGAGCCTGGGATTGAGCTGAAGATGTCTTTCCAATTGGCTGATCTTGGGCTACTTGGAAAAAAGTGAGGTTGGCGCTGGGATGGGGCCCTCACCTACCTAGACAGAGACAGCTGCTGGGTCACTGACATGGACATTGGCACCAGTGACTGCCAAGGTCCGGGATCCAAGCCAGCTGCCTGGGGAGCTCGGGACAGGCACCTCCTTCCCACACTGCAGGTGTGCCCCTGGTCCTTGTGTGAGACAGAGAAGCCCCGTCTCCCCCGCCCCCCCATTGAGGATGGGACAGTCCCCACTCCGCACTTCAGAAGAAGCAGGATCTGGGTTTTCCCATACCCTAAGGCAACTCAGAGGCCCCAGAGCAGGAGCGGAAGCCCCTCAAAACATCCCTGTCCCCCTCCTCTCTCCAGCGGAGGCTGGGCCCACTGAGGCCTCCCCAGCACAAGGCCCAGATTTCTATCCGAGGCTTCCCTGCTCAGGCCACAGCAGGGGCCTGGGCGAGAAGGGAGAGGGGAGAGCCCCCAGAGAAAATCTCACCCCTGTGGGTCCCCGCAGGTGGCCTCAGGGCCTCCAGCTTCCCAGATAAGAACCAGAAGGGCTGCTACCTCAATTGAAAAACAATTTAAGATATCATGCTAATTAAAGGGGTTTGCAGGCACAAGACCTGACTAGATTTAGATCTAGCAGTTAACAAAAATCAGATGGCTGAGAGCAAGAATTTACGGAGTCGTTGTAGGGGTTTTTTTTTCCCCCTAAGTCGGAGGGAGGGGGTGCTGTTTCCCATCACCAGATACATTGTTTCTGATGGGGGGGCGGGGTGGGGGGGAGATGGGGGGCCACTGACTTTTTTATTCACTCGAAACTCACTATAACTTGGGGGCGCCTGGGTGGCTCCGTTGGCTCCGCGTCCGACTCTTGATTTCAGGTCAGGTCATACTCTCTTGGTTCATGAGATGGAGCCCTGCGTGGGGTGGGGGGGATCCACGTGCTGAGCAGGATTCTCTCTCTCTCTCTGCCCCTCTCCTGTCCATGCTGCTCTCTCTTTCAAAATAAATAAACTTAAAAAAAAAAAAACCCACTGCAATTTGCTAAAGAAGGTTGAATGGTCCTACGTTTTTGTTAAAAATAAATAAACAGGGGCGCCTGGGTGGCTCAGTCGGTTGAGCGTCCCCCTTCGGCTCAGGTCATGATCTCGCGGTTCGTGAGTTCGAGCCCCGCGTCGGGCTCTGTGCTGACAGCTCGGAGCCTGGAGCACCTGCTTCGGATTCTGTGTCTCCCTCTCTCTCTGCCCCTCCCCTGCTCATGCTCTGTCTCTCTCTGCCTCAAAAATAAATAAACATTAAAAAGAAAAGCAAAGCAAAGAAAACTGCGGAAGAAATCAGCGCTTAAAAAAATAAAAAACTAAAAAACAGGCAGTTCTACAAATGAATGGTTTCAGTGAATCAAATCACGGAAACACTGGTTTGGGCAAGGCCACCCAGGGCCCAGCACCACTCTCCCCCCCAGCCCCCTTTGAAGGCAGAGTTTAGTCTTGTAATTAGAGGATGCCTTTGTTTCTTTAATGACGCTAATCCCCATCTAGAGGGAAATCACCTTTTAGGGAACACGGCAGCCACCAGCCCTGAGGGCACTGAATGGGGAGGACCACACTGAAGTCACAGGCTCCCAGGTGTCTTTGAGGAAAAGGCTGGTCACAGGGCAGGTAAGGGGGGGCGGGGCGCACACTCACCTGTGCCGCTGAGGGCCTGTTAAAGGTGCTACCACGGAGGGCTCAAGTGCCATTCCAGGAGGGGACAAAAACGACTCTGCCGAAAGACAACCCTAAGTGTCTGGATCTTGAAAAGTTTGAGCGTCCCCTTCTCCTCCCCAGACGGCCATTAGAGCCTGAAGCAGGCGCCTGTGGGAAGGCGGGCCTCGGGGTAGCAATGAGCTACCCGGTCCCTAAGGTACCATGTTGAATTTCTCAATCTAACTTTGTTTAGTTTGGGGAAAACATTTTTTCGGTCCTGAAAAAAAAAAAAAAAAAATCCCTGTGGCTTCACTCCTACTCCTACCCTCTATAATCGCTGCTTGCAAGAAAGAGTTTCACCATTTTCCCAGAAAACCAAAAAAATGAGGATGCTGGGCAGACATTCTTTGTTTCTTTTCTTCCATCTCTGTTGAATTCCCTCCCCCGCCCCCCCCCGCACTCCCCCCCCCCCACTCCCCACCAGCGCTTCTGCCCCAGGCAGGCCCGTCTGCCCACTGTCCCCACACATCCCTCATTCACGCTGGGTTCCAGCCAAGCACTGTCCTGCCTCTTTCGCCTGGTCACTTCCTCTTCCAGAAGCTGGCTTAACGCTCACCTCGCTAAGCAGCCCCCCGCGGTAGGGTTGCAGGTAACCCCGGGGTCCTCCGGAGCACACACTGGCCAGGACGGCCCTGTGCCACCTGCCAGCAGCAGGGAGCGTCCTGCTCCCTCCCTGCCGTCTCGCCAGATTGTCTGCAATGACTCCTTCGTGCTTCCCTTCTCCCTGGGGCGGCTTGTAACTCATCCGTTCACCCATCATCCGGCAGCTACTGGGCCCCCACTATGCTGGGTCGGCTCATTGCACGGTATTATTTTGCACCCACCGCCTGGGTGTCTTCTAAAGCTGGTTAGCTGCATGGGCATGTGGGCATTCTCTTCGCAACCAACATATCTTGAGGGATTCCTTTTGTCTTCTGGATGTTTTCTGCTGCTGGTCTCCTCACCGTTTTTACTCACCTCTTGGCCCTGGTGTGCGGTTTCAACCAATTTCTGTCCCTTCGACTCCCTTCGCAGGGCGGGGTCAGCGGTGAGTGGCACCTTAGTCAAAGCTCCTGGATTCTCTGAAATTGTTCAGCTGCTGACTCACCGCGTGAGCCTGGACGAGTCACTTCCCTTTCTCACCCTCAGCTCCGCCAGCCTTACCAGGGCTAGAAGGAACGCGACGTCCTCGGTACGTGGGATGACTATAGAACCCATCGTCCAGCTGGCGCTTTTGAGAGCAAGAGGGGGTGTTAACAATTATGCTGAGATAGGTTTACTAAGAGGGGTGGTCCCCGGAAGGTTCTAGAATCTCATGTGAAAATGAGGATAGGAGCAGGCTTTCCTTAGCTTACCACCTCCCAGCTCATGGGGGTAGAATGGCTGCTTGCTGCAGCCTGTGCTATTAGCTTTGCTCTAGAGAAGGGCCGAGAAACTCTGTCTTTCATACATTTCTAAGCATGTGCAAAAATAATCAGATACAACCCCGTAACACTCGAGGGAGGTAGGGTCTGAAGAATGATGGGCGACACTGGGCAAAGCCATCATAGTGACAACGAAGGCTCTTATCTGCTCCTTGGAGGTCCCAGCCTCCCGAGTTATGCCAGGCCCTGCCCCTCTGACATTTAAACTACCCTGATATCAAGCACTTGCCTATTTGGGGTATCGTAAATAACACGTGGCCTTGTCGATTAAGCTGGGCTTGGAGGAAGGGCTAACAGAACTCCAGAACGGCCCCAGGGATAGCCCCTACCATATTCTGAGAATTCAGTTGGCAGGAGCCTACCCATGCAAGATCTACATCTGGGCCGTGGCAGTCAGACCGAGCTCCTTCTCCTGGGAGGGGGCATCCGGGCAAGAGAAGAGAACCAGCACGCAGTGTGCAGCATGATGGGGAATCAGCAGAAACAGAACTACCCAGGCTTGGCTCGGGAATCAGATACGCCAGGCAGGAATTCGCCCTTGGGAAGCTGTTGCTTAACCCTCTGGTTCCTCGGGCTCCCTGCCTCCTTGACAGAGGCCAAGGCAAACAAGGATTCCGGGTGAGACCAGACCGACCAGCCAATGCCAGCTCACTTGGGGTTAGACCGGGGCTGGGAGGGGCCCAGGCAACCCTGCAGGATGCTGGGTGCTGGGCAGAGCCCCAGGGGGAGGCAGGTTTCTGCAGCTCCCTTTTCCCAGTGGAAAAGCTCAGGATTCCCAAAGGCTGTTGGGCAAGAGTCTCAAATTGTCTTCAGACTGGGTCTAATCTAGCTAGAACCACTTGGGAGCCAGGATGTAGCTGGATCCAGTGACAGGCGTCGCTGAGAAGTGAAGAGAGGTCCGGTGACAACTGGGATCTCCAGTTGACCCAGTCTCAAGGGTGAGCCCAGCCCCTGGGTGGAGGGCTAGGATCTGTGGCCTTTGGCCAACAGCCAACAACTTGGTAAGGGGTTTCTTCCATTATCAGAGGGAAGGGAAGGGGGAGAGGCATGGGAGATGGTTGTCTGGGTGTGTTTATTTTCTTTTAAAATATCAACTTGAGTGGGGGGTGCCCACAGGGACACGTAGGGCACGTCAATGGTCAGCCTGTTCGCTGGGCAATCCATATAATCTCTGTCCTGCGCTGTATACTGTTGGCACTTGACCAATGGGTGAAACGCCCCCATCATGGCGGCCGTCTTTACGTGAGCATCTGGACGGCACAGAGGGCTTCTGACACCCACCAGGACTTCTTTCCCATTAAAAACGGACAGGCTGCAGCAGTCTGGAAGGAAACCAGGGAGATTAACTCTAAGTTGAAAACATTTCTCCTTTCTCCAGGAGCCCAAATACCACACTGGCGATCTTGAGGAATAGGGAGAGGAGGGTTAGCTGACAGTCGGTGCTGTCCTCAGACGAGGTGTCTCTGATGAATGAAATCCCAGGGAGTGCATTTCTGCTCTTATATCTGTCTCTGGCCGGGGCGGTGAGACTAGGTACCTGATCCTTCTAGTCCGTTGATTTGCTGTTACTCAGCTCCAAATGCAGAAGTTCAGAGGACAAGCTGCTCCCAGGAGGTCACAAACAGCCTCAACAGTTCAAGAGGGTAAAAATTGGTGGTTGGAGGTGAGAGAAGCCAGCGAGGGAGGAAGACCGCGTCCCAAGGAGGCTCATGCTCACCACTGTCCAGGTTTTAAAACTCTAGTTTGCCCTGGGGCGCCTGGGGGGCTCAGTCAATTACACGTCGGACTCTTGGTTTCAGCTCAGGTCGTGATCTCACAGTTTCATGGGTTCGAGCCCCGCATGGGGCTCTGTGCCCACAGCCCTGACAGGGCGGAGCCTGCTTGGGATTCTCTGTCTCCCTCTCTCTTTGCTCCTCCCCCGCTCGAGCTGTCTCTGTCTCTCTCAAAATAAATAAATAAACTTAAAAAAAAAAAAAATCAAGTTTGCTCTCTTGGGTCCCTTGGCTTTGAGGCTGTCTCGACAGACATAAGGAGAAGGCTCAGTACGTGGGAGACAGGCCATCTGGGCCGGGACCAAAGAGCTCACATTCTCAGGTGAGTTCGCGTGAGTCACCAGCCCAGGCCTCTTTCTAGTTAAGCAGAGGCCATGCCCCAGTTTTGAACACCTGAAGGCCCTGCGGTGGTGGGTGAGGAGCCCGCCCTGATCTGCATACAATGGGGGACAACTGAAGGTCCAGGTTGGAGAACCAGAACTGAGAACCCACTGCCCTCCGTGCTGCCCCTAAGGGTCTCATCCCCTTATTCGCTTCAGTGCTTCCTGGTCCCCCGAGCCATGCAAGCCTGGCTCCCCTCAATTCACTGGGGGTGGGGGGAAAGGGGGATGCCTTTTTGAGTAGTCCTCAGCGAACCCCTCTTCCACAGGGCAAGTCCCTTCTTCAAGGCCAGAGGTCCCCTGTTGACGTCACACCCATGGAGGGAGAAGAAACACCAAGAAGGGGTGAGGCGGTGACGTCGCCCCGTGTTCTCGCAGGGCTGAGGAGGTCTGCGCTCTACATTCTTCCGTCTTGGCTCAGGCCAGAGCCCCTGTGATGCAAACCAGGACGAGGTAGAGCCACTCCTGGATGCCGACATCTTTTGTTAAAGAACACGTGAGGTCACATACACAACAATCCCAACTGGGTTAATTAATTCACCTACGTATTCAGTGTGTGAAAATCCTTCCGGTTCTTGCTAAGTGAGTGAACGGTGCAGGCTGGGTGGCTTTGGATCGTGTCTGGTTGATGAAAGACAGATATGGATACAAAACCTGTAAGTTCTCGAATGCCAGTCTACTGCCCTGGACAGCATTCAGAGGGGAGCTATTGGAAGTTGGTAAGCAAAAAGAAAACAAACCTGCTTTTCTTTTTCTTAATGCTTCGCCCCTGCACAAGAAGAGTTTACCTACAGATTCAGCAAACTCTGGAGTGCTGGGTGGTTCTGGGGACCAGCCAGGATGCTAGCTGCGGGGTGTGGGGTCCTTCGCCTACCGGTCCTGGTGGTTCAGCCGGTCGTTGACAGGGCCTCTCTGCTGTCCTGTGGCAGGAAATAAGGAAGCAGAGGCAGGGCAGTCGGGGGAGGGTTGGAGTGACCTAACCTTTCCCTTTTAGGTCCGAGGGCCCTCCCTCAAGGCGCACACTGTGTGAGAAAGGGACCCACAGCTCAGGAACCAAAACAGACACACCCAGCCCAGTGACCTCCCCACCAGCCAGTGACCAACAGCAGCCAGTCAACAGCTCTCATCAAGAGGTTCCTATGTACATGACGCCATGGGGGATCCAATCTCCTGCGGACCATGGCTTGGGGTTTACGTAAGTCTAATTAGGGAAGTGAGAGGCACATCTATGAGAAAAAGAGTGGATAGACTGTGGCCAAGGTAGGCTTGGGAGGAAGTGGATATTCAGCATGGCAGTGCTGGGGGTCTTGGGGCTGGGCAGGAGCGGGGGTGGGGGTGGGGGGCTGTGGAAAATAAAACAGCAAAGTAGGTTCCAATCAGCCTATGGATGTTCCTCAGGCTAAGGGTTTGGACTGCGTTCAGAGGTCAGCCATGGAAAAGCTTTGGGAGGAGAGTCAGTATTTATTGAGAACCTATCATGTGCCATGGACTGTGGTTGGCATTGGTGGCTCCACCATGACTAAGACATGGTCTTTTCCCTTAGAGACCTTTCCCGTTTGGGGGATATGATGGCTAAGAAACAGATAATTTCAGTAAAATGTGCTAAGTGCTGTGGCAGACATCTTCACAGGTTGCTCAGGTGGGGAAGGGCAAGCAAGGAAGCGCTTGGCACCAGAAGGAGCTGGAACTTTATCCCGAGGGCAGGGGAGAGACGGTGGCCTGGAGGAAGGACCCAGAACGAAGGGAGTGGCAGGGAGGATGCGTGAGAACGTAGGAGGTAGCCACACAGGGCAAAGGAGGAGGAGAATGGGAAATGCAGGAAGATCCGAAGAGGAAAGAACATCCGCCAGAATGTGACCGAACGTGGCTAGAGAGGAGACAGAGGCCGGAACTGAAAAGGGGCGAGTGAAATATGACAGAGAGGGACAGGCCCCTCCACAGCTCTCCGGATGGTGGGTCGCCTGGCCATGGGTGACGCATGGAGCCTCAGGTGAAAGGGGCATTAGAATAGACGTATTTATTCTTTTTGTTATAGAAGGAGAAGGAGGAGGAGGAGGAGGAGGAGGAGGAGGAGGAGAAGGAGAAGGAGAAAACTACCCCTGCCCCCCGACCTCCCAAAGACCACCACCACGGCTAACACTCTGGAAATTTTTCTGCCGATGCATTGTCGGTTTTTATTTGGTTTTCGCATTACTGTAATCATAACCATGTTTACAATCCTGCATCCCGCTGCACTTAACATCCTGGTGTGTGTATTTTTCTGCACGTTACATTTATCCTGGTTGCTGCGAAGGTTTGTATTTATATATATATTTACATGCAAAGGCTCCCTTCACTGGTTGTCTCTTGGGAGAAAGAGGCTTCCCTTCACTGCTTTGCTCTAAGGTCTAAACTCCCAGAAGCTTTGAGGCACCTGCTGGGCAGAGGGAAGATTTCGGGCGATGGCAGTTCTCACCCGGAGGGGCTGGGGCCGGCAGGTCAGTTACTCCCGGCCGGGGACAGTTGTCAAGATGAAGAGGACAGGAAGGCAAATCTGGGCCAAGGCGTGTAAAGGTGTTTCCTGGATTTTTCAAGACCCTAGAGTGTCAGAGAAAGGGAAATGTAACATATTCTACTCGGAGAGGAAATAAATGTGTGGTCTGTTAACTAAGCCCTCGGAAGAGAGGTTTAATATCTTATAGCGTTTACAGTGATGTTTCCTAAGAACGACTTAGCCCTTCCCCTGCTGGGTACCATGATTAGGTAGGTAGATGCAGCCGAGTAGGTAGGTATACGGAGCCGCGCTCTCTCTCCCTCCCCCGCCCTGTCTCCTCTCTCCCTTAACCCCTGGTGAAATGTCCAAAGGAGCCTTTGTTCAGTAATTACGACCACGAGCTCTCTTTGTCCCACGTGCCTGTCACTGTCCCCAGCCGTGGCTTGAGTGTTTCTCACGACACTACCAGGAGGTAGGTGCTATCCTAATGCCCAGGGAGGGTATCTCATTGTTCAAGGTCACTCGGCGAGAATGTGTCGGAGCCTGGATTTAACCCTAGGTCTCCTGACCCGAAAGCCCATTCCCTTAGCTGCTGCTCCAATACTCCCTTTTTCAATGCAGGACAGATCTTCAGTGGGATTTTGTTGCACAGATATGCATGCATTTCAAAGCTCTTTTTTTTTTCAACGTTTATTTATTTTTGGGACAGAGAGAGACAGAGCATGAACGGGGGAGGGGCAGAGAGAGAGGGAGACACAGAATCGGAAACAGGCTCCAGGCTCTGAGCCATCAGCCCAGAGCCCGACGCGGGGCTGGAACTCACGGACCGCGAGATCGTGACCTGGCTGAAGTCGGACGCTTAACCGACTGCGCCACCCAGGCGCCCCTCAAAGCTCTTTTTTAGAAGAGGTACCAAGAGGTCTGCATTTTTTTGCAGTTCAGTGTTGGGTGACTGCTTTTTTGGGCCAAGTGTAAGAGCAACCCAGAAAAACTCTCTGCCTTTTCCTGAGCCATCCAGAAAAACACTTAGAGCTTTGCCCAAACAGCGCAGCCTGGCTGTAGACGTGTCAAGGCTTTGTGTTCGTCTGACATCCAGGGCCAAGGGCCGCAGAGCAAGGACAGCGTGTTCCGCTGGCCTGATCTAATCAGAACACTGCCGCCACCGCACGCCTGTCTCCCACGTGTCCTAAAGAGTCCACCCTCCCATCCCCCAATGTCTCTGTTCCTGCCTCCATCGTCCAGCAGGACGGAGTTTAAGGAGTAGAGAACTTGGTCGGGAAGAGGAAGTCACCAGCATCGATTTCGAAAGATCCCTTCTGCGTGTCTCCCTTCCGTAAGACCCTTGCATGACTTTCTCAGGGGGCAGCAGCCCCGCCTGCAGTCCACCCGCCCCCACTTGCCACATGCTTCCTGCCCCAAATGTCAAGGTTTTCATCTGACCGTGATCTAACGGGCTGCATAAAATTACAAACAGCGAAATACCGTCCTATTTACAGTAATTTTCTGAAGTCATCACAAAAACCTCTCCTTAACGACGCCAACCTCCAGGTCATACCGATCACCAAGGAGAGGCCCCATCACCACAGCCACCCACCGCAACCTAAATCGGCTCGGAGCCCCAAGAGCCCGCTCGCCCTCGCTCGGTCCTCAGCCCAGGCGGGTTTTTCCATCCCGTGCTTTTTCGGCAACAGGGAACCCGGGGCGCAGGGAACGCTCAGTTCCCTTTCCAGAAACTGGGGACACTTAAAAACATCTCCAGGCTGGCAGCCGGGATTCGGAGGAACGCCGGTCACACCTGCGGGAGCCCAGTCAGTGCTGGGTGTCGGGCTCCTGGGTCCCCCCCCCCCCCCTGCACTGGGCCCCACAGCTAACAGATCCTTGCTGTGCCTCCTTTGTATCTCCATCTGGGTGGATAGCCTAGCCACAGCCCTAACTCCTTGGAAGGCCTGTTATGGGCCAAATTGTGTCCCCTCCTCCACACCCCCCCCCATTCATATGTTGCGGTCCTGGCCCGCACCCCCCACCATAACCAGCATGTGACTTGGAGATGGGGGTCCTTAAGGAGGTAATTATAGTTTCGAAAGGTCATAAAGGTGGACCTTAATCCTATAGGACTGGTGTCTCTATTGAAGGAGGAAGAGACATGAAGGAAGAAAGGCCACGCGAGGACATGGAGAGAGAAAGGTCCCCCACAAGCTAAGGAGTGGGGCCCTGGGAGAAATCAAGTTGCTGACACCTTGGTCTTGGCCTTCCAGCCTGCATTCTGAAAGCACAATTCATCCCGTCATTTGGCTACTGATGGGATTTTGGTTTGTCTCAAACAGATATCATCATCCCGTACCCCCAAAACAGATGGCGGGTGTCCCACTTCCGTACGCTTTGCTGACATATTAAAGCCTGTTTCTCTTTCTCTCCAATGACCTGTCCCTACAGTCCCACTCTTTTACTTGTCAAGCAGAGATTTCATTACCATCGTATGCAATGAGTCTCTGCTTTTTTATCGAGTTTCGTTCCTGGAGAGTTTATGGCAAAGGGAAAGCCTGAAAGTAGATTATGCTTTACCGTAGGAACAAGAATGTAGTTGAGAGTTTTATTCTGGATTTAACAGCAAATGAATTCTAGATATGACCATAATACGTCACAAAAGCAAAAAACACAGCCATTTTAAGCCTCTATAATCGATTACAAGAGCAAAATTAATGTCCAAGCCATTCAAAATGGAATTAGTAGATTATATATATACATATATATATATATGTATATATACATATATATTATAATGAAAAAGACTGCGTGTGCGTGTGTGTATAAAATATAAAATTTCTCTGTTTTTCGACCTCTTCCCTGACAGTCTATTCTACACACTGGCCCCAGATTTATCTTAATAGATGAGCTCCAAATTGACAAAACGTCACTGGCTCCCCTTCGCTTGGAGGATCAAGTTGAAACCCTCGAGCATGGAAATTTCTCACAGGAGAGCCTCAGCTACCCCCTGGCCCTTCTTCCACACCTCACTATTAGCCTGCTGCCTAGCAAACTGGTTAGCAACTGGGGTCCTGCGCACACAGCTGCTGTGTTCACCTGCTTTGGTGCCTTTGTTCTCTCTACTGGCTCAACTTTTGCCCATCTCTCCACCCATGCAAATCTCATTCCTCCGCTAAGCTCTGTCCAAGTCCCTATGTCTCCCAGGCCTCACACAACACCCCTCCAGCCCAAGAGGACTCCCATGCCTGACCCCAGAGCCCTGGCTGGCCAGTCCCCTCGTTTCGCATTGGGACATCGCTCCGTGTTATTCTCGCCTGGCGGTGCTATCCGTGGTGGACAGTTGGACGTCAGTGAAGGAAAGGGAGGGACACCAACATTGGCTGAGGACCTGCTATGTGCCCGGCACCATGTCTTGCTTTTTTTACACACCGAATCCTTACAACAACCGTATGTGGTAGGCATTCGTATTTCCATTTTAACGATTGAGAATGCAGAGGTTCTTGGAGTAACTCAGCCAAGGAGTAATGATGCCAACATCTAAATGTAGAAAGTACACAGGAAGGACATAAAACTAGAAATCAGGAGATCCCCAGTTCAATTAACCTCTTCAAACCTCATTTTTTCTCATTGACGCAGAGAGTTACCAATACCATCGTCACCAAAAACGGGCAAATTAACTGAAGACTTACTTCTGAAAGGCTTTATCAGCCATGGAGGTATTAGTTCTCATGTGCCTAGCACAGTGTAGTGCTCAACGAAGATTTGTTGTCAGTTGGATTTCCATTTCTTCTCGTAAGAGCTGCAGTCTTCGCTGGTCCCTTCCGCCGTGCCTCCCCGCGATGAGCTGGTGACAATAATATTCATGTTTTCCACTTGGAAAAAGAGATCACACCGTTGCTGAGAACCATTTCCTGGTCAGAGTGATCAGGTAGTCAACACTTACCTGCACACATTTGCAAATATTGCTTAATGTCCCGAGGAGAATTCCTCCCTATATTTTGTAATCTGTGTTGGCGAGTGCTAACGAACTCCAATGAGTAAGGTCAGTTTGCTTCAACTCCTTGAGAGATAACAATGGTCAGTAACCATTTCTAGGTCTCCTACTTGTAGGGGTTGATAGAGGGTGATTATCAGCCTTTTCTCTGCAGTACTTAAGAAACGCAGTATTGGTCACATGCTAAGTCATTGGTTTTTACCACGAGTGATGTTGTTCCTTTGCATGATAATGGTAACTGAGTTTTGGCTTCTGACTTATCTTTCCGCACCTTCTGAGTAACTGTGTGCTATATTCAGCGTCTTTTTTTTTTTTTAAGTTTGTTTAATATTTATTTTGAGAGAGAGAGAGAGAGAGAGCGCGAGCACAAGCAGGGTAGGGGCAGAGAGAGAGGGAGACAGAATCCCAAGCAGGCAGAACCCGATGTGGGGCTCAAACTCACAAACCCTGAGATCATGTCCTGAGCCGAAACCAAGAGTTGGGCGCTTAACGGACGGAGCCACCCAGGCGCCCCTATATTCAGCGTCTTTTATGGTCTGTGTTCTGTTATTTATTTGGGGCTTCAGGTTTCCTTCTCTGTCTTTGTCCTTCCTTTGATGATTATGCAATGTAGCTCCTTGCAAACAGTCTTCTGCATTTATTCTCATCACGGTATGCTTTTGACCCTCAGCTTTCCTATTTAACCTTTCAGAAATTTCCCGAAGCAGTCGCCTCTTGCTCTGGGTAATTAGAGTTCCTGTCTCTGAACTACTGTAGTCAGAACTTGCCTCTATCCATAATTTCTCTCCTGCTTATAAATTTCTTTTCATCCGAAGGAGTAAAATCGGTAACTTTTTACATTTCTTAACTGTAGTTTTAGTAGCTTGGCTTCTTTTCACAAGAAACTCGCTTACCCTTCAGAGTGCCTTTTCCATCCCAGCTTCCTCTACAAAATCACAGTGATTTTTCAGATGGCATGGCACACAAAAAGTAGGAACCAACAGGGGCGCCTGGGTGGCTCAGTTGGTTGAGCGTCCAACTTCGGCTAAGGTTATGATCTCGCCGTTTGTGGGTTTGAGCCCTGCGTCGGGCTCTGTACTGACAGCTCGGAGCCTGGAGCCTGCTTCGGATTCTGTCTCCTTCTCTCTCTGCCCCTCCCCACTTGTGCTCTGTCTCTCTGTCTCTCAAAAATAAATAAATGTAAAAAAATTTTTTTTAAAAAGTAGGAACCAACAGAACTTTTGTGCACAATGCTAATAACTTCTAGATACAGATTTTATTTTTCTATCCTACATTCCTGCTCTATAAGCTTACTCAGTGATCAAAACAGAAACCTTACCCGAAGACATCCCCCCCTTTCCCTTCTTGTCCAATATACGGGTCTTTTTCACTCCGTCGCGTCCGGCTCTTCATAAATATTAATCAGTCCCATTGATTCATCTTTCCATTTTACACCCATTAACAGACACCTCTCTGGACGGACATCAGATAGTTTGTGCACCCCAACTAGGCTCACTGTTCTCTTTTCTGAGGAATGCTTGCTTTAGGGAAGTCAAATGAAACTGACTTCTCTTCCTACTTTCTTTGACTGGTCTTCCGAGGACGAGCCAAAGGTAAGGGGAGGCCTAGCCCACCAGTCTTTCTTCCTCTCACCCCCACATGGCCCCTTCCTTTGCCCCAGCATCTTCTCCTGTGTGCCCATGGGGCTCATCCTCCACACCATTTTGTGACTCAGCGACCATGCTGCCTGGCTGCCATGACAGTTCTCGCCCTTCCAGTTGGCCTGGGCAGCCGTCATTCTTGATCCACATATCCTCCCAAGAGCCCCGTTAAGTGGAGATTCAATAGGACCGGGGTCACTTACGGGACTGCTAATGGATTGCTGACAGACTGGGTGGACAGAAGGTCAGTCAGAGCCACCCTTGCTGCGGTGACAGCTGGTCTTCGTTGGTCAAGCAGCCTTCCTTGGTCTCCTCATGGGGGACACTCTGCCAAGGCGTCAGAGTCGACCGAGGTGATGTTCACCCTCCAGGCAGTGACCCCCTTCCTTCGCTAACTGTGCTGATAGACAGGTCTCCGGGACCGAGGGGGTCCTCTCTTTCCACGGGGCCACCTGAAGCCAGGAGACTCTTTCTGTGCTGTTTGCATATCATCTCTCTGGGAAATGGTTTGTTTTGTGGCTAGAAGAGGTGAGCCCAACGGACTCACTTGAACCAGCTCTTCTGGAAAGAAAAGCAGATGTGTAAATGAAAAAAAAAAAAAAGTGTATAGGAGGTTACAGAACAGAGGTCAGTGGTGAAAATGAGAATTGAAATTCAGGTTTCTCACTGTCAGGGTCCCCCCTCGACCCCCTCCCCTGCCAGGGGAATAATGAATAATAACAGTAATAATAATAATAGCCTGTGTGCTCTTTTATGCGCTGGGCATTGTTCTGTGCTGGCGATTGCTCTAATGGTTTAAATATATTAGCTCATTTCATCTTCATGCCTACTACAACAGCCTTCATGTAACAGACGAGGGAGACGAACTCATCAATTAAGTGACCAAAGTCACAGGAGAAAAAGGTATACGGTCCCAGGACTCAAATCCTGGAAGCCCGGGGCCGGAATCCATGCTCTTTCCCACACGTGTGTGTGTCCGTGTCCACGCACGTGTGTGCAGACATATGTGTGTGAGAAGCAGGGAGAGTCATATTTCAAAGACAGATGTGGAGCTGTTGATAAGCATATGGCTCGTCTCGTTCTTCTTCCCAAAATATTCCCAGACTAAAGAATAGCTCCAAGGGCTCCCATTTACTGAGTGCCTATTAAATCTCCAATTCTTACACTAATCCAGCAAGGGTTTTCGGTTCCTGGGGGAGAAAACAGAAGCTCAGAAAAGCGACATGAATTGCCCAGGACCACTCAGGTGGTATGAGGGGAGGGCCAAGACCAGAGGCCAGAGGTCAGGCTCTCTCCAGGAAACCTGGGGCCATGTCTAGAGAGGGGCCCCTCCCCTTGCCAAGGGCATGGGCCAATCCGACAGCCCACAGAACTCTTTCATAATTTAAAAACATTTTCCATGACACATCTGGCTGATTACATTTAATAAGATCTCATCTGACTCTTGGTCACTGGAAGAACAGAATGGACTCCTCTTTGCTGCTTATTTTCACAGAGTATCCATGCAATATTCTGGATTCGTTGACACGCACATACTTAACAGGACTAAAGAGACAGCCCAGTGATAGTCCCTGAATACTTAGCTCTGAAGAAGGAGCTGTCCCAAAATTCAAGGAAGGGAGACGCTGCCGAGAGTATTCCTGCTCCTCAACTCAATTTTGGATCTACTTTTTGTTGACTAGCCCGAAGGGAAGAATGTCACCTGGGTCCTAACCTGGACATGAGCTAGGATCCAGACCTGACAGGCAGACTCATGGCTTTGGGCGGCATGAATTGGGGGGCGGGGAGCTTCAGCCGAAGGGGGAGGAAGGCAGGTAGCTGGGGGAGAAGCTGAAAGGGAAAGCCACAGCGGTATTTGTCTCCGGAACTGTCCGTAGCTCCGCATTGAAAATCTGCGTTCAGTCTCCAGGCGAGAAGGTCTTCAGGCTGGGCTGTAGGAGTTGATGCATGGGGTCCGGGGGGGTGGGGGAAGGGGTTCTGCTTTGAGGGAGGAGGAATCACACAGCAGGAGAGGGCTGTTTCCTCCACTAATGTGGGGGTCAGGGCACTCAGGGACGACTTGGATGTTCTCTTGGGGGTGGGGGGCACAGACCCGGACCATCAGTGGAGTTGGTGGGGCGTCAGCAGAACAATGGCAGGGCTGTGGCGAGCACCCGTGAGACACCTCTCGGGACCCACAGATATTCTTGGAGGGTGGCACAGGGGATGAAAATCCTGTCTTCTGTGTGTTGGTGTGTGTGTGTCTGTGGGGGGGCGGGGGTGGTTGGTGGTCAGAGCCTGTGAAATCTGGATCATTGCTATTTAGGCGACTCGTTACTATCCACAGATCACGGGAGCCTGGACTTGATATGCATGGGAGCGGGATGGTCCCCGAATATGGGTGCGGTGGGTTCTCCACCGCCAGGCAGCCTTTCAATAGGAGGTAGGTTCACATTCATGCTTAGATATCAGCGTGTTATAAAAATATATAAATACAAATCTATAGTTCTCTTTTAAAAAGATACCTTAGGGCTTTTAGTTCCCGGGTCACCGATACGATCCAAGCCATAGGAGCCCTGAGGATGGCCTAGCAGATTCAGAGAAATAAAAGTGTGCAGGGTAAATCCTGGGAGCCGCGAGGGCCCTGGGAAAGCTCATCCATCCAGAGGCTGAGAACACACAAGCCGAGTAACTGGCAGGTGGACTGCGTGACTGAGGCCGGGCAGCCCCCCTCTTGCTCCCTGGGCGCCTGGGGTATTTCCATAGGCATCCACATACAGACACTTCTCAAGGGCAGTGGGGCTCAGTCTCCAGGAGCTCGGCCCAGAGCTCCCACTCAGGCTCTCCAGCTCAGCGGACACCGTCCCCCAAGCCCCCAACCGGACGTTAGAGCCGGAGCCCCACGCCCGCAAGCCAGGACAGGACCCTCCTGTGCCTTCACTAGTTCCAAACAGACCACCGGCTGTGCTGGGCGCAGTCCACATTTCTGCTAAGTCGTGCATCTTAACCCCGTGTCTCGATACTTTAATTAAAGGATCCCAGAAATCTGATTCCTAAAGCGGTTGGTATGGAGCGAGGCCCTTGAATAACACACCGACTTGCTGTGAACGAGAGTGCCAGAGAAAGATCTAGGGATCAGAAGTGCTGCCCTTGACTTCCTGCCGTTTGGACGGCAGCCTTGGAAGAGTTATGTGTAAGGGCGACTCTGTCCCACGTTCATTATGTCGTTACATGTTCTCTCCCTGTCTGTTCTCCCTTCTTCACCTTGAACTTCCTGTCGTGGAAGGAGATGAAGCTTTGTGGGGTTTTGTTTTGTTTTGTTTCGTTTTCTCTCTTTCAGCCTCCTCCTCCTCAGCAGAATGAGAGGCCTCTTACCCGGACCTCTTACCTGGAGAAGTTTCCAGAGCCTGGTGAAGGGGGTGGATAAACATGCTGGACAGAAGCAAGAGGGACGCCGGGACAGCAATTCCTTGTCCTTCCTCTGCTCTTTCCAAGCTTTGCTGGAGGGGGACTCATCTGGGGGGCTTTGGTAGCTGTCTTCATCTTGACACACAAAACGATCAGGCAGAAATGGAGAGGAATTTCCACCTAGAAGGAGAGGGAGAGCTGGATGAAATAAGAAGAACATACCCTCTTTCACCTCCTGAAACTGAGTTCAGGATGAGAGTGGTCCTGGGGGGCGCCTGGGGAGCTCCGTAGGTTGAGTGTCCGACTTCAGCTCAGGTCATGATCTCACGGTTTGTGAGTTCGAGCCCTGAGTCAGGATCTGCGCTGGCAGCATGGAGCCTGCTTGGGATTCTCTTTCTCTCCCTCTCTGCCCTGCCCCTGCTCGCATGCACACTCTCAAAAATGAATAAACTTAAAAAAAAAGAGAGTGGTTGGTCCTGTGGTCAGCAGGGCTGGTTGGTGAGGAAGGGACTGGGGAGGATCTTTCCAGAACACTTAGAGTTCTCCAGGCGCCCCCCCATCCCCCCCCACCCCCAATGCTCCTGTGGAAACAGGCAGAGCGCTGACCCACCTCTACCCTGCTATGAGTGGGTGGGCTCGTGACCTGGAGCCTATGGAGCTCGGGGCCCCTCTTCTCCTCCTGCAGAGGCGAGGATTGAACCAGTGAATGGGAGGGTCCAGCGAACCAAGCCCTCTGGTCCACCACCTGTGGAAGTGGAACTCAGTAACCTGTTTCTGGAAAAAAAAAAAAAAATCAAATACGTACCGAGAACCTCAAAATTGTGCCTCTCCTGCTCTAGACTTCTCTTCTAGGAAATTGTAGTAAAGATGTAATCCAACCCGTCGACAAAGACACAAGTGTAAAATGTACATGGTGACTTTATTAACATACAAAAATAAATGAGAAGTTGAACAGTAAGGGTCTTGTCCAGTAAATTATGACACATCTTTACTTTGGAATAGCGTGAAGATTTTTAAGATTTCTGTTCCCTGAGAATGGCAATAATGGGGACATGCCTGCTGTATAACACAAAAAGCAAGTACTAAAAATTACATATAATTTTATATTTATTTTATAACTGTAAAACTTATTTTCATATAAATTTTATTATATTTATATATAATAAAACCCAAGTTTTGAGGAGAAATAAAAACCCATAGAAAAAGCAGCAAGGGAATATATTTAATAACAGTAGACATGTGGGTGGCTTTTAATTTTTTTCTTCATATTTTCCTGTACTTTCTTTTCTTTAAGTTTTATTTGCTTATTTATTTTGAGAGAGAGAGAGAGAGATGTGGGAGGGGCAGAGAGGGAGGGAGAGAGAGAGAATCCCAAGGCCGACAGCACAGAGCCCGACGCGGGCCTCAAAGTCACCAACTGTGAGATCATGACCTGAGCCCAAATCAAGAGTCAGCTGCTTATCCGACTGAGCCACCCGGGTGCCCCTGTACTCACTTCTTTGAGAACAGCTTATATTTTACTTCCTAATGATAAACATAAAGATCTTTGAAGGTACTGGCTAAGAATTATTCAAATAAATGAGCTACTTAAAACTCAGTTTGCAAATGAAGCTACGTTGCCTCCATGTTCACCCTGTTGTCTACCAGGAATTAACAATTTCCCTCCAATCTAATGCTTTCATTATCCACCAAGCAGGGACCAAACTGGAATTTAAATCACAGTCCAAAGGTGAAGGATAACAGTGGTGAACTACCAGGAAAATAGCCCCAACTATTTGCAAGTCAGAGGTCAAGGCTTCTTTCTGCATCTAGTATGGGAAGGGGGTCCAAAGTCTTAGGGAAGACAGAGGCATTTCATGCCCTGTGCTCCTCCCATCACCACCCTGTATTGCTTTTTTCCCAGAAAAGAATAAAGATTACTCAATGAAACTATTAAAATGCTTGGCAAAACTACACAGACAAGCACAGAGGCCAATTAAGTATAAATAGTTCATACCAAAACTGTCTTTTTGACCCAGCCATGAATATCTACCCAACCCCAGATTTATGTGTTTGGATGAAAATGACAGAGCAGGCAAAGACCAGCCAGTCAGCTGCACAGGAGCACCCTTGTCTGAAGAAGATGTGTGTTATTTATAGCATATTTTCCTAAACACATAGGAGAGGCTATAGATAGCTCACAGTCACCCTAAACCTGGAGAAGATGATGTTTTCCCTTCAGATTTATTCTTCTCACCAACCACTCTGACTTTTATTTTCATTATTTTGGTCTACAACAGGAGGGTCCACTCTACTTTTTGGGTTTTGAAGTTATTGGTATCCTTTTATTTTTTTTCTTTTAGCCGCTTTAGACTCTACAAATAAATACACTAATAATCACTGTGAGAAGACAGCTTGGCTTTTTGGAGGACAAATGCTGTGGGGTGGTAGAAGACTGAGGACCCCAATCCTGGCCCTGGCATTTAGTGGGTGAGTCTTGCTGCTTTCCCTTGTCTCTGTGGGCTTCGGTCTTTCCATCTGTAAATATATGATGGCAATACCTGCTGTGCTGTATGGCTGTGCTGAGGATAAAATGATATCATACTTTGTAACCTTTTAGACTCAATGCAGGTGAAGATGATGCAGTCTTAGGACCTTACTCAGCTAAGTGCTTTACACTCACTGCTCTTGAGGTAAAATTAAAACAAAATACTAGGTAATGCCAAAAAAAAAAAATCACTGTGTTAGCCTGTTTATATAAAGATTATTAAGGGAGGACATGTACTTGGATTTTTTTTTTTTCTAGGACAGGGGTTACTATCATTCATTTATAGTATGTATCTGTAAGATATTTGATAAGAAGATAGCCACTGTATAGACTGTCTCGCTGTATATTAGAAAAACCACTAAAGCTATTTTGAAAGCACAAATAAAAACTTCCATTTCAAAAAAAGAGGTGGGGGGGGGTGCAGATTACATTATCTGAACTGTCTCCTGCTACAAAATACCTAGCAGTGCTGAAAACCTAGAACATCCTTTTAGTCATCATCTGACTTCCAAGAAAGTAAGAGCCATCTCTGGGGTTAAGAATTGAAGGGAATGTGAACACCAAAATGGTAAGCGTGAGCTAATATTGCAACTGCCTGGATAGGAAAAGAGGAGTCAGAAGGTGGGAGATTGCCAATTTTATTAGGCAAGAGGACTCCTCTCTCTCTCTCTCTCTCTCTCTCTTTCTGTCTCTAAAAATTTCACATACACACATAGGATACTATGAGTCCCCCGCATACCTACCAACAAGCCTCAACAGATTCAATCAAGATTCTGTAGCACTACATTTATATTTCCTTTGCTGAAATATTTTACCCCGAATCCCAAACATCGTGTCATTTCACTCCCCATGCCTCCAGCCGATATGATGTGCCCCCGATGTGGAGCACTGAGAAGTACCCAGAACTACCTATGAAGTATTCTTTCCAAATAAACACACAAAATCAAACCGAAATCTATATTTAACCATTGCTTTAGGGAGACAGAGGAACCAGGAAACATCTAAGCTTTGGGATACTGATCTGCATAACTCGGATCACAAGAGACTGATGCCAATATATGAATTTATGTTGCTCAGAGCTGCTCAGATGCTTTCTAATAAATGGAATATTCACATAGTTGCTTTTGGGAAAGCCCTCCTTCTGCCTTTTCTGTCAACCAGGTATCTGAGAAACTCTCAGACTTCAGAATGCTGCTTGGTGAATATAAAACTAGAACATAGTGGGTGTTGTTGAGGGTATTTGACCTTGGGTACAACAGAGATTTATGAATTAATTTTGTTTCACTCCAGGGACTTTCATTCTAATATTGAATGACTACATCCACAAGAATCATGCCCTGAAATATGTTTTTAGATTTGTGTATGCCCTTAAAAATACGCGATTTTTTGTGTTTATGCTCACGTATCCTTAATTTACATAAATGTCATTATAGATCTCATTTTGTTTGTACCATTGAAAAATGTATAGTGCTACCTAGTAGATATATTTAATAATGACAACACAATAATAACTTATGGAAAACCTACCTTGTATTGGGCACTTCTGTGGCTGCTGGGGATGTGGTCATTTTGTAAACATGTTTTGAATGTATGTAAATGACACTACACTATATATCCCAATTTGCTTCTTACTGTCGTTAATCAGTACTACCTTATTAAGCTCCAACGAGGCTGAGTGTGCACCCATTTTATTATTCTGATTGCCACATCAAATGCCCATATCAACCCTCCTTGTGCTAGAAACTTGTATAGCCTCCACTCATCACTACCACAAATAACACTGGGACAAATATCCTTGAACACATTCTATTATAATCAGAATTTATCTGGGTTATTTGCCCAGTTACGGGACTCAATAAATGCTGCCGGACTCTTCCCGGGATTGTCTGCACCCATTTCATGAAAGTTTCTATATCTCGAGACGTCTGGCTGGCTAATTCAGTGAAGCATGCAACGCTTGATCTCAGGGCTGTGAGTTCGAGCCCCACGTTGGGTGTAGAGATTGCTTAAAAATAAAATCTTAAAAGGGGCGCCTGGGTGGCGCAGTCGGTTAAGCGTCCGACTTCAGCCAGGTCACGATCTCGCGGTCCGTGGGTTCGAGCCCCGCGTCGGGCTCTGGGCTGATGGCTCAGAGCCTGGAGCCTGTTTCCGATTCTGTGTCTCCCTCTCTCTCTGCCCCTCCCCCGTTCATGCTCTGTCTCTCTCTGTCCCAAAAATAAATAAACGTTGAAAAAAAAATTAAAAAAAAAATAAATAAAATCTTAAAAAAAGAGAGAGAGAGAAAGTTCCTATTTATTCAACTTTCAACAATAATTGGCATTATTCAATTTCGTATTTTCTCCCAATCTGATGGATGAAATGTGGGATCTCGTTATTGTCTTCATTGCTATTTCTTTTATTTCTCGTGTGACTGTTACCTTGGATTTGGGTTTCCTTTAGTATGAATTGTATCTTCATATCTAACAGCCACATTTTTATCTAGATCTCCTACTTTTTTCTCCTTTGAAAGATATCAATTCTCAAGTCAATACGTTTCGTGTAATTTCAATCCAAATTCCAGCATGAGTTTGCCTTGTGTTAAAGCTGTTCTGTATGTCATATTTCTCCCCCTCAAGCTCCTGGAGGGTAGAGTTGCTATTATTTTTGGATACCCCACGACATTCAGCCTCAGCCCTGCTCAGAGCAAGCCTCAACCAGTGCTTGCTGACTATGAGCTGAGGGTAGGGGGGGGAGGATGCCACTTAGCAAGTGGCCACTTTGCAGAAGGCAGAGGCCAGGCATGGTGGTTGAGCTGGCTGGCCAGCCAAGCAAGACCAGGGGAAAAGGGGATGGGAAGCAAGAGTGCGGACACAAGAGTTCTGTTCCAAGGGGCCAAGACAAGTGTCTTTTGCAATCCCATTTCTAAAAACACAAATAAAAAAAAAAAAACAATGGAAACAACAAAAATGTACCTGTAACTTTTTTATTTAAAAATATTCCACCTACACGATCTCATAGTTTGTGAGTTCGAGCCCCTCCTCGGGCCCTTTGCTGACAGTACTTGAGATTCTCTCTGCCTCTCCCTGACTCATACATGTGCGTTCACTCTCTCTCTCTCAATAAATAAATAAACTTAAAAAAAATATTCCACCTAGGAGCTTCCTTTTTCTATAGTTCTGAGGGTCTAGGCGAAGTTCAGTCTTGAAGCTTCCGTGTCCTGTGGCCGATGGCGATCTTCGACAATCTCACATTGAGTCCTGTTCTAGACGAGGATGGTAAGATCGTTCCCTAGAAACAGCAGGCAGCATGGAGAACTTGAGAAGAGGCTGTCCTTGCTGTTACCCAGATTGCACACTCTCTCTTCTGGAGCTCGATCTTTATTCTGCAAGTTGATGATTCGGACTCAGTGCAATAAGTTGCAGAAGACTTCAGAGTTTCTACAGGTAAGTGCTGCAGAAAGACGGTGATTCTGTCGGTGCTGAATGAAGACACAGGGTTTCACTTAGCTGGCATGCCGTGCTGAATTAGTTGGACACCATTTCTTTTAGCACAAGGCTGGTTCGACCCACCCAGTTCTGGATCATAGGAATTACCTGAAATTGTATTTATTTGCTTAAGGGCGGATGTCTTGCTTTCCCAGATAGAGTACAAGCCGCCTGAGGATATAAACCATAGATGATACCTGTTTGCTTCTCGCAGAGAGCTATTCTGATAATTAAGCCCTTGATAATTATTTGTTAAATGTACTAACGAATGAGTTAATTAGAAGGAGTGATCGAGGCCAGATAGTCAATCTCCTTGCCCCAACTCTCTGGGATTGTATACGGAAGGGCACCTGGCCTAGCAGGCACATTGACCTAGTATTTGGGGATGGTGGAATCCACGGGGAGTAATATTACTTCGTAGATATGCAGAGAAAGGCACCACATAGGAAGAGGAGAGAGATTAAACCAAAGAAGTATGAACTCCACCTTAGGAGGGACGGGTTGAGTGCACAGTGTGCTGGGTTGCTCGGGGCCCCGGTTATCTCTGTGTTGGATGACTGGGTCCATTTCCTCAAGCCCCTAGGAGCAGAGCTGTGGCACGGTCGGACCATCGGCCGTGTGCTAGTGTAGACGGGGGCACCTCTTGCTGTGGTGGTCCCACTGTCTTGAAGCTCTGCCTTCCCTGAGTCCTGGTGCTCGGCTTTTCTTGGTTGGCTGCCATACTGATTTGTATCCTTGAAATGCATCCCTTTACACTTTTCCCTTATTCTTTCTAAAACCTGCTGCTCCGAACGGGCTTCCGATCTCTACAAGCAAACGAGCCACGTCGGAAGCACTCCCCTCGATGTCGATTTCGTATCTTGGGCACTCCATGGGCAAACGGCACACCCCCCATCCCCCCCTGGCCACTCCTGCAGATGGTGACCCCGCGGGTGGTCGGGAGGCATGAATGCCTCAGAGCATCTCAGCGGGAGGAGGCTTGTCGCAAACAGATCTGAGAAGGCCCAGAATAGAAAGGATCCAAAGGGAGAGCAGGGCAACCTGCCGTTCCCCAGGGTTGCGGCCACTTGGCATTGGCTGATACCTCCCATCCAATTGACCACACATGGTGGCCTTCGCTCCTGTGACAGCGATGATTCCAGCCAACTGGATGTGGCTGCAGCAGGGTCAAAGAATTCCAGAACTGGAGTAAATTTTACACGTCTCTTAATTCCCATTAGGAGCTCTTCTACAGTTTTTCTTACAGGTGATCATCCCATCTCTTCTAGAGCATGACAGGACAGCCTATTTCTAGAAAACTCTATTGGGAAGAATGTTGACCCTCATTTTAAGCCAAAGTCCACCTCCTTTTAATTTTTACCCATCGGTACTAGTTCTGGACCTCTGCAAACATACACAGACAGAATACTTTCAAATCTGAAGCCAGCCCTTCAAATATTTGGACAAAAGAAATGCATCTCTCTTAAATCTTCCTTCTCCCAGGCTACACGTACCAAGTCCCTCCGGTCATTTCTTCTGTGACAGAATTTTAGAGCCATTTACCAACACCGTCACATTTCCTGGCTGTGCTCTGAGTTGACTCAGGATTATTCTTTTTTATTTTTTAATGTTTATTTATTTTTAAGAGAGGGAGGGGACAGAGAGAGAGAGAGACAGAGAGAGAGCGCAAGAAGGGAGGGGCAGAGAGAGAGGGAGACACAGAATCCGAAGCAGGCTCCAGGCTCTGAGCTGTCAGCTCAGACCCCGATGTGGGGCTTGAACTCAGGAACCATGAGATCATGACCTGAGCCGAAGTTGGATGCTTAACCGACTGAGCCACCCAGGCGTCCCTGGATTATTCTTAAAATCTGTCAACTGTACCCCTTTGGATGGCACCCGGCCAGGGAGGGATCGAACAAGGCTATCACCCCCTTCCTTGCTTGTGATCGCACTCACCTTTGGAACACCCCTTACATTCATTGGCAGTTGTGTCTGAGTTCACCCAACCCGTCTGGTCATCCACTGAATGTTGGTCTGGGGTCAGACAGGCTCTGACCTGCGTGAGCCTTCCTGGGGGCACCAGTGAGGCCACTAGTGTTCTCCCAACTCTACCTCACTCTTAGGAAATCAGCCTTTTTCAGGTCCTTGAGGGATACCTCACTCCTTACCAGGGTCATGGGCCAGCGATGGGCATCCTATCCAAGCTGGGTCAAGGAGATCCCTGCCCAGCTGGAGGATCCAAGCTGGAAGGTCATGGTGACATGGAAGAAACTGTCTTTGGGGATGATCAGGGGAGAGCAGAAAAGCCAATCTTCAGAGGACGTAAAGGAGGCTCCTGGAAGCAGAGAGAGGAGTCCAGAAGGCCCCATGGAGGTAGAGTCAGAGAAATTCATCAAGGATTTGTCAGTTTCCACAAGTTCTCACTAAACCTCTTTCAAGTAATTGCCTTTAGGTTTCTCGGTAATAAACCCTCTTTAAATTTTTTTTTTAAGTTTATGCGAGAGTGAGGGGAGGGAGAGAGGGAGAGAGAAAATCCCACAGTCAGCACAGAGCCTGACATGGGGCTCTATTTCACGACCCTGAAATCATGACCTGAGCCAAACCAAGAGTCAGACGCTTAACCTACCTACTGAGCCATCCAGGTACACCTGTAATTTGCCCTCTTTTAAATTTAAGATCCTCTGAATGGATCTTGGTTCTGAACAATCTTTAAGACTTTAGGCAAGTCTTGGATCCTGATTGGGCTTAATGTTCCTTATGGATAATGTGAATTGACTATATAATAGTGTAAATTCACTGTGAGTCTACATCATAGTACTTCTGTACTTGGGAAGGTGTTAAAAAGAAAAAACCTAAGCATACAATTTTATATGTAATCCCAGATAAATTCCATCTTTGTTTTGGTTAATCTTCCCTAAAAATCTCACCTATCGGACTATCGGGTCTTCGATTATCAAATCGTAAATAGAAGGGAGATTGAGAGTAGCGGGCTCCCATATCTTCACGGAGATCTTTATAGTAATTGTCTTTCACAGCGGATGAGTTGTCCAGAAATTTCATTTATAGATGGCTTAGAAACTTATTTATTCATTCAGTAAGTCCACTAGAAGTTGTTTGTAGACTTGACGGTGTGTTTGTCCGGCATCAGCAGAAAGCTATGTGAGCAGGAGGTGCAAGCTTCGATTTACTGCCCTCTGGTAAGATGGCCGCCCAAGCCCAAGACACCCTTATCTTGAAAGGCCCAGGAAGTGAGCTCGGGTGCCTGGGACTGACTGAAAGGCTTCATCACAACCAGTGACACAAGGGAAGACACACCACATAAAGAACTGACGAAACTCAGATTAGTCAGGTTGCTATTTGTTAGCAACACCGGCGTAGAAACTTGGTGGGGAAGGATGTACGAATTCTGGGTGAAACGGGCCTTGGCTTATCTTTGGACTTTAATTACGCAAGGCTGTTCCCCATCCCTCATTACCACAGATAAATTAAACATCAGCTTAGGGTTCAACCTGGTAACTGGGAGAAAACAAAGAAATCTTTGAGGCAAAACGTGGGCTGTAGCTCTCCTGTGAAGTTCATAAATGCTTCACAAAGACGGGCGGGCAGAAGGCAAAATGGACTCTTCCAGCTACGGGCACACGGGGTATTTCTGGCACACACCAGGCTCTGTGGGAAACACAGACTTCTGACTATGATGTTCAGAGAGGTCTGAGAAGAGGAAAAGCAGAGAGAGAAGGCTCTGCATTATCGTCACCTGCAGCCACCCCCATGGAGGGCGTCTGCAGCTGGCTTGTTCTAGATAGCCACAAGGCTCATGGAAACGAACCATCGAGCCCCATCCCTTGCGTCTGGTCTTTGGCACCAGCCAGAACTGGTGGACAACTCCAGGTCCCAAAGCTAAAAGGTAGACCTTCCTCGGCCCTCAAGCACCTCCCCCCACCACACCATTCTCTCTTGTTCCACTGCTCAGCCAGTCCCCGGAATCCCCCGGTCGGTGGTTTCCTCGTTTGGAAAAGTGGGCACGATCTCACCAGGTTGATGTGACGCTGACATGCCATATGCGTGTTCAGCGTATGACACCGCAAAGACGACTCCCAGGACCCACTCAATAAATGGCAGGTCTGCTACTCGCTACAATCTCCCCTTCACCACCGTATCTTCCCCTCTCCTCACAAAAATGCTCTTTCCCCTACTTTAGAAAAACCCTTTAGCGCTCAGAGTCTCCCTTCTCCTCACCACTAAACTTCACGAAGGACTCATCCATCCTCGCCGCCTCTCCTTCCTCACGTTGCAGAAGCCTCCGGTCTGACTTCCGTCCCATCCTTGCCCCACCCCCATCCTCGTCCCGCCTTGCCTCCCGATTGCGGTCTCTCAGCTTCAAAACCTCCATGTGATTCCCAATACTTTCGTCATTTTCTCTCACCATACCCAGCAAGGGTCTAGGTTTGGTTGACCCTGTCACAGAAATGTCCCCTTCTTCTGTGTCCCCACAAAGCCAGCCTCCCCACTCTCTCTGGCCAGGACCATCAGGACTTGTCTCCCTGCTGTTGTCTTGGCCTCTCTGAACCATACTTCATACCCTGCTCTGTTTCGACACCTTCAGTGGCTCTCGGTCATCCCTGGGACAACGTCTAAATTCCTTAGTGTGCACATGAGGACCTAACGGTGGCCTCAGATTCCCTCACTGCTGGTCAAACCCATCAGATGCGAGTTGGTCGCACTGACCTCCACACCCTGCCGATGTGTGTCAGAGCCCTCGGGGCCCTGTGCCCGCCCACCCTCCATCTGGCAGGACAGCCACTGACCTCTCATTGTTAAATGCCGAGTCCCGCTTGAAGAGCCCCATGGAACGTCACCACCTTTGTGAAGAAGTTCTCCCCCTCCTCCTCAGGGGACCGCCATGCTCTGCTCCCACAGTGACACTCACCCTCTGCTGTGTCTGCGTCTTCCAGTGTAGTACGTCCCCAGTGGGGGTGCCCAGGGGCCAGGCTCACACTAGGTGCCCAAATACTGCATGACACATAATTAATAAAATGAGTGGAGAAATGTTTCGAGGACCTCTCAACCCGGAGGCTGACAAGTACATGGCATTCCAGAGAGGCGTGAGGCTGTTCCTTTCTCCATTTATGTTTTAAGATAGATTCTAGAGCCAGAGAAAGCCCAGAAGCTAAATAATGAAATTATACTCTGGAATGGAGTGGCGGTTTTGACCGGAAGCTGCAGTGGAGGTCTCAGTTTGGTTTGGCCAGTGCTCCTCAGCTCACCAAAGTGACAGGCCACGTGGGGAGGAAGACTTTGCCGCCACCACTTGCAGGCAAGTCTCTGGCACGCACTCATGGCCATGGCCAGGGCAAGGCCACAGACAGGGAAGAAAGTCATGATAAGCCTTGAGAGTCTAGCAGAGCGAGCGCAAGGGCTGGTGGAAGAGAGGGGCTCAGGTTGGAGAAGTAGCCCATTCACCTTTGCAGACTGTCCCTTGCAGGGCTGCATCCTGGGGCCTCAGGGAGGTGGGGAGGTTTCCCAAGACAAACTCAACCCAGAGATGCAAAAAATCCAGAGCACTGAGCTCTGACCCGAAGGCACGCTAAGCAACGCAATGCACGGCATCAGGGATTCCTGGTGACACCATTAACATGTGACAGCAGACACGGAGGTGGCATCAGCAGAGGTTAATGGCTGACTCAGAGGTGCTATTTATTATTGTTATTTTTGCCCTCCCTCGCGGTGGTTGATAGAAAGTGCTTTGTCAAGATTTCTAGGCCCCACCATGTGCAGACGGCATAAGGCTGATTCTCAGGGGAGCCCCTCTCTGAAACTAGAAGACGACATGGAAGCAAGAGGGAGTGAAGGGTCAGCTGACCTGCGCCACACCAGAATGATGAATGGTACCTTGTCCCAATGGTACTCAGTCCCAACCAGACCGAGCAGGCAGCTCAGAGCCCAGGGACTGGAGAGGAAGGGTCAGGATGGACCCTACAGCCCAACAGCTGGAAAAAAATTAAGAGCATTCTTCAAGGTGACCAAGGCTGGATTGGTTTAAAAATATGAGCAATCCTGAGGCCACATCGGTGACACTGTATATAAATCACACTTGGAAACATTGGCCAAGGGACTGATGGATCCCATGATTTATACGAGGTGATAGTTGGTGACTTTATCAACATAGATGGTAGAAATTCCAGGCCATTCTATATGTGTGGTAAAACAAGGCTCTTCTTCATAATGTGATGAACTACTTTATGGAGAGTGACAGTTATTTCCCTTGGATCTGTCTATCCATCTACCATCTATCTGTTGCTGGAGACAAGGTTGGATCAGGCAAGAAGAGAAGGCATTTACATGGATGTGCCTCAATAGGTAAAAGAAACAGCAGCTTTCTAGAATCTTAGAATATTTTCCTTTATTTGTTTGTATATTTGTTCATTCCATTGTTTCTTTCTGTGTATCCCTGAGGCTCAGGGCCTTCATTTGGGTTTGGAAATCCCAAAGGATGAGTGACCATATTATGACTTGGATTTTTGGTTCTGTATGTCTGAACGTGCATATTAATATGCTATGATATGACCGAATTACTTTTGCACAGAGTTCACCAAGGCTTTCCAGGAACCAAGGAAACCAGAAGAAGGTCTTTGTGATAGCTTACAAGCTGACCATGAATAAGACCATTGAGCAACTATAGGGTTGCCTGGGCTAAAAATATATCTGTGGCAAGCTTAAGAAGTCAGTGAAATCCTGAGGACACAAGCATCTTCTAAGGGAGACACCTATGCTGGAGGGGGTCAGGGGTTAAGACACGCTTTCTCTTGGGCACCACCTTATTAGATTGGCCAAGTTTCTCCATGCTTGCACAGCTTCACAGTGAATAATAAGTCATCTCTGGCAGTAACTCTGGAACATCTGGGAGGGCGAGGAGGTAAGAGTGAGTGGCCAAAGGAGAGGAAAGATTAAAGGGGACAGGCTCTCAACACTAATCCTGAAAATATTGCTAGCACAGCCCAAATCCTTCTTAGGAGCTGGGTTTTCCTTCAGTATGAGGTGGATCCAAATAGTGCCCTCCAGAGAACTAATAATGGAGTGTGAACTGCACACACAAATCTTGTGTTTGTGATGAACAGCCTAGAGGAAGATCGTAGGAGAAACCACAATTCAGGCAGATGCTGCAATACAGTTCCACTGATCTCTCAGCCAAGAGGGTTGGCTGGGGCTGAGGCCAGGAAGACAGGGAACAGAATTGAGCTCATGGTACCAAAGGGACACAGCCTTAAGGACAGAGATATTCCAATCATATGATAGCATGACAGGAAGCAATAAATGGAGAAACCAATGAGAAGCCCTAGGATTCTTCTTTGGAAAAACCTAACAGGGCCCTTGAGCAACAGCCAGGATTATACAAGGACTGTTCACACTTGGCTGGAGAGTTGGCTCTAGGGAGAACTCATGATCAAACACCCCCTGGATATGTGCTCATAGGAATGATGAACACTTCTGATTCCGGAGCTACTCTGGGGCCAAGGAGAGCTCCAAGCTTCCCTTGGTCCAAGTAAACAGAAGAGGGCCTCCCAAACTCCTGGCCCTAACACACAGAGAGGTTGTTGGCCCATGACTTCATGTTGGCTGCACCATGCTTCTCAGGACATCCTGGACAGCTCTTCTTGGTGTTTTAGGCAGTAGCCATCCCAGCTGTGTTAAGAAAAGGTAACAGAGTAAGTGAAGAATTCAGGGCACTGGAAGAAATGAGAAGATAGGCTTCATCGGAGTAACCAACACTTTCCTGTTTTTAGGGCATGTAATTACAACATCTGTGTTCAGTTTGGGGTTCAGCTTCCTGTACTGATTCAGTCCACAACAGTCCCTCCCTCCCTCTGTATTCCTACAGGACATGTATTGCCTTGAATCCTTTCTAAACATTTCCTGTGTGTGCCACGCTCTTTCCATTTTAATAATCCTACACTGTGCCTGAAATGGAATTCAAAGGCAGGTAAATTAAGTCCTTGTCCTCAAGGAACTTAAAGTCCAGTGTGGGAAACAGGTACATATATAATCACATTACTGTGGAGGCAGAGGCAGGAGCCTTGGGGCTGGCCTGGCCAGTTGGGTTCACAAGAGTAGGAATGGACTAGGATGTTCCTCCAAGAGACAGGGGTATGACCTTAAACTCAAACCAGAGGTATAAGCCAGGTGGAGGATCATAATGGGAAATTACATGGAAATCTAAAACCAATGAAGACTAAGCGGCCAGAAATGGAAAAGCAAGTGAGGTCACAGGGCAGGAATCAGGAAGCAGAGAACTGAGAACAATGAGGAGGGGGCTGGGCTCTTGCCTAAAATCTCTGTCGTTCACAGATTTGGGGGCCAGCCAAGACAAAGTATGTGGGTGGGCGAGCTGGACATAGAGGATCTGGGATGGAATGACAAGAGGGAACCAATTTTACAGATGATCAGGAAGCAGTTAGATGTGAAACATGACAGAGAAGAAGGCATCTGAAAGAATCCTGAGCTTCTAGCTCAAACGCTGACTGGTAGATGGATGCACGGTGATGACATAAATTGTCACACAGAGTGGGAAAGAGGGAGGCTTGAGGAGGCCGAGGATGAGTCCATCTGGGGCATGTTGAGTTTAAGGTTATCAAGGGATGGCCAGGGGGACTTGTTGTGGGAGAAGTCATTGGAAATACAGTCTCTGTACCCCAGGGTTTGGGTCAAGATTGGAAACTTGCATCTGGGAGTCATCAGCCAGAGGTGCAGAGGACTACCCACAGAAAGCGAATAGTGGATGTCCAGACCAACACTTGGAGGCCATCTACATCCCAAGAGCAACATGCGTATGAGAGAGCCATTCAATGAGGTGGTCGCGGCAGAAGTGAAACGCAGAGGTGGAGGCAAGGCAGCAGAGGGGCTAGCGGGCACATTGAACGTAGCCTTCTCAAAAATGACATTGGCCATAAAGAGAGGGCATGACATGGATCAGTAACTTGAGAAGAAGGTTTCTCAGAGTAGGGGGTCTTTGGCATGTTTAAAGGATGTGGAAAAGGAGCCAATGAGGAAGATTGAAAGTTCAGAAGAGAGAGGTCATCAAAGAAAGCTGGAGGACTCAGAGGAGGGATGGGAGGTGGGGTCAGGTGGCTGGGCAGCCTGAGGCAGAGGAAAAGCTTCCAGGATGGCTGAGAAGCTGGGTGAAGTGTAGAACTGTCAGGCAACAGAACACAACCCTGCTCTCAGGATTCGCGTGTGTGTGCGTGCATGCGTGCGCGTGCACGGTGCAGACCGTGCCCTCTTGCACGTAGGGGTCAGTTTCCTCTGCATGCTGCAAGCATGGACATTTTCTGTCCCTTAGAGAAGTGGCTTCCACTTTTTTTGTCATCCTAGCAGTGCCAGGGACGAGAATGGAATGGGTCGTGAATGGTCCTTGCTGATGGCCTTTTTCTGCCAGATTATCCAGGCAAGTCTCTGAGAAGCACCAAGTACCATACAATTTTCATCTTTTGAGAGCTGGGCTGTGCCTTTAAAAGTGACGTGTACTGGGGCGGCTGGGTGGCTCCGTGGGTTAAGCATCTGACTTCGGTTCAGGTCATGATCTCACGGTTCGGGAGTTCAAGCCCCACACCGGGGCTCTCTGCTGTCAGGACAGAGCCCCCTTCGGATCCTCTCTTTCTCTTTCTGCCTCTTTCTCCCTCTCTCTCTCTCTCTCAAAAACAAATAAACATTTTTTAAAAAAAGATGTGTAGTGACCTGGCACATTTTGTAAGCATTAATATGATTAAGCTGGTAGAAAAACCCAACTTACAATTGGAAAATAGTAATAAAGACTTAAGGACAACAAGAGGATATTAAAAGAAACAAAGACAGTTTCCTTTTCTGTCTTTTAAGTTGCTATCTTCTTTAGAGTCAGGCTGAACTGGAAAGTCCCATGGTGGCAATTCAGTGCATTTACCCTTTTAGCTCTCCTCCAGGTCTCTCTCTTAGTCATGACAGGGCACACAGTACACTCCTTCTAAACACGGGCTAAATCAAGTTCGTGAGCCTTCGCTAACCAAGCGCAGGGCAGGGCATGGGATTGGCTTCATCCTCTATCTGTGGGTAGATGTTTGACGCAGACCTACAAATTCCCTTTCTACCGCCATCTGCCCTCAGCTCTTCCCTTCTTGGCCACTCATGGCATTTGAAGTTCTCCCTATTCATTTTTAGACTTGATTATAGTCCTGTTAGCATCTTCATGGTGCTCGCAGCTTCCTACCACACAGTCTACTTATTGATGTTCATTAGAATCTTCTCTCCCTCAGACAGCAAACCCTACGTTGCTGGAGAGCAAGACCCACAGCTGGTTCATCGTTTATACTTCTATCACAGCTACCGGATTAGACATTGAATAAATATGTGTTCCTGAAGGAATAAATGGATCACTATTTTATATGTTAACGCTCCTCTGAACTCAGCTTTCTTCCCTATATGATATGGGAGCTGAACTAGATTCTTTACAGTCTTCCCAACTCAGACCACCAAGTATTTTAAGGGTCTTCCCTTACTGACTTTATTCATGGCTGTTGCATTACTGACTTCACGCACATTAGAGAGTCATTCCTGACAGTTAACCAATGCGTTAGCTAAGGGCAAGGTGGGTTTAGAATAAAATCTAGACAGAGAGGTGTGCCTGGGTGGCTCAGTCGGTTAAGTGTCTGACTCTTTTTTTTTTTTTTAATTTTTTTTAACGTTTATTTATTTTTGAGACAGAGAGAGACAGAGCATGAACAGGGGAGGGGCAGAGAGAGAGGGAGACACAGAATCGGAAACAGGCTCCAGGCTCTGAGCCGTCAGCCCAGAGCCCGACGCGGGGCTCGAACCCACGGACCGCGAGATCATGACCTGAGCCGAAGTCAGACGCCCAACCGACTGAGCCACCCAGGTGCCCCAAGTTAAGTGTCTGACTCTTGATTTCAGCTCAGGTCATGATCTCACAGTTCATGAGTCTGAGCCTCGCATCAGGCTCTGTGCTGACAGCGTGGAGCCTGCTTGGGATTCTCTCTCTCCCGCTCTCTGCCCCTCCCTAGCTCATGTGCTTGTGCTCTCTCTCTCTCTCAAAATAAATAAATAAACATTTAAAAAAATGTTTTTTAAATCTAGACAGAGAGATCGCAATAACCCTAGGAAAATGTCCCCAAACATGGCAAGCTACTTATACTGAAATCTGAATTGCGTGACAGGCCCTAGAGGACAAACGAAATCAACACCCGGGTACAGGTGTGGGCAGTGTCCCTTTAGGAATTCTCTGTCATCACTCAAAACACCCTGGCAGAAAGTGCTTTAGGTCGTGTCTGCCCTAAGCCCTGAAGAGAAAGAAGGGGGTGGAACTGACGATCAAGCTTCTTTCCTAGCAGCAAGCGGAAGTAGAGATGAGAGCCATTGTGCTTTGGTGACAGAATGCAAAAGGGCTGGCCCGGTGAGGCTCTGGATACGAAGCTGGGTGTCAGGGAGGCCAGGAAGAGCCAGAGTACGGGGGCCAGAGGGAGGCGGCACTCGCAGGGTGGTGAGGGAGAGAAAAGGTGCGTGAGGGATAGACCGAGGCCCAACGCTGTCCCCTTCCCCCCTGTGTCTAGGGTTGATGGACTCGGCTGAGGAGAAGGGTCACGAGCGGGGCTGGAACAGGACCGGAAGTACTGACCTTCTGAGGTGGAGCCGGGAAGGGGGCTCCGGTCCCTGAGTATCTGATGTGTAAGAGCTTCCGGTGCCAGTGGCCAATGGGATGGATGGATGTGTGTGTGTGGAGGGGGCGGGGTCCATCTCCCTCTCCCAGCAGAACTGGAGCCCCTCTTTCTCCTCCCTCCCTTGTGTACCTCCCAACAAGGGACTTGAGTAAACCCCAGGGAAATCGTTTTGAGATGGTGTGGTGTGATCACTGACCCCCCTGGCCCCTGAGTCCCAGGGTCACTGAGCAAATACTCTTTTCCATGGGCGTCTGGCAGCACGTTTCCACGGCCTGCCCCCCCGCCCAGCGTCCTCCTGGGCTGGGGAGCGAGACTGAACTGCTCCAAACCCCACGAGGAAGCCCTGTGAGACTGCGTGAGGAGGCACGAGGAGGCTTTTCAGTTAGCAGGGAGATCAGGGCGATCTTCGCTTTGGGGCTTTGGCTGTTCACGATCAAGGTGCTGATGTTACTTTCTCCAAACTGGGGAGATCGTGTGGAAAATGCACGAAGGCCGTTCTCCAGGGTTTGCAGAGTTTAAACCCAAGGCTTGTTATGCCTGGCGACGTGAAGGGGGGCCTGGGGCGCAAGCTGCCAGAATCCTGAGGTCTCTTGAGAGTGCTAAGCTAAGCCTGTGAGCCCTGCCCGCCCCCAACCCCAGGCCACAGTCTCGAGGTTTGGAGGGAGCATTCCTATCTTGTGTGGTTCTTTGTTTGTTTGTTGTAATAACCTGTGTGGAGTGCCCTTCTCACTCCCAGCAACCCTGCCTTTGCTGGTAAAGATTCACCACAAACAGCGCAGGAAGGGGCAGTGAAATCCACGAGGTCAGGAGGCCCTTACCAGCGCCCAAGCCGCAGGTCTGGAGAAGGCCGGAAGCCCTGTGCCAGCCTCGCAAGGTGGCCCAGGCTGCCAGGAAGGAGGAGAATCAGAGACAGAAGGAAATACAGAGGCAGGAGCCGTCCCTTGGGCCCAGTCTGTTCTCTCCAGCCTGGCCCTGGTCAGGCCTTACGTCACTCGCAACATCAAGGAGGTGCCCTTGAGTCTTGGCCTAGGGCTTGCTTTGGGCTTACTCCAGAGGCTCCCTCAGAAGTACTCAAGTATTAAAGCCTTCCTCCTTGCAGCTAATTCCACCAGGAAGCCCAGTTGCCTTCAATTCGGAAAATATTTGGATTTGGGCCCACGCCAAAAAACATACATATGGAAGTCACAAAGACCCAGAGTGAATCTGTCTGTGCTGTCCTGTCCTCACCATGCTCACAACCCAGCAAGGAGGTGGGCAGAGCTCAGGTAGATGAAGAAGGAGAGAGAGGCATGACTACTCATGCCGAGTGCTATGATGGCACAATTCTGGGAACCTCTTTTAGACAGACAGACAGACACGGAAGGCCTTTCCGAGGAGGTGACATTTAAGCCGAAACCTGGAATACGGATGGTGAGGATTCCGGGGAAAGGGAGGGGATGGCCGGTGCAAAGGACCTGAGGCAAGAGGGCAGGCCTGAAGCGGTTCCAGGAACGCCAGCGGGCCGATGGTGCTGGAAGGAAGAGGAGGGTGAGTCAGCGGTGCGCCAGCTGGCGCAGGCTGGGGGCCCCAAGGTGTGTGGCCTTCAGTCTAAACTCGCTGGGGAGGAAAGTAGTGGCAGACCCTGAAATGGGCTTCAGATGATCGCTCGGATCCTGTGTGCGGAGTAACCGGCAGGGAACAGAGAAGCAGCAGCCAAGTTGGGGGGTGGGGGGATGGGCGGTCAGCGCCTCCCCTCCCCCCCTCCCCCCCCCCCCCAGAGAATGGCCCCTCTTGGTCTCACGGATGCCCAGAAGGTTGCTGAGAGGCAAGCCAAGAAGATGGCAAGGGCACAGGGTTAGCGGGAAGAGGGGGGCACGTAGGCGGAGGCCTGGGGGGGGGGGCGCTGGGCCCCCCACCGAGCTGAGGAGCAGGGCCGGGTCCCGGGGGCGTCACCTCGCGTCCAGCTGTTCCTGCGTGGCCTCTGAGCTCACCGCGGGGGCCGATGTGGCTGCGGGCGGTGTCACTAGGCCCAGGGCACCCGGGCAGCAGCAGAGACTAAATGAGAGAGGTTGAAGCCAGCGCCTTTTGCCCGCGAGCTGGGAAGTGTCCTGGGCTCCCTGCACCGCTGCTGGGAGGCCTCCCGTCCAAGCAGGGGTTAAGGGGTGCCTGGGCTCCTTCCTCCAGCTTCCTTCCATCAAAGCCTCCTCCCGCCTGGGGCCTCTGCCTCTTCTCCGAGAAAGATCAACCCAGTGGGAGTGGCAGCGAGTGTTTGTTGTCGATGTTACCACCACCCACCCCTGGCCTCCCTCTCCCCAGCTGTGGGGTCCGCCCCTGCCTCCCCAGGGCCTCGGCCTGTCTCCCCACCCCTCCTCCCAGTCACCTATTCGCACCAGATGATTCGTGCTTTGGTACAAGTCTGCCCCAAGAGGTCTTCCCGGGGCCGGGGGAAGCGAGGGGCCGGTGGGGCCTACTCCAGAGCAGGCCTGTGCCCAGGGGTCAGAGGGCAGGAGGAAGCCGCGGCTGTCCTACGAGGCCAGTGCTCCTGGGACAAGTGGGGCCTGCAAGGCTGGCAAGAGGAACAGCCTCCACTGTCTGACCAAGAACATAGCAAAGCTCCAGCCACTGGGGTCCCTCCACAAGAGGGGGTCTGAGGAACCCGGAGAGGGTCTTACCAGAGGGCACTGGACCAGCGGGCAGCAGGGGAAGGCCTCGTGTGAACACACTAGCAGTCCCTGCCAGAGCCTCCCAGGGCCACAGGGGCAGGGCAGCGGGGTGGGGATGACGCGCTGGGACACCAGGGCTCCTTTGGCTGGGTCTGGTTTAATCGAGAGTCTTCCCCTGGATCCCCAGCTCATTAATGGCATCTCCTTTGACTGAAGCAGCATCTGTGAGTCACCCTGGATTATCTTCATGTTCCTTCATCCCTTAATCCAGTTTTCCAGCAAATTCTACTGGAACTGATTTTGCCAGTTTCCCTTAACCTCTCTACCCCTCTCCGGAAGACTGGGGACATCACAGTGCCTCCACTGGGCGGAGGTAAGGATGAAATGCCTTCAGAATGTGGACAGCATGCTGGGTGAATGTTAGCAAATATTGTCATGAAAAGCCCGGTATCCACTTCCGGGCACTGAAAGACCGAATCCTTCCAGCCCCAGAAAAGGTAGACAAATTCCTAGACTCTGAACTGCCCAAGCTTCCGAATGAGCCATTGAGTGTTCCATGAGAAAGAAAAATGCAGAGAAACTGGTCTGTGCTGTTTGTTGGTTTTTGATGGGGTTGTGGGGAGGGGACATGGGACAGAGAGGGAGCAAACAGACTGAGAAAAGGGCTGGAGATTTGCAACTCAAAAGGCAAGAGGGTGGTGCCAGGTTGGCTCACATTGGGTGTTGAGTTTACTTAAAAAAGGGTAACAGAGACCCCAGTCTTAGAACATTCAGGACCTAGGATGGATGGGTGATAGCTATGTGGATTTGGGGGATGCTGGGTCCCCAAAACCCTGGTCTTGGGGTTCTGTGGCAAGGTTTGCAAAGAAGGGAGACAATGACCATGAGGCACATCTCTGCTGATCTCACTCCCCGGATGGGGGTACCTGCACCGGCCGGGCCACAGTAGACCCGGAGTTCTTCCTAAATTTTATGCCAAATGATTGACTGAGATAGACTTTCTAATCTACCTTTATTAGAAGGAGCTCAGTCATGATTTGTTTTCAAAAAATAAAGGCAAAATTTCTTAAACTTCAATGTTGGGGAGAAATATATTACTTGCACGTAACTGTTGTGATCAAAATCAAAATTCATTCTAAAAATCATGAAATTTGTAGGAACTTTTTAGTCTAGATGCATTTTCTCAATGTACCTATTGCCACTGTGTGAGGGTCTGAGAGAATTTTTTTCTCGTAAAATATGGATTCTTACTCTTTTTTATTTTTATTTTTTTAAGAGCAAGAGAGGGTGGGGAGGGGCAGAGAGAGAGGGAGAGAGAGAGAGAGAGAGAGAGAGACCCAAGCAGGCTCAGTGCAGGCTCGAACTCAAGAACCGTGAGATCATGACCTGAGTCGAAACCAAAAGTCCGACTCTTAACCACCTGAGCCACCCAGGTGCCCCTGGATCCTTATTCTCCGTCCATCTGAGAACAACTGGCTTATGGGTGATTCACATGCCCCAGAATTCCATCCATATCAGGGATCCTGTTTGCTCCCCAGCCTTCCCTCCTGGCATCCCCTGTGCCCTTGAGAAGGCAATGCTCCTGTGTTCATTCGTTCATTCATTCGTTCGTTCACTCATTTGTTCATTTCATTCGTTCATTCTTTCATTCATTCATTCCACTAATATTTGTTATTAACATATTAACATATTAACATATAATAATATATGTTATGCTGATGGTGCTCAAGAACGAGCAGAGAAGACCCGAACACCCTGCTGTCCTGGAGACGACATTCTAGTCTCCTAACAAATCATGCTGCTTCACCCCTGCGCACTGTCCTTCTCTCCTGCTGAAATATCCTGCGTCCCCCTCTCCATTTGCCAAGGTCCCACTCATACTATAAGCCACTCAGGCTTCAACCCTTGCAGGAAACTTTCACAGCTCCCCTGGAGAGCGGGGTCCCTGGACTGTGCCCCCTGAGCACGCCTCATAGCACAACCAGCTAACACAGACACGATCCTTTATCTGTCTGAATCCCTCTTTAAAGCCCAAGGCCACCTGTGCTCTATGTATTGATGTATTTCCAGAACCCAGGCATACAACCTGCCCAGAGTAGGGCTCCTTAAAGTAGTGAAAACTTGCCTAAACGTTGGCACGTTCCTATCTCTTCTCCCAGAGCCATGGCCATTGACCTGGCAGTTCTCATCCCCGGGCTGCACGTTAAACTCATCTGGGGAGCTCACCGTTGCCAGCTTCCCCCCTGCCTTGCTCCCAACAGAGAATCTGATTTTATCGGTTGGGGTAGGAGGGCGGGGGTGGGGGGGTGGCCCAGCCATAAGTATTCTTTAAAAGCTCTCTAAGGCACTCCACTAGGTTGTCAGAAAGGAGAACAGCTTATACAGAGGTACAAAAATAAAGGCCAAAATGTGGTCCTTCAGAAAGCTCCTACCACTTGCAGGGGCATATCGAGGGCATGAACTAGGTCATCAGGACAACACGGATTTTCATAGGTGCCTCGCGACGGATCGCCATCTTGCAGCGTCACTCTGGGGGCCTGTCTTTTGCCTGTGCCTAGGTTAGTAGGGACCGAAGCAAGGACAATGGCACCAAGGGGTTTGGAAGTAGAGAGGCTTCTCCGTTCCAAGGGGGTAGGGATTGGTGGTTGTCAGTGGGGAATGAGTTCATGTTGGTCTATTGAGAGGAGGTCCAATGAGGTGGTCCCCCACATTTGCCATCTCGGCAGGTACTTCTAGAACCTTCCAAGGTGTGCTGCAGACAGTTGTTGCATCTCATAGTAGAGTGACCCAAGAACCTCACTTCCAGAATCCCCTCAGTGAAGTGTGTGCAGGCAGAGGATGACTCCTGAGGGGTAACCCAGTAAACCCTACCGCTGCAGCTGTCCTGCTTCTCTCCCCACCCCAGCACCCCCCACAGCTACAGTTTGACTACGGGGCATGTCTCCATTGTGACTCCCCCCCCCCCTTACAGGGAGGGAGTCAGGTCCTCTGATGAAAAGGTGTTAAAGGAAGAAAACCGTGTTCTCAATACATCTTCCCTAGGCGAGATGTGATTTGGGTGGGATGATCCATCACTGCTTAATTTCCACTGGCTTCTGCAAGGTGCAGACGCGGAAATTAGATATCGAGCCTTTTGAGCAGATCAGGGACGTATGTCAGACTCCACAGCCAGGGACAGGGCAGCGCGACATCTTAAAAGAAGCAAAGAACAGAAAGTTTCCCAAGTCCACGCTGAGAAACTCTGCTCTGTAGTGTAGACCCTACGCTATCCGTGTACAACCACAAGGAAAGTGTTAATCCACTTTTCCTAATATCTTCTCCCTATCTCAAAAAAAAAAAAAAAAAATCCTTGATTTCTGGCAAGCGTTAGCTGTTTCTAGGGTTTTTGCTCTTTTATTATTTAACCTACATATTTCCTGCTCCGCTGAAGTCTGTCTCAATGTTGTGTACTGTTTACTGGTAAATAACGGTCTTACAACCACATTGTGTACTTCTAGACCAATTATTCAGTGAGCTTTCACTTCAGACTACACAGAATCGCTTCAATTTGCATATGTTCCCTAGGTTATTGCAACACACAAACAAACAAACAAAAGCCAAAGACCCTTGTGTCCGTGCATTGGACGTATAGACAGCGATCATTTGAAATCATAGTCACTGGCCAGCTTTTCACTTGGATAAAATTCAGGCGCCTTTCAGTTCGCAAAGATAATTTTGCTGCAAGGTTTACGGCAATGCCTCTTGTCTGCAGTAATCTCCCTCACCCCTGCCCCCCACCCCCAGCCCAATTTCTCCCTCACTGGCCCTTAAGCCCACAAGGCTACATCGAGAAATGATTAATCAAGAATAAAAGCGTAATAGAAGTTGCTGCTGTTATTAGAAAAATGCCCTGGGCATCCCTGAAAGTCAGGGAGAACGTGTTCTACATTTCTTTTATCTTACCAAACAAGGGCAGGCCATGCCTGAGCGTGAGGCCATGGGCGTGCTGGACGGCAGGGCCATGTTTCCCAGAGCTGCATTCAACCCTGCGCCTGGCCTGAATGCTCACCAGTAACTGGCCCAGCAGCGGCATTCCTGGAAAGTCAAGCCACGTGGGGTCACTGCCAAGGTATGGGAGATGCCGAGCACACACTGCGTACCTCTTTGTTGTATCGGGTCCGTACTTAGCATCATCTCCTGGTACCGTCCTACCTCATGACGCCAAACTCGGGTTTTATGGCTGACTTGGGACCTGTTAGATTTCCATCTGCGTTCCCCTGGAGTGCGGTCTTTGTCCTGCTTCAGGCTGGTGATTTTGTGCGGAATGGGGATAGCTGCACTCGCTCCCACCTGGCAATAAGAATAAAAAAGGGAATACGGATGGAATGTTGGAAACCCTCAGACAAGGAACATGGGCAAATTCACAGCGATAGCCGCCTAAGCGGCGACGTAACAAGAGCACAGAGGAGAAAGGGTGCGTTTGTGTGAGTTTGTGGCTGGCCCTTTAAAGGTGTGGACTTAGGGCTCTGTGGCTGTGAATAAATATGGTGAAGGCCTTAGGAGGAGCTGGCTCTCTGGGTTTCTCGTCTCTTGCCTCTAACTCAGCGTGAAGGAAGGCTGAAAGAACTTCTAGCCTAATAACTGCAAAGACTTAAAAAACAGATCGACGTAGAAAACTACATCTCTCTTTTCACGGCAACCCTAAAGCCAACAGCAAGGGGCCCCGTGATGAATTCAGCTGAATTACATTTCTTACTCCAATGGGGCCAGGTAACAGCACAGTGTATGGGGGGGGGGGGCGGGGAACAGAATAGCAGGGCTCTACACTCCCATCTTTCCTTTGTCCCCTTGCCTCAAAATGCACCTGATTGTTAAGGAAAGACGAGTGACAGTAGGTGACCTCCTAAAATGGGATCTGCAGGTGACTGTGCCATTGAGGGGTTTGCAGCCCAGTTGACAAGAAAGATGGGAAACCCAGGGGGGTGCCAAACAATGTAAGGACCACCACAGGGGAGTGATGTCCAAACAGAACGGGAAGCAGAAAGGAAGGCATTGTCAGGTCCGCAGGTGAGGGGCAGGAAAGCCTTCACGGAATGAGGCAGCTGAGGTGAGTCTCAGAAGATCAGGAGAACTACCAGGGGGTCAGCAGGGGCGGCAGGTTCGAAGGTCTTCCGGAAGCACAAGCAGTTGGGTAAGGCTGGAGCCCAGAGCCCGAGGTCAGAGGTCTTATGTGTCTGTGCCCGGTTCAGACTGTGTGCGTGGGGGTCTTGGATGAGACTGACAGGATGGCAGTTTACAGAGCAAATATTTCAGAAAGCTACGACCAGTGGTGATGTGGAGGTGAACGGGGGGGGGGGGGGGGTAGAGCAATGAGCAAAATAGCTACAGATGCTCCCGGAATATAATGAGGATGATGAGGAGTGGTGAGCGGGTACCAATTTTGGTGGGAAGATGATGGCACTACTGACTTAAAGGGACTACAGTGCATCCCCTTGGAGATGTCTGGTGTGTCTGGGGGAATGACGATCCAAAGCTTGGTGAACTGGTTTTTGCTAGAGATGAAAATCTGGGCTCGTTCCAACGTAGAGGGATATGGGAGCCATGGTTAGGATAGGGCTGCTGAGGGAGAGGAGGGGGCCCAGGAGGCCGGGGGCACCAATATTAGCTGGAGACGCAAGGTTCTGTGAAAGGAAGGAAAACAGAAGAGTGTCTCACCGTGGACACCAAGGTCGCGGAGAGAATTCCAGTGCAAGGGAACCATCGCCGGTGCCAGATGTTTGGGGAGGACTGAATAAGGTACATCCTGAAAAATGCCCTTTGGAATACAGGCGCTTAGGAAGTTCGCAGAACAAGCAAGAACAGTTACAATGAAACAGTTACAGGTAAGGGAAGGAGCCAGTTTTCATCGGACTGAAAAAGAATAGGAAGGGACTAAGTGCAAACCACAAGAAAGATGTGTATCCAGACCTTCCTTGACTTACAATGGGGTTACTTCCTGACACACCCATCGTAAGGTGGAAATATCCTAAGTGGAAAACGCATTGAACACGTCTAACCAACCAAACGTCACAGCTCAGGCCAGACGACCTTAAAGGTGCTCAGGACACTCCCATGAGCCTACAGTGTGGTGAGAGCATCTAACACAAAGCCTATTCGACAACGAAGCGTTCAATATCTATGCAATTTATTGACTACTGTGCCGAAAAGTGAAAAACAGAAGGGCCGTGCGAGCGCCAAATGATGGGACCGGATCCATTGTTGACCCTCGTGATCGCACAGCTGCCTGGGAGCCGAGGCCACTGCCCGGCTCAGGAGAGAGGACTGTACCGCTAGGCCAGGAAAAGATCCAAATTCAAAATTCAAAGTATGGTTTCTACTGAATACGTATCAATTCCACACCATTGGCAAGCCAAGAAATCACAAGCTGAACCCTCATAGGTTGGGAATCGTCTGCACTAGGGAGTGTTGAGAAAGCTATACGGACACTTAGGTCTTCTGTCTATAGGTTGTACAACTCCAGTCATGCAACAGGCATCAGAGCACCTTCAGTGTGACAGATGATCTGTTCGGCACTGCGGATACAAACACAAAACGAAACCCACGTGCCCAGAGAGCTTTCAATCTATGGTTCCAGAGAGACACCTGGACAGAGGCATCAAAATGCAAAATAATAAACTCTGGACAGAGCAGAGTCATGATCTGGAGGGAAAAGACATACTCTTTCCCCTCAAGGAGCTCACCATTTGGTTTGGCCGACAGACAGCTGTAACAGAGAAGGAGGGATAAGGCTTCGATAGAGGGGTACTGTATTTTGGGCTCCCAGAAAAAAGGCGAAATCCATTTTAAGTGGGGACTGAGGTAGGTCTCCAAGGGAAGGTGGCTTTGGATTCCAACCTTGGACAATGGGCTGTAAAGGCTAACGTGATGGCAGAGATGATCCCTTCAGGCAGAGGACGTAGAAACCTCTGGAGACACTGTCTTGCCGTAAAGGAGTAAGCATGCATTACGCACCTAGAGCACAGAGTCAGACTCCTTGGAAAAGCTACTTGGATCCAGGCCCCATCGCATCCTGTCGAATCACCCAGATCTGAGCTCTGGAACTGCTCTTGGACAGAGGGCCAGCTCTGCACAGCAGACACAGTGCGAACATTTCACCTCGCTCGGCCACGTCCCTGTGGTTCCTCAATGAGGGCAGTGGCACGAGCCTGCCTTTTGTGTCCACCCGTGCACATTTGTGCGTGCATTCTCGACGAGTCTGTATTCTTGTGACTCTCCCCAGCACTCCTTGGGCGTTTGATATCACACTGACATCAAGGAAAATAAAACAAACACATTGGTCCACAATGGTTAGAGATAATTGAGTAAACCTGCCATAAACTCACGTGTTAGCGTCTTGTTTGTGGTCCTATCACGAAGGTCACATATTCTCTCTCTTGAAAAGACCTCATGTCTTGACGTAAGTGTTCGTTTTTTAAAACATCGTGTTGAAAATACTGTAGGGACGCCTGGGTGGCTCAGTCGGTTAAGCGTCAGACTCTTGATTGGGGCTCAGGTCACGATTTCACGGTTCATGCCCCATGTCGGGCTCTGCCCTGACAGCGGAGAACCTACATGGGATTCTCTGTCTTCCTCTCTCTCTCCCCTTGCCCCCCTGGTGTTCTCGCTCAAAAATAAATAAGCATTGAAAAAAAAAAAAGAAAATATTGTATGAAGATCTTGGTACAAAATCTAGGAATGTGGGGCTTAAACACGGTTGGATTAATTTTTAAATATCAGAGAGCAACTTTTAATTAAGGCAAGGGGCTTAATTTAAACAAATAAATGATTCGAGTTGACTACCAATGTGGACACAAGACCCTAATTTAAAAATGTAATCCTCATTCTTTCCATTTCAGACATTATCCTCGTCTGAATTTCTAGTCCTGCTCTGGCTATACAAGAGGCTCCGCGAGCTGAGGTTTTGGCCTGTTTGAGCAGCCACTTTTTTGGCAAACGACACAGCAATCAAATCAGCCTCTAAATTGGCCCCAAACATCAAATAGGCCTGGACATGATGGTGTATTTTCAGGCACATATAAACTTGGCCTGTATTCTTCAGGGTGTGAGTCTGGCACCTCCCTGGGTCAGTAAATAAGCTTTTTGAAAAGCCCAAACAAACCATAAGGAAATCCTGCATTTTGAAACAAAAGGTATAAAAACTAAGTAAAGACACACACGGCCATTGTCTGGTTTGCCAGGATGTGAGCTGTTGCCTTGGGAGAAAGATAACACGACGCCATAACTGCGAGGCCAAGACTACGGGTCCCGTGAAAACAAGACAAAAGATACCAAGAGAGGCGAGCTCCACGGGCCTCTCAGCTGGGCCAGGGCAGAAAAAATCCAGAGAGCAACTCCCTCCTCAACTTGTTTGAGAAATGGAGACACGGCGGGAGGACAATGAGAACATCAGGTCTAAGTTAAACTTTTCAGGAAAAACATGAGGGCAGGAAAAAAAAAAAAAAAAAAAAAAGCAGGAAAATTTAATGCCAGCCAAAGGAACTGAGGGGAATGTGGTGTGTTTTTTTAAACATGTTTTCTTTTTTCCCTTTTTTTCTTCTTTCTTCTTCTTCTTTTTTTTTTTTTGGTTTGGGGAAGGCGTGCGGAAACAGAAAAAGTAGGCCCGTTTCATGAATGAAGAGGAAGTTGAAAGGTAATTGACTCCATATTGGCTGAGCTTTTAGACTGCTTTTTTAAAAATTACTTTTTTGTTTTAATTTTGTATTTAAGAACTCTCTACCCACAACTTGGGGCTCGAACTCAATACCCCGAGATCTAGAATCGTATGCTCCGCTGACTGAGCCAGCCAGGCACCCCTAAAAAATTATCTTAACCAGGAAAAACAAAGATGAGGGGGAAGGACAGTTGGGAACTAACGATGATGTTGTCCATGAACTATCGATAAGAGGTGTTAAGAGGGCATTTGGAGAAATTGAAGATAGGTAAACGAGAGGCTGAAATAACACGCATCCCGGGGTGTTTAATGGCAGTTGCTAAAGCGTTTACGAGAGCAGAGAGGCAGGGATTTTGGAATACCATCCAGTCAGCAGGGGCACTAAGAACAGGTGTCTTAATATTATGTCACATTTCATGTTAATATCATGCATGATAAGTGTACTACTTGTCCTCAGAATCAGACCTGATAGCCTGGGTCTCATCTCTCCCTCCTCTCTCAGTAGCAATGTGATAGGATCGACTAAAGCAGAAGACATTTAAAATGCTTTTTGGTTTTCTTTCTTCTTTTTGTTTTTCTTTTTTTTATTTTAGAGAGAGAGAGAGAGAGAGAGAGCAAGCAAGCAGGGAGGGGCAGAGGGAGAAAGACAGAGAGAAAGAGAGAGAATCCCAAGCAGGCTGCATGCCCACTGCAGAGCTCTACACGGGGCTCGATCCCATGACCCCGGGATCGTGACCTGACACGAAATCGAGTCGGACGCTCAACCGACTGAGCCACCCCGGCGCTCTGCCCCCCCTCACCTTTTATTTTTAAACTGCTTTTTGGGTTTCAATAGAAACAGAACACATCTCCCAATAAAAAAGAAGGGAAATGAGGCACTGGGGAACGAAAGGAATTGCTGAGGAGGAAAGGTCAAGTCAAAGACGACAGCATGGCCCGTCTTCTAGAAGTCAGACATCTTCCAAACAGAGGAAGAGCACAGAAGGTGGCCTGGGTCTCGGGTGTCATGCACGCACGCCTATGGGAGGGGGGGCAGGGGACCTCACGTTTTGGCTGCAGCCTCGAGCCCTGGGAGCCATTAGGGAAGCCAACCTTGCCTGCATTCACAACGTGACCCCCGCCTTAACTCGTTCTCTCCAGCCATTTTCCTGCGCCAGGGAACACTCAGCCAATGGCAGAGCGAAAAATACAAAGAGCGCATCATTCGCTCACCCCCTTCCCCAAACACATTTCGGAAGGACTCTCCGTACACTTTGTGGACCGCAGAATACATCTGTGCCTGCCCCTTCGCACCGCCAGAGCTCCCCAGATGAGAGAGGGGAGCGAGGTGTTTCACTGGTTTCTGCACTTAGACCAGACCGAGGGAGACAGTAACCTCAGCCAGCGGTAACCAGATTCAGGCTTTGAGGATTTAGACGGTGAGGGGGCGACGGTGGTTAGTGGGAGCCCCTGCGCACCTTATAAGGGCTCTTGCCGAAGCACCCAGTGCCGGGCTGGCAGACGACAGTCACGGGCCCGCACGACATCCTGGATTGGTCTCCGGGGGCCCCTCCAGCTTCGGCCCCTCCGGGCAGGACTGGGCGTCCCAGGCCGCCCCTCCACACCTGTTACTCAACCCCAGCCGCCTGAGCCCAAGCGTCCGCACGGTCGGTGTTTTTATTCTGCCTGGTCAGTCGTGCTGACGGATCAATGACAGTCAGCAGAGAACAAAGCGTGCCAAAGAAGAATGTCCTCTTCTGGGCTGACTCAGCTTGGGACAGGAAGGCTGGGGCATCTGGCGTTCGGCGAAGCCCTTGATTGTCCCTTACGAAATATTAACTGAGAATGGATTTGCCCTGGCCTGGTTCTAAGAAGGTCGTCCAGGTCGGGCCTGAAAGGCAGAGGCACTGTGTCAACAAAGGGAAGTGACAGGCTGCAAGCCATTTCTCTGAGCTAACGTGTCCAACTGCGTGCCACGGGGATGGTTTTATATCTCTCCACAGATCGGTGTGTTTTTATGACAACCGTCTCCATAGCAACCAGGTGTGCAGACACTAAATGGATCTCAAGGATATTAAACCCCGGCCTGGTGCCGGAAGCCCACCCATTTCTCGCCGGGGGCCGCTGGGTGGGCTCAGGGGGCGTGTGGGCGGCTTTCACGAGGCCCAGCAGGCCGTGGGGACAGAGCGACAAGGAAAGGGACCCTTCTTTGTCATTTTTACCCGTGACCCAGAAGAAGAAACAGCAGGTAAATGAAATTCACGTGGCACGAAATGGGGAAGTGTTACAAACACCAGAGTGACCGGACATCTGATGGCCATGGCCGCGGAAGAAATAATCGAGTGAGAATTGTCCTGGCAAAGTCCTGAGCTGGCACATCTGGAGACCAAGATTTCCAAAACGAGAAGGCGGAAGAGACTCACGGCGCAGGAATTGAGGAAATCGGGGTGGGGGGGGTGAGGGAGAGAGGCAACAGTGAAGCTTAAAACAGGTAGAGCACACAGGAGCCCAGAGGGGAGGGCTCCAGGCTCGGGTTGGGCTGAAGCTGAGATCCCAGTCAGGATGATGAGCTCCCCCCTACCATTGCTGGGGCGAGTCCTGAGAGCTGACCCAGGGAGGAATCGCAGGGGGGTGCCCGGGACGCAGGAGGGGACGAGGGCATCTCCTTAACACCTTGTGTCGCTGGAGTCACATTGGGTTCTGCCCAAAGGTGAGCCTGGTCGGTGCTGAGCCCTTCCCTCAACGGCCGCGCTGTACGTGGGCTTTCTTTTGTTTTGAAGGGCTGCCCACGTGCACAAGGAAGGCAGGGTAATGATGTTCCAGGCAGAACCGGAAGGAAGGCACAGCTGATGAAATGGAACAAAGAGATATGCGGTTGGAACCCCGGGAAGAAGCTTCCCTAGTGACATCTAAATAGGCGGCAAGCGGCCTTTTGCAGGGAACTCCCTGTCATAATCTAAACCAGGACTGGACCAAGCAGGGTGGACTGCTGGTGGTGGGGGGCGGCGGGGGGGGGGGGGGGGGTTGCAGGGGGAGTGCACGGTTGTGAGGGGGGATGGCCACCTCACGTCCTGTCTCTCTCTCTCTCTCTCTCTCTCTCTCTGCAACTGTTCTATCAGCCCATGATTCATGCGGTTGACTTCTGAATGTGTGGTTTCTCTGTCGCACCAGGACACTCGGGTCCCCCAGAGCTAGGTGTGGCCATCTGAGACAGCTGCCCTCTCCCGAAAGAAAACTCGGGGTGAAATCTGCAACTGTCAGTGCATCTGGCAACAAAAGAGAAGGAAACCACACTCTCCATGAATGAAGGAAGAAGGTAGTTGTTTTGTGTTTTTTTTTTTTCCCTCCCTTTTCTTTTTTTTCAAACATGAGTAAGATCCTCAATATGTTTGAGATTATTTAGCAAATTCTCTGAAAGGGGCCTCGGGTCACTAGCCAGCGGATCGCGGATGGAGAAACCACATTCTTCCGACGTCCCTCCCCTCCCCGACCCCAAAGACAGCAGGGTGGGCGTCCTGAGGGTCTCTGTTTAGTTAACTATTAACAATTCATAAAAGTCCAGACCTCTGCACGATAAGTCCAGTCCTTGGAATGTTATTAGAAATAGGGAAAAAAAAAAAAAAAGCAAACGAGTTAATGCAAAACATGAGCCAACCCACTATCCCCATTTGCTCTGAGGCCAGCCAGCAAATTTGTGGGAGCGATTTTAACCCTTGGGGCCCCGCAGGCCCGGGACTCTGGTTGGCTGAAGGCTCAGCCCCCCAAAGGCTGGGGCGGCTCGGAGCCGAAAGGCACCTTCACTCGGTATTCATGGGAACGCCAAGCAGCTCTTTCTGCCTCCGAACCAATTGCTTCTTGAAATTCACACAGCCCCATCTTCTTTCCCCTTCTTGGACCGCTCTCCGCTTCTCTGGGCCCTTGCAGGGATAAAAAGGGAGTAAGGTCACATCATCGAATCCCAGCCAAGTTAAATGCGTTTAATGGCATGGCTGTGTGTCTGAAGTAAATGGATAAGAATCTCATCTCTAAACGCTTGGATCCAAAATTATGCAGATTGGGCTCGAATTCTTTTCTGGTGCTGGTCGCCAGCTTCTGTGGGGTTTCTGAAAAGCATACGTCCCGTCCCTTGTTTTCAATCTGCCTGGGGTGGGAGGGTAGGGGTGGAAGGACGTGGGGGCAGAAACCACACAGAATACAATGGGAACTGCAAATCAAGGCCAACAGCCTATCCAGATCTGCTCGCACAAGAGCAGTGTTTGAGAGAGGAAGAGAGGGTTTCTCGGCTGTGCGGATAGTCAAAGGTGTTGGGCTGGGTGGCAGTGGGGGGCACCTGTCAAGAGGGAAGATGTTTGAGTTGGAACTCAAGTGGAGAGAAGAAAGGTTATTAGAGGGAAGCAGACGGGCAATCCTTGATAAACCTGCTGGGGGACCCAAAGTCTCTCTTTGCACTGCCCCTGGACCAACACTCAGTGCCCGGCATGATTACATGATCCCGGACAATTGGTGATAAGAACATTGGTTACGTCATTTGGGAAGGAAAACACCCATTTCATAAAACTCCAGAGCCCCGTGTCCATGTGAAGACAGCCATCCACGGGTAGGCAACCGTTCCCGATAGAAATCAGATCACCCCAAATCTAGAAGATCCATATCTGCCCAGTCCTTCTTGGCTAAAGAGAGTGGGGGCGGGGTGGGCAGCAAAAGCTAAGAGCAACTGTTGGCCTTAAAACAAAGAAAGAAATCCCAGGACCTCCTAGTTAGATTTGAATTTGAAGTCACCTTGTAGAAGGTGAATTTCCATTTTAGGTAGTCCTTGAGAAGTCACCAGAAATCCAGAAAAGAATTTGCCCTGAGATGCCTCTTAAAAGATCTATTAAAAGTGAAAACAAAGAAGGATGGAGAACACTAGAAGCAGGCAACAGATCTGCCAGAGGAATACGGCAGAGTCCAGCCACAGTCCCTTCGCCGTTTAATAATAAGATCTTATCATGCCCATTTGATGATAACAAGAAGGGGAACCCTCGCAGAAGGCTTCACCCCAGGACTCCTGCCTCCGCCCGCAGGTGGGGGCGCCTGCCTGCAGACCTCGGATGCCGGCCAGCGTCTGGTCGTGGAAAGCTGTCCACGGCCAGAATGGCCATAATGAGCCAATTTCAATTGAAATGAGATCAATACTACTCATTTTTCTCTTGCTGGCTCCCGAGTGATTCATGAATCTGAAAACTAGTTCATGAATCAGAGTGAGGTGGGGGGGGGGGACTGGGACGGGGGCGGGGGAACATTTGTGCAGTCGGGAACCTCAGTTTCTTTCATGAACCCAGCCATTAGTTGCATAACGCCTGCCTGCCTGCTAGTTTAAACCAGTCTTTTTGGAAGCAGCTTTTGGCTTCTATTTATTTACCTATTTTCTTTCTGCAAAGGGAGAGAAATGATACTATGTACTGATTGTGTATTCGTTTGTCTTGGTGGGTAGCTTCACACCCTTTGTGTAGCTAAGGATGTGTGTGCATGTGCGTGTGTGTGTGTGTGTGTGTGTGTGTATAATGGCCTTTGGACACACATCCTGTGTGTGTATGTGTGTGTGTGTGTGTGTGACAGAGAGAGAGAGAGAGAGAGAGAGAGAGAGAGAACAAGCAACGTGGGACCGGCCGCGGGCCCTTTAAACCTGAACAGGAGCCAAGTTCATTTCTGAGCCGAGCTTCATAAGGAAGCAGGAGATGGGACAGTTGGAAACCACAGCCCTGTGAGTGCTGATTACAGCCTGCTAAGGAAAATGAGATTTTTATCTCACAGGAATTCAGTTATAAAAATAAAATACAACGTCTGGCTTGATTCAGCTAAATGTACAAGCACCAGGGCGTTTTTAATTTAACAGGGAAGCTGGACAAGAAGAATGACCTAAAACACTGCGTTTAAAGAAAGTCAGAGGAGAGAGGGGGCCGTTACAGGAAGGAAGTGGAGTGTGTGTGTGTGTGTGTGTGTGTGTGTGAGAGAGAGAAAGAGAGAGAGAGAGAGATGGAAGGAGGGAGGGAGGGAGGCAGGGAGGGTGGTGGAGAGAGAGAAAAAAACCACCCTGCTGGCAAATGAATGCAGCAGGGATGATGTCACTGGAACAGTTGGAGGAGAGAAGAGAAAAACAACTCGGAGCTGTGCTAATCCTGTTTGCTGCCCTGAAGGGAATGGAAGCCGGCCAAGGCAGGGAGTTCTGGGAAACCATATAAGGGTGCCAAACAAGCTTTGCCGCCAACATTGGGAACTGACAGCTTTGTTCTTTGTAACTTGGCTGCCCGCCAGAGGCCTCATTTCAGCTCTGCGGCATGATTACCCTGGCTGGCCGCCAGGCCCGCGCTGAGAGCTCCTTTTCTTCTCTCCGAGCCTTTTTTTTTTTCCTCTTTCCCTTTGCCAAACATGGAGCAGTTACCATGGCAGTCGAAAGTAAAGTTAAAATACACACACACACACACACACACACACACGCACGCACACACACACACACGGCGACGCGGACAGGCACGCCCTGATCCAGATGTGCCACGGGAGCGGATAGAAAAGGCAGCATACCTATTCATCAGGCCTTTGACTGGAGGGGAAAAGGCCGGAGCCCTAGCTGTCAGGCTCGGGGAGGTGACTCCAGGATAAACAGAGGACCGCAGCGCAGACGAGGCCTGGCCCGGCTGTTTACAGAGAGAGAGGGGGCTGGCTCCCAGGCCTTGTTTGCCTTCTCTCTCTCTCTCTCCTTTCCTGAGGCATTGTGGAGTACGTAATGTGAAACGGAAAATGTCATGATTTCCACTGGGAATGTGTCCACAGTTTTTGAGAAAGCTCCAGAAACGTCGGGTCCGTAAAGCGCTGGCGAGAACAGGAAGGAGGGGGAGGGCCGTGGACGGCCACGGTGGCCCCTCGGTCACCAAGGTGAACCCAGGGGCCGGCGGCCAAGGGTGCGGCCTGCTGGAGCAGAGCCAAGCCGTGCCCCCGGGGCTCGGGGCTGCGCGGGGTCGCGGGGCGCAGCACTGGGGACCTGGCAGGCCACGGGGAGCCTGGGGACCCAGGGGACCCAGGGGCGGGGGCGGGCCTTTTTGCCACTTGGAGGAGCACAGGTTGTTTCGCTTTACGAGGGGACTCTGTAAAGAGTCCAGTTGACTATTTTTAATCGGGTTCGGTTTTCACCTGCTTGGAAAGTGGAACATCTCCTGGGAGGTGACAAGTCGTGATCAAAGGCAGGTCTCCAGGCACATAGCTGGCAGGCGGCCGAGGCAAAGGTTACTTAGAAGAGGCTCTCGGGTTGCCAGCTTTCCCCACTGCAAAATCTGACACTCCTCGCCCTCGGGGCGCAGCAAGATTCTCGGAAAGGCCTCTTCTGTTTTGGAAGGTGTTGCGGCAGGGGCTGACTTGGCCGTTTCCTGGCGGCTTCACATGGACGCCGGAAAGGCCGAGGCGGGGGCCGCCGTAACCAGGCCTCCAGCACCTCCCTGTCAGACAGATGGGCCCATGGCTCCCTTCAGATGGACCACGGTCGGCCCTCTGAGAGGGACCCCCTCTGCCCTGCAAGAGTCTGTGTGCCCGACTCCCGCGTCCGTGGCTGGCAGCAGAGGTGCCTGGCAGGAAACAGCTCAAGGTCATAGAGGAAGAAGTTGGCAAATAGGAGCCAGATCCCAGAAGTCCCTGCTCCTGCTCCTCTCTGCTTCCATTACGGGCCTGACTGCCTTTCTCAGGATGCATGGGGCTGACTGTGGCAGTGCTGGGGCGGGGCGGGGATGACCTCCTTGGGGGATGTTCCCCAGGCAGAGAAGTGTCCCTGAGAGGGCAGTTCCTGTCGCCCATCCTGGTAGGGCAGAGTCCCGGAACCTCCCTGGACCGCCCGCCCCAGCCCCCAGGCCCCCCAGGCCCCCCTGGCTGTCACCAGAGCCAAGGACACGGCCACTGAGAGGTGGAGTGAGGAGGTGGTTCCTCTGAACAGCACCCGCAGCCTGTGGTTCCAAGAGGAGGTTGAGGCTAGCAGGGGGCACCCTTCTGTGGCCTGCCTACAAGACAGGGCAAATAAAACCTTGTTGCAAAGTAAACTGATGCCAAGACGATCTTCAGTTTCTTCAGAATTAGGAGAGGAAGGGGTGGCCTGGCTTTCCGGGCAGAACTCAGAAGCCGTTGTCCCCTGTCCTCCGGAGGTGACTCCAGAGCAGGGGCAAGGGGCTCTCTGGCCTCCGAGCAGGGACAGGCTCCTGGAGTTCGCAGAGCGGGCACACACACCCCCCCCCCCCAAATGAACAGGGCGCTCGGAGCTAACTGCAGCGAAGGAGACGCTCACTGGGAACATTCTAGAAGCAACACTGGGTCAGGACGGATTCAAGACCACACGGCACATCGGGACGTAGCGTCGCCGGATGTCTGAGCGCGTGAAACGCGGCGGCTTCCTGACCCGATCCGCTCAGCGTGTGTCTCCCTCCCTGGGTGCGGCCTGGAAAAGCAGCCTGCCCTTCCCACCTCGGACGAGGGTGGAAATCCGATTCCCTGGGCCTTCTTTTCAGAGGGGCAGTGTTCTCAGTGTGAGAGAAGGGTGCGTGGGGGTGGGGGAGAGACTTTCCCCGGTGGGAGCGGGTAGCCCCCGTGCACCTCACCCAGCACCTCTGCGTGGCAGATCACCTGGCCCCGCGGAGGTGAATCTGGTTCCCCAGGGGCCCTTCCTTCCTCAGGATCCATGAATTGGACGTGGCACTTTATGAAACAGCAGAAAAACCATTACCCTCACTTACAGATTAATGTAAGTTTCCTATTAGGTTTGTCAGGCAGACAGAAAAGGAAGATCCTGGGGGATTTTTCTTTCCTGAGAAACCAAGGGGAAAGCAAAAACAGATCTATCTGTATGTGTGAGTGTGTGAGTGCGTGAGTGTGTGTGTGTGTGTGTGTGTGTGTGTATGTGTCCGGGGCGGGGGAAACGCAGCAACAGAGACCTAAAGCAAGAACGGCATTTGCAAACAGGTTAGCTGCTCAGATTCTCCTGTGATCTTTTCTTTCTGGTGCTGGTTATTCTCCTTCATTAAGGAGCCCAATTTAATTTCTTGCTTCACCTGCATGGTAAACATAATTACATACAGACGTGGAGCCTGTGCTAAAAATCAATGTACAGAGAGATTCCACCTTTTTGCCCTTGGTCATTACAGCCATAAAGAGAACGCATTGAGAATACTTCTCTTTGCGGACGGACAAGAGAGACTCATCACCAGCCCTGTAGCTGAGAGAAGGCTTTGTGCGTTAGTGAAAGTCAAGGATCGGAAATTCAGATAAGGCTCTAACATGGATTTCATGGAGTCAAGGGCCTGTTTGTTTACTAAGGAGTCTAGGATGATCACGTGGTAAAACACTCTAACTTCCCATGCGGGATGCCAAAGATTACTGCTGCTTTTTGTTTGTTTTGTTTATTTTTTTTATTTTGAGAGAGAGAGAGAGGGCATGAGTGAGGGAGAGACAGAAAGAGAGGGAGGGAGAGAGAGGGGGAGAGAGAGAGAAAGAGAATCCTAAGCAGGCTCCATGCTGTCAGCGCAAAGCCCGACTCAGGGCTCGATCCCATGAACCATGAGCTCGTGACCTGAGCCAAAATCAACAGCTGGACACTTAACCAACCGAGCCACCCAGGCGCCCCAATACTGCTGCTTTAATGGGCACGGGACTCTTCCTCATTACCTGGAGCTCAAGCCCGAACCAGAGTGGGGCATCAAGAGACCCCTGGGAAGGCATTTTGGGCTCCAGCACCCCACACCCCTGTCTCAGCACCCTCTCCTGCTAACAGCTCTCCCTGGAATCTGAGCACTAGGGTGGTGGGGGGGGGAGTGGTTAGGGTGGGTTGTTTGCCTGGGAAGGGAGAGACTGGTCATTTGCATAAACGTCTTCAGGGCTCCACCCGATGGATTGGAAGACTTATCCAGGTCCGGGGAGGTACTTGAAATATCTATCCCCAGATCAATGTTTTGGAGCGTACAGAATTAGCTGGGCCCTAAGGAGACTGCTCTGCCTTTTTCTAGCAGGAGGGATTCGGAAAACTACCCTTTACCAAATGGGTTTTCAGGATTTTGCAAAGAGGCTCGAGGGTGTGCGCTAACATTCACATGTTCACCCTACGCCCTACTAAATCACGCATCTTCCTGGTACAGGCGATCACAAAGGTGGATCAGCGGACGCACACGCAAATGAATCTCGGGGTCGTCGTGTTTAAAATTGTGCCACGTAGGCGCCTGTAGGGTTAGTCAACAAGTTCATCTTTCTTGTCTCGATAGCTCGTTTTACTAGTGCAGCAAGACCTCCCCCTGCAAGGTGGAGAGAAGGTCCCCAGCACCTTCGTGTGTGAGGCCATCTGTGCATTCGCCCTGTGTGTGCGTACGGCCGTCCCCACATCCCGGAAGGCCGCGGGGACAGCTGCTGTCATTCTCTCCTCTCCGATGAGGACTGAGTAGCAGGGATTGGGCCCCTACAGGGGACACCCAAAACGGCTCCAGGACCTGGCTCCTTCCCCGAGGAGGCCCAACCCAGAATGCCAGGAGAAATCTCTCAGGTGGCCGCAGGCTGGGCACTGAGACCTAGCTTGCCTCCTGGTCCTTTTAGATTTACACAAGAAGGCATCGGTTAAAACGAGGAATGTTCTTTCTGGCCGCGGACTGAGCCGTGGTGCATAATGCGGGGCAGGATGGGAAGGGGAAAGTGATGTTTCCCTCCCTCGTCTGCAGAGAGGGGCCGCGGGGCTCTAGAGGCCCAGATGAAGGGCTCACTAAAAGTGACCCTCCCTCAAGTGTCTGCATTTCCCTCTGGCCTGGGATCAGCTTCCCAAGGCCCAAGGTGAACAGGGAACCTGGTGACCTTTGGCAAATCTTATACTTCTCCAATTTCGTCCATCTCCCCACTTTGGTAGATGACTTCTGTAAAGCATTTGATGACTCCACCATCGAGGGAGAGCTACAGGAAAATCGCCCATGACAATGCACAGCAGGGCCGGGTGAATCGTGCAGCTAGCGGACCACAACGGCATTCCGAGGAAGGAAAGCACTTATTAACTCGGCCAGCGAACGAGCCGGGCTCTGAGCACGACTGGACCGGGGGCTCGGTCTCCATATGTCCTACACGCGTCCGGAGGTCCGATCCACCTGCAAAGCACCTGTGTCGAGTTACTTAGGTGCCAGTTCTGTGACGGGCAGCCTCTGTGCATCTTGTCTTTTCAGCCAGTACGTGAGCCCTGCGAGCGTGGAGGCTGCGTGTCAGTTCTTCCCCCTGTGTCCTTGTAGAAACTGGCAGGACGCCGTGCCTCGTTGGCAGCCCCCAGATCTCTTCTGGAGGGGCTGACCGCTGAGAGAAAGGGATGAGACCCCGAGAGGCATGTGGGCTTAGCCTGAGCTCCGTCTGGAGGCTGTTCGGAACTGCAAGGCGGCTCCTCAGGCAACCAGGCTCCGCCTTAAAGACGGTTACAAATGCCGGGGGAGTCTCAGGGCTGCGTGGACCACACGCCGCGCCCCTCCCCCCAGCCCCCCGCCCCCGGGCACGTGCAATCCAGGGGCTCCCCCGGCCTGCTGTCCACCGTCCCACAGAGGGGACGCCTGGCTAGCAGACCAGAAAATGACCCATTCCGTCATGCTGTTTAGTCATGGCCCACACGTGGAGCGTTTGATTCTGTTCACTGTGGACTCCAGTGCAGGGACCTGCACATTTCTACCATTTCGTGTGCAATAACAGCAGAGGGGCCGTTGTTGTTGTTGTCGTCGTCGTTGTCAAAGATAATAAAAGTCTCTGATAGTCAGCCAGAATGTGTCCTTGTGACCTGCACAGGTTGGTAGCCAAGTGATAGGACACATAATCAGGAAAAGGCAAACGCGTGTATTATCTACATCTCCTCGTAACTGCATGCGATAACATAGAACGCAGGAAGTACCGGGCAAAAAGAATAAAAGCCGTCTATTCAACCCCTGGCATGCCTGCCCTCCCCCGCCTGCTCGAAGATCACCCTTCCGCAGATTAGGACGGGGCTGCTGTGAAACACACCCTGCCCCTGCCCCTGCCCCTGCCCCTTGTCAAGGCTGGGCCGGGCTCCTAGTTCCTGAGTCACAAATCGCCTTAACATCTGCGTTGTATCTGCTGGAGTTTAGGGTAGGCCCGTGACGTGCGTCCAGCCAAAGTCACAGGCTGGCTTCGGGTGCAGGGGTGTGGCCCCCTTTGTGCACGTCGACTGAACACCGCCCGTGTGCAAAGCCACCTGGAGGGAAGTGTGACCTTAGGGAGGGCACAGTCAGGCGTGGGGACAGCGTGCCTTGATGCTTTGGGAGAATTCTGATTTCTAATGACCCGTGATTAAGGAGGACGATGCCCTGTCTCCAGGTGGGCATTTCTGCCCAGGCTCGCCAGGCACAGGTGAGCGGGAACAAGGTCCTTCGTCAAGTGCCCCAGAGACATCGACTGCATGCCCGCCTTGCACAACAGTCCACAGTAACCCTGCTCTGCTTGGTCCCAGGACAGACTCCGCCTTCCTGAAGCCCAGCTTCTCTGAGGCGGCAAGCAGGGTAGAGGAGGGACTCTCCACGGCACACCCAAACCCAGAGGTATTCGGCCTCCCTCCCAGAGAAGAGGCCTTAGCTACATTGTAGGCCACGCCAGGGGCTCTTTGTGGAAAATTGGGGATTGGCTAAATGAAATCTGGGAACTGGATCCAGGTAGGGAAGCCCAGCCTGCCCTGTGGCCATCCGCACACCAGAGCAAGGGGGGTTCTGGGCTGAGGACTCAGTGCTCAGAGATACACTTAAGCTCCCTCTAGGGCGGCCTTCTTTGCCGTGGTTTCCTTCCCAGCAAGGACAGGGGAGGCCCCGCACCTGCTTCTCCTGGAGACATGCAGTCCCTGGAGTGGAGGGTCAGGAAATCCTGGGGTCTTTGGGATGCAGAGAAGGAACAGAATAGCGCAGGACCGGGCCATTTCCCAGAGGAGGAAGGGACCGTCACCAACCAAATTCCTTATGACGCGTGCGCTTGACAATTTCCAAAACACTGTCAAAGCAAGGGCTTCAGTGGAAGGCAGGACACATTCTCACCGCACGCTGTTCCTGATTTCAAAACCAAACCACCAGAAACATGAAGAGAAAACAAAAGGAGTCACCGGGAGCAATTAAGGCGTCCTCTGACGACTGATCATGATAAAGACAAAAAGACCCTGTCAGGCAAATCCTCTGATGCCTTCATTGATCGGATTCTTTCACCATCAAAAAGGAATGTGGTAAGACCAGCAGGGGCAGGGGAAAAAAGGGAAAGAAGGAGAGTGACTGGGGAAAAACTAGTTTCCTGCACCTAGTCTTGCTTTTACAGTGACCCAGGCCTGCAGCCGTCGCCGGTGACAAATAACGAAAATCCAAGCACTGTTCCTTCTGGCGTGGTCACTTGCGAGTAAATGCAAGAACTGGCCTGTTTGTAAATATTCCCATCGACCTGATCCGTTAGAACTCACACAAAATATTTAAACACCCAACGGGTAATTAGAGTCCACAACCACAAAGTTCAAAAAATTGTATTGTAGACAGTAATTTTGCATTTTAATTTTTTTTTTTAATGGTTATTGTTGAGGGAGAGGGAGACAGAGTGCGAGCAGTGGGAGGGGTCGAGAGAGGGGGAGACCCAGAATCCGAAGCAGGTTCCCGGCTCCGAGCTGTCAGCACAGAGCCCGACGCGGGGCTTGAACCCACGAACTGTGAGATCATGACCTGAGCCAAAGTCAGACGCTGAAGCAGTTGAGCCACCCAGGCGCCCCGTAACTTGGCATTTTAAACAAAAAAGCATTCCCTACAGGGCTCTAGAGATGGCAGAGGGTGTGTGTGTGTTGAGGGTGCTGGGACAGGAAGGGAGCCTGGCCTGGACTCTGGGCCACCAGCCCACCCGGCTCTGCGCAGGGGGCGGGCGGTGCAGGCGGGGCCTGGCTGGGGGCGATTCTGTCAGAGCACAGTCTTCTCCATCCCGGCTCGTCCCTACCCACCGGGTTCTTGCGTCTTTCTGGTTCCTAACCTCCCAGGCTTCCTCTCCCATTCCCAGGCCTCCTTGTGGAAATCTGGCTTTTGCTAGTATGCCCTCGGATCCTTCGTTAGATGTGGTGGACACGATGCTGTCCCGACTCCGGGCCACCAAGGATGACCTCCCTGGGAACCCAACTGTCCCCCTGCGCCCAGAGGGCCTGGGGCCACGGCTCCCTGAGCAGGGAGCCCTCCTTCACGGCACAGGTACTTATTAGCACCCGGCCTCGGCTAGGGCCTTCCCTTGACTTGGAGAGGCAGCAGAGAGCACAGAGCACCTGTTCCCGGGGAGTGGCCAGTCTCACGGTGGCCAGAGACCAGGAATAAGTAAAGAACCACACACATGAACGGGGAAGCGGCACGCAGGGGTAAGCGCTCCGCAGAGAACCAAAACAGGGTGGGAAAACACCTGGGTGGTGAGCGAAGGCCTCGCTGGAGAGCTGGTCTTCGGTTCTGGATGGAGGAGGGAGCCGGGTCCACAAGGCCTGGGAGCAGCCTTCCTGGGGGAGGAGCCTGCTGGGTCCCGGGGGGGGGGGGGGGGGGGAGGGGGTGCAGGGATGAGTCCGGTGTATGTAAAACAGCAAGGGCGACTCGGGAAGAAGGTAGGGAGCCTGCAGAACTTCCAGTGTACGTTCTGGAAAGGCTGGAGACCAGCCGTCGGTTAGAGAGCCTCAAGGGCCGTGACGGGTTTTGGGGCCACAACGTGCACCTTCCCTTTGGTGGCTGTGTCAAGAAGGTGAGTCCGGGGGAGCCCAAGAGGAGGCCGGAAGCCTGGTTAGGAGGCGCGTTCTGGGTCCCAGAGAGGGAGAGGGCTCTGACCTCGCATGGGGGCCGCCAGCATGACCTTCGGCAATGCCCCACCTGGTTCGGTGAGGGGTGCTCTGGGACGCAGGCGGTGCCTCCCTCCGCGTGCCATCATCCCGAGCCCTCCCACCCCAGAGCTGGATTCAGTCCAACTGAGGAAGGCCTCTAGGTCATTTCTGGCTGTAAACGGCCTCGCAGAAAAGATACACCTTGTCAGAAGCTCCTCTCACCTAACCCAGGATGCACCGCGTGGTCATTCCTTGACTTCCCGGTCCTACCTGCCACCCGCCTGTCCACCCGCCTGTCGCCCAGGCCCGGCCTCGCTGGGGGGCGGCCCTGCTGACCGAAGACCAGTGAGCAGACTAGGTTCAGAGGTGAGCCAGGAAAAAGAGAAGAGTCTCACCCGCTGACGAGGGAGGCAACAGAAGAGTGAAACCTTCCATACGGATTTCTAGAATGATCGTCGGAATGATGCCACCCTTCGGGTGCCTGCCCGCCCTGTGCCAGCTCCCGGCAGCCAGCTGCCATTTTCTGATCTCCCCATAAGTGTCAGGCGTAGGGGTTGTCCCCGCATCACAAATGAGAAAACTGAGGTTCAGACAGCCTTAGAAGCATGTCAAGAAATCTCATCTAGGGGCGCCTGGGTGGCTCAGTCAGCTGGGCATCCGACTTCGGCTCATGTCGTGATCTCACAGCTCGTATGTTCGAGCCCCGCGTCGGGCTCTGTGCTGACAGCTCGGAGCCTGGAGGCTGCTTCGGATTCTTTGTCTCTCCCTCTCTCTGCCCCTCCCCTGATTGTGTTCTGTCTCTCTCTCTCTCTCTCTCTCTCTCAAAAACAAACATTTACAAAAAATTCTTTTAATAAAAAAATTTACAAAACAGAAAGCTCGTCTGGCAGTGTAAAAGGACATTCCATCCCAGGCCTGGACCTGTTCCCGCAGCCCTGCTCCAGGAGTAGGTGGCCCCTGTAGCCCGGACACACAGGAATATGCCAGACGGTCTTTGGTCTCTTCTCTGAGAGTCAATCAGGAGAAGACAGCTTGTCTCAGGCCTAGCCTGGGCCTCAGTCGGTATAAATCTGGCGTGTTCATTTGTCCCCGGGTCTGTGTTCGCGTCAACGGGCTCCTGAGTCTCTCTCAAGCGTTATCTGTGCCTTCCGTTTTCCTCAGATTCTCAGCAACTCGGGGAAGGACTGAACTGTACGTTTCTTGTTTCTGGTTCCACAGCTCCAGGCTCTGTACCCAGGGAACACTCGATGAGTGTTATTGACTGGCTGACTCAGGCCCCGTCTGCCCACAAGAGCCATTTTGAGCAGCTTCGACTGAAATACGGATAGAGTCAGTTAAAGTCAAATAAGCAGTCTGGTCGATTTTCTTCTTCCTCCCCACCCCCGTTCCCAGTGCCGCCAGGAGACTGTGGGTTCCCTCCTTCACGGAGGAGGACAAGAGCCGGCGAAGCACCCCGCTTCCCCGAGAAAGGCAGCCCACGCTCTCTCCACCGTTGGAGTGTGTCAGACGGATCCTGATTCTCCAAAGTGTCAGCCTCACCTGGCAAATGTTATTGGACACCTGCTCCTTGCCAGGCAGAAAGGAACAAACACGACCTGGCTCTCTGTGTCCCTTCTCTGTCGTTCTGCGAAACGACAGGGGAGGAAGGCGATTCTTAAAATTGAAAAAAAAAAAAAAGGGACACCTGTGATTACCCAAGAACTTACTTCTTTAGTCCATACACAGATACTTGAATACAGTGTAGCCTTCGTTAATAAAGTAAATCCGGGGGCGCCTGGGTGGCTCAGTCGGTTAAGCGTCCGACTTCAGCTCAGGTCACGATCTCGCGGTCCGTGGGTTCGAGCCCCGCGTCGGGCTCTGGGCTGATGGCTCAGAGCCTGGAACCTGTTTCCGATTCTGTGTCTCCCTCTCTCTCTGCCCCTCCCCCGTTCATGCTCTGTCTCTCTCTGTCCCAAAAATAAATAAACGTTAAAAAAAAATTAAAAAAAAAAAATAAAGTAAATCGGATACAAAACGAGTCAGGGTCCGTTCCCTGGGTAGGACTTTCTAAATCCTGAAACCCTACATTTTTGGGACTCCATATTAAAAGGAAACGCAAAATAAAATACACACGTGTGTTTGCTTGTGAACACTGTAAATATCTCCCATATAAACTGATGATACTGGTTGGATCCCAGAAGGGGAACTGGTGTCTGGGGGAGAGGTGTGAGAGGGAGACTTTGCACATTAATTCTTTGAAGTATTTTAAATCGTGATAATTTGAATAGATGGCTTATTTAAGAAATAAGGAGATACCTTTTTTTTTTTTTTTTTTTTTTTAAAGCGAGACCAGGGAAAGCAAAACTACACAGACATAAAATCATCCAAGCTCTAGGCTACACCAACAAATGATCTTCCTAAAAAAACACGCCCTCACATGGGGGCGCCTGGGTGGCTCAGCCAGTTAAGTGTCGGGGACTCTTGATTTCGGCTCAGGGCATGATCTCACGGTTCGTGAGTTCGAGCCCCACATCAGGCTCTATACTGACAGTGCAGAGCCTGCTTTGGATTCTCTCTCCCTCTCTCTCTGCCCCTCCCCTCCTCACTCACTCTCTCTCAAAAATAGATTAAAAAACATTAAAAAACCCACCATACCATCACTGTAATAACTTCATCATATTCAGATTTTGGTGGCATTTATAAATAACTTTTTCTGTAGGGATCCACTCTTCCAGAGCTGCTGGGTTCCTTCCTCATGCTCCATTAGGCACAGACCAGAGGGCGTGGGTAATCTTATGGGAAGGAAAAGTGGTGGAGAAGAGGTGAGTAGGTTGGCCCTGGACTGTTGTTTGTAACTTCACAGAACTCAGCAAAAACAGCACAGGAGGTGGGAGCAAGGGGGTGGAAGGATGGTGTCTCCAATTGGCCTCCCAATTCAACCTTGACCAAGCCCCAGCCTTGACCCTGCCTGGTTAGTCATCCATTGCTTTGAGCCCTGGTATGGAAGGCAGGAAAAGCATTTAGAATTCTACAAGGAAAGAAAAGAAAGAAAGAAAGAAAGAAAGAAAGAAAGAAAGAAAGACAAAACCAGATGAGAGAGAAGAAAGAAGGGTGAAAAGGGAAGGTTCTGGACACTCCACAGTGGGGGCTGGGAGTGCTACATCTCAGCTCACCGGGCCCCCATCCACCTGCCCGACCCCCCACCTGAATGAAGTCAAGGGAGCTTGTAAAAACCCGCAGGCTAATTCCGTAGCCTTTAAAGTAGAACCTCTCCTGCAGCAAAGGTCAGATGCTGTGGCTGGTTCCAAGCCTTCCCTGGGGGCTCCACGTACCCCCAGCTGTCCACCCCCAGGTGAGAGAGTACAACCTGTGGAGAGGGAAAAGGGACGTTGCAGTAGGGGGGGAAGCATATCCCCCCGAGAGAAAGTCTCCTCTTCCCTTCCTCCAGAACCATCAGCTTCAGGGTGGCGTCACTCACGAGCTGAGCTGCTTTCCACTTACAGATAAAAAGAGAGGGGCGAGAGGAGAGGGAGGGAGAGAAGCCAGCACAGATGTGAATTACTGGGTAATGCTGAGCGGCTCCCCTACTGAGCCTGTTGCCATGGCAATACACTCCGGTTATGGACCACTTTGGGAGGGGGTGCAAAGGATTGCAGGGAAACATCACGAAAAACAGCAGCGTGAGTTGGGCCTAGGCTGTCTTGTCTGTATTTCTGGAAGCATTTTTTGGACAGATGCTTTTTTTTTTTTTTTTTTTTTTTTGCCCCTGCCCCTGGCTCTCCCTCCTGCCTGCCCAGAGCTTCCAGACTTTCCATCTTCTTTTCCTCGCTTCACCTTCCCATCATTCAGAGTGCCTCGCCAAGCCTGTCTTCCCTAAATAAAGCAGGAGGCTGTTGGATGTTTCCTCCACACACGCTTTATTATACTCGCATATTCACCATGGCTGTGTTCAACCTCGCGTCTACAGTATGGATTTACTAAATGTCCCGGGTCTGTCACATTGATCCTTGATACGAGCTCTTTGAGCACTTCTCTGTTTCTGTGCCTTCATCCAACAGTGACTACTCCGGAGTGTGACACGTCGTGAGAAGGCAGAGCCAAGAGCCCGATCAAGCTAATAGGGGAGTTGGGGTTTGGCAGGCGGCAAGGAGCGGAGGGCAGCCTCATTTGAGGTCACAGATCTCAGACATGAGGAGGCCTACGTGAGAGCTGGTCGTCCGGTTCAGGGCTTGTTCGGTTTCTTCTCGGACACGGCTACCTTCTTCAGGAGAAGACCATTCAATGACTTACCGATTTCCTCCTCAAAAATGCAAAAAAAAGTGCCGGTTGTCCCCTGGGTGGGATTGTCTTCTCCTGCCACCGGGCCTTTCTACGATCTATTGAGCACCCAGTGGGCATAAGGTGCCTGGCATTTCATTTAATCGTATCATCCCCACTTTACAGATGGGAAAACTGAGGTTCAGGGCAGGAGACTCCCTTAAGCCACTCAGTGAGCGAGGAGCAGAGCTGAGATTGGACCCCCGTGGTGCCTGACTCCAAAAACCACACCGTTCTGCTGCCCTTTGCTGCCTCGTACAGTATATTGAGGAGGAAGGAGCCAGTGGGCACCAGCTGGAGGGGGTCGGAGAGGGAGGAGGAGGCTGACTGACTCTGTCTGCTGGCCACCGACCTGCTCTTGGAGCTCCAGTGTCAGTCGTGGGGACTGGAGCTCCATGTTGCCGAGCAAATTATCGTCGGGGCAATTACACACCTTGTCGCCACCTCCCTCTTCCCAAACAGAGGAGCAACGGGGATGGGCAAGAGGGAAGCGTGGCAGGTGCCAGGGTTTATGGTCCCGCTTGAGAAGGTGGGCTTGCGTAGAATATCCTTCGAGGCCATTGCTGCGTCGTAATGGGTATCGGCATACCCAGCAGTAATCACAATACCGCCACGTCCCATTTATTGAGTGTTTGTAGACCCAGGCACTGTCTCAGATGCTTTATAGTTACATGACTTGCTATAACTGGCTCAGAAAGTTAGTGACTTGCCCAAGGTCCCACAGCTAGTAAGCAGCAGGACTTCAACCCGGTTTGCTTGCAAACCTGTGCTCTTTTCAACCCCGAAAACCAGCTCCCTGAGTCATCAATTCACCCGCCAAGTATTTATTGCATACCTGCTACGGGAGGTGCTGCTCTGGGCGCTGGGGATACAGCAGTGAATACAGATTCCGGACCCCGTGAGAGGGGAGGAGGAGTGTGATGGAAAGAAAGAAAGAAAGAAACAAACAAATAAACAAAACAAAACCAAAAACCAGCGTGGGAGAAGAGGGCCTGGGAGGCAGGTGAAACCGGTGATGTAGGCAAGTCCAATAGAGGTCGGGTGCGCCCGGCGAGCGGGTGAGATCGGAGCCGGCACCCGGCGAGGGACTTAGCCACGGCACTGTCGGGGGAAGGGAGCTGCAGACACAGAGAACAGATAGGACAAAGGCCCTACCGTGGCCACCCCCGGGGTGAACCCCAGTGGGGTTCTGAGCAGATACAGTGCCACCTGCCTCACATTTTCAAAGGATCACCGGCTGGCCTGTCGAGAGTAGAGCGCAGGTGTGAAGGAGAGAAGGAAGAACGCCTATTGGAGGGCACTGACACAATCCAGGGGGACGTGGTGGTGGCCCAGGGTGACCGTTAGCGGAGCTGGATACATTTTAAGGAAGGGGGATTTCCTGACGGTTCAGACGTAGGGTATAAGAGAAAGAGAGGAATCTGTATGACTTCAAGGTTTGGGGCTTGAACGGCTTGAGGAAAGATGTTCCCACCAGCTGGGACGGGAAGGCTGTGAGCGGAGCAGGTGTCGGCGGGAGGGGGCCCCAGGGGTGGTGAGGAACTCAGTTCTAGACACGTGGCGTTTAAGATGTCTGTTCCCTTTGCGGCGATGTCAAGAAGGCCTCTGGGTAATATTTTGAATGGGGGAAATATTTTAGAACTTCTATAAATAAGTATGACTTTCAAGATTTCAGGTGTAAGCTTCATTCACCCGGGGAGCAAAAACGATATCAAACTTCTTATTTGACATAAAACGCCTCATGGATTCAGTGCCATAGTATTCAGTACAATAGAAATTCCTGACCCGGGTGGGCAGGGAAAAAGGAGGAAAAATCACCCAGAAGCAGAAGAGGAAGCTAGTCTAGGATTACTAATTTTTGTTCCAGATAATCAAGAGCTGGCTGAATACATTCAAAGAAACCTTATGTCTGAGGAATAAAATGAATTTGAAATAAGTGCTTTATCCGAACGGAGAATTCACATTTCACATATAGATCCGGAAATAAAAAGCCTGATTAATTTCACATTAGGTTAACAAAACTCTTTTGGGACCTAGTCGTTAACCAAAAGTTAACCAGAGGGCCAACGGGTAATTATAGGTAGCTCTTTCTCTGAATTAAGAAGGAGTGGCTCAGTCAGTTAAGCGTCCCAACTTCAGCTCAGGTCATGATCTCGTGGTTGGTGAGTTCGAGCCCTGTGTTGGGCTCTGTGCTGACAGCTCAGAGCCTGGAGCCTGCTTCGGATTCTGTGTCTCCCTCGCTCTCTGCCTCCCACCCCCGCTCCCCCTCTGTCTCTCTCTCAAAAATAAAATGAAAACATGCAAATAATTTGAGAAGCAGTGAGAAGCACCATTGCTCTATCTTCTCCGCACCAAACTTACTTTAAAGCGTTTCCAAGTTTCTTGCCTAGTTGCTACAAGTCTCAGAAAAAGGACAGCCTTGCCACCCAATGGTCGGAGCTCCTGCTTTGAGTAAGTCACCGCCCGCGGTGTCTTTCCTTCCTGAGCCCTCGCTGTTCCGTGTACCTTTTGATATCCCTACTTTTTGATGTGTAGAAATGAACCTCATCAATTCAGATCTTGGGAAATCACCAGGCAAGACTGTGAAGTTTTGAGTATAAAATAATCATGGAGACGTTGAGAATCCACAGAACGAGCTCAGTCTGCACAAAGTTCAGAAAGTTCGGATAAAATACTTCTTGGCAAGGCAGGGTGGGGACTTCAACGGTGGACAAGTAAGATTTGAAGCCTTCTTGGAGAAAATGGGGCATCTTGCCCACAGCACACCTGCTGATGTTCTCTGTTTTTCTCTCAGGCTCTTGATTCTGTTTAGAAAATCTCTCATCACCCCGCGTCGGGCTCTGGGCTGATGGCTCAGAGCCTGGAGCCTGTTTCCGATTCTGTGTCTCCCTCTCTCTCTGCCCCTCCCCCGTTCATGCTCTGTCTCTCTCTGTCCCAAAAATAAATAAACGTTGAAAAAAAAAAAAAAAGAAAAGAAAAGAAAATCTCTCATCATTATCGCCAGCAGGGTTTATGCTGAAGAGGGTCTGTGTGCATTGAGTGAAACAAAGACGGCCCAGGCCTCTGTGGGCTCTGGCAACGTGTTTTGGATGAAGAGAGATAAGGAAACACCTTGAGTATTTCATCTTGGCCCTTCCGTACACGTCTTTGCACCTCTGTACTTAAGGGTGACAGCCTCTGTCACTACAAGCCAGCTTAGAACATGGGAGGATGTTTACAGGCTCCAAAGAACAAGGGGACACTACTGACAGAGGGTGATGGGTGTCACACACACACACACACACACACACACACACACACACACACCATTCAACCTGAATATCAAATATCCACTGGTATTACCCTCACTACTGCTAGGTTTGGAAACCGATGAAAACTCTTCCATTTGATAAACGTTGCGGATACAGGCTTTCTATAAACAATGGTAGCTGTCTATTACACATCTGTTTCCTCACCAGTCTGTGAGCCCTGGAAAGACAAGGATGGAGCCCTTCAACTTTACATCCACAGTGGGAAGCAACTCAGCCCGGTGCACAGGGGGTGCCCAATAAACATTAACTGGCTGGATGGGGAAACTGAGGCATGGGTCTTGTCCCGGGGTCACTGTGAGACCCAAGTCTGGAAAAAAGTTCCAAATTTCCATTTGCAGACCAGAGGGCAGATGAGAGCATGTGCTCCGAGCTCGACATGATCCACAAAGAATATTTCCTGAGCTCCCTTCTAAGAAGGGGGCCAAGGAGCTAGCCATCTTTCTCCCCCCGACCCAGGCTTTTGTGCGTCTGCCCAGTGGAGGCAGCTCTAGAGGGCTGCTCCCGCGTCATCTGCTGGGAACATCACAGTCGAGGCTGTTCCCCACCAAGCTGCAGGATAAATGTCAGAGGGAGGGAAACACAGCCGCATTGGCAGACCACATTCTACTCATTCTGCTGAGGGTCATGCTTTGAAAATATCTCTAATTTTGTTTTCATAGCTTGTTAACCTTTTCCTTCCCAAAACAATGCCTGTGTTTGTTTTGGCTCCTGTCACGTACTGAGGACGGGTCTGAGTTGGTTGCACAAAAGCATTTTTTCCCTTAATCTCATTACAAGGGCTCCTCAGTCTCAAATTCTTCCCAGGGCTCACTTGCTGTGAAGTGATTTCCTCTTGGAATCGTTTTCTCTTTGTGAAGCTGGGAGAGCCAGTATGTTTGGTTGTGTAGGGAAACGGGGACAGAGAGCAAAGACAAAGGCAAAGAAGGCAAAAACAGGCGATGCTGTGCTGGACTGAGAAGCTCTAATATAATATGGACCCGACCTACAATTTCTGCAGCTTGGAACAGGGATATCCGAATTCTGATTTGCTTTGGCATGCCACGCTGAGGTCATTCTTCTTACGGTTGTTTCCCGTCTACCTGAAGTTTATAAAATGTGTGAATAAAAGGGCCAAAGCCTTCATAGCTGGTATTTCCCATGTGTTCAGAGTATCTTATTTTATCCTTTCTGTCCCTTGAATGTTGGCCACGTTGGCTTAGTACTTACACACGTGGCATTTCCAACATATTCTTTCTTTCTTTCTTTCTTTCTTTCTTTCTTTCTTTCTCTCTTTCTTTTGAGAGGAGGAGAGGACTTGAGCAGGGAAGGGGCAGAGAGGGAGAGAGAGAGAGCAAGAGAGAGAGAATTCCAAGCAGGCTCTGCATAGTCATGGCAGAGCCCGACACGGAGCTCGAACTCACGAACCATGAGATCAAAACCTGAGCCGAAACCAAGAGCCAGACGCTTAACCGGCCGAGCCACCCTGGCACCCTCAACACACTCCTCTTAAGCGTTGCAGACAAATTCACACTGAGTTTTTATTCTCATGTTTTAACGTTCTCCTTCAGTTCTTGAGGAATTTTATGTTCAACTATTGGGGGCGGCGGGGGGGGCCTCTTCACTAAAATATGTCTTTGCCCTTTCGATTGCATCAAAGACCGTATCTGCACATACAAAAGTGAAACCAGGGACAGAAGATTCCGGAAGACGAATGGCAGAGCTGGGGGAAACTAACAAATCACGCCAAAACCAAAACCAATCGGCCGTAGCCTGAATCATTCAATGACCGAGGAAAAGAGCGAAGCTGTGTTTTCCCTCTTGGCTGTCGGATGTACGTAGGTTGTGTGCGTGCTCTCCTATAGAACGGAAAAACATGCCTTCGCCTTCCTCAGGCCCATATGTTACACCCCCCCGCCGTTCGTTAGAGAAATGGGGTGACCACCCTTCGAGGGGCAGGACGGGCAGTGGTTAGAGCAGGTGCGCCTGGCATTCTTTCTGGGACTGAGCCCCTAGCTCTGCCCAGCAAGTTTCTTCCCTCATCTATCCCATGGGGCTAATAATAGTGCCTGCCCCCTGGGAAACCAGAAAGCACTTGTGCTACTCCCCTTCAGCATGATTTTGGACATGAGCTGAGAGAGAAGAAAACAAACACAGTCCCTGTTCTTCAGTAGCTTCAAAGCCTATGAAACTTACAAATGAACGAAGAGGCTACATGTCAGCACCCAGCCTCTCCCACGATCTCTTTATTGAGCGTTCTCGTAAAATGTACGTGGGTGAGGGAAGGACCCCCGGAGCCCTGAGTCCTGGCCCTGCAGAGCTTCTCAATCACCATTCATGGTGGAGGCTCACAGTCCCCCGGTGCCACTTGCTACAGGGGAGTGACTCATCCTGATGCCAAGAGTAATGCTGACAGTTCATTGAATTCCAGAGCTAACGTGTCTTCCTACCTATAGCAATTCTTCACAGCTCCTGGCTCAAGATTGCTCTAAGCAAGCTACTGTGTTTATGAGAGAGAGAGAGAGAGAGAGAGAGAGAGAGAGAGAAAGAGAGAGAGAAAGAATGTGTGTCTTTCTCAAGTGATTGAAACGTCATGTTTATATGTAAGGTTTCATTTCGCTTTGATTTTCAGGCTTAGAATGCATGCAAACTTGGTCCGGGAGCAAATGGACCAGACAGTTTTTATGGCCGAAGATTGCTGTTAACGTCTTCCTGCGAGGCTCAGGGCAATGACAGACCAGCTTCCACTGGCAAGCAGCTGGCCTCTGTTTTGATAATCCTTTCTCTTCCCAGCAATGACCAAGGGCGGTTGCAATTTGCCGACCGCCTGGCTGCTGTTTTGAAGTATCGAAATTAATACATGTGTAGAGAATTTCTTTGAGCAAAGATTTATTTCTAGAGTCCCTTCACAGCGTGTGTACGTTTCAAGGGGAGAGAGACAATGCCAAGTGAGGAAGACCAGTATTTCTATTTGGAGCCTTGAGTGTTGGGGGGTGCGGGGGGGGGGGAGGTTGGCTTGATCGGTCTGATGGAAGTCAGGTGGTCCTGGGTTAAGGAGGAAGCAGGTGGTGAGTAAATGCAGGTAGCAATAGATGATTCATTCAGGGAATGAATTCAGCAAGCTGCTTCAGAGATCGTGTGCACACAAAAGCAAACTTTTGGGGAGATGCCAAACCAGGCAGTGGGGACTGGGAAGGGGATCCCCCGTGTGGGAGGCTTGGCCCCCTCCAGATGGTTCTTTAGATGCCAACAATGGTTTCCCATGGCTGGTCAGCTCTTTCTCTTTGGTTCCTGGTTATTTGAGATTCACCTGAGGCAAAAGGACAACGTAGGGAAACCCCTCGGGGCCATCCCCTATGGAAGCTCTCTTTGTTCCCAGCACAATGCACAGCCTGCCCTGTCTGCCTGTCCAGAACCCGGCCCAGGCTGAGAGCTTACCACCACAGGAGCAGGAAGAAGCTTCCAGCTATGGGGAGCGAGTAGGCAGAGGGGAGGCCGTGTGGAGGGACGGTCCACAGTCCCGTGGAGTCCCGGGGCTGCAGATCCTGCGCCTTTGCAAAACGTCTTAGGGGTCCCTTCCAGTTCTGACTGTGGCCCTGAGGATCAGAGGACATATGGCTACATGGACAGAAAGCCTGGTGACCCCCATCTTCAACCCTCCATTGCTACAGATGAAACATTTGATTTACCCGTGTTCATAGGAAGACCTCTGCATCGGCCTTGTTCTGAACCCCTCTGAGATCGCCTGCAGGTCAATGGTGTGCCTGGGACCGGATGAGGAGGGCTTGAGGCCAACTGCTTTGGTTTGGCGACCGCAGTCTTCCAGGCATTTCTATCCAGTAGAATCCTTCCTCCTTATTCTCCAATAACTGGTTATAGAAGTGCATTCAAGGGATGCAGATTTGAGTACTGGCTAGTCATCTGGAGTTCCTTTGGAAAGGTTCTTAACTCTCTGGAGTCTTGGAGTTTTTTTTTTTTTTTTCCCCTGAAATTTCTGGAATAATAGTGGTAATAATACCACCAATAATAGGAAAACACCTGACTTGCTGAGCTGTCAGGATTATAGTGAGGGTCTAGTGACATAAGGAGTATGAAAAGGCTTGAAAAATAGAAAGTCCTCAAAGGGTCATGTAGTGTTATTGATAATATTAATGTCGCTGCATTGCAATCTCTTAGAAACAAACAACCAAACTCTGTTTCTATGACTTGCATATAAAAAGGCTTCCTCTGACCTTTACACTCTGGGATGTTTGCACTCACATACTTTTACCACCTGCTGTGCATAAAGACCACAGTTATCAGAAATTTGGGCTGAGTCCTGACTCTGACATTCACCTTTGGTGTGACTTAGTTAAATAACTTACCCCCCTCAGCTTTGGTTCTTTTCCCGTATCGTTGATGTAATAATTCAGAGATGGTGGGGTTTTGCCCTTCAGAAGGTGTCATCACATAAGCGTGCGATAGGCTTGTAATGTGTATTTGACTTGCTCATGGGTTTCCTGGCTTGGCATTCAAGGCCCTCTGTGGTCTGAGGCTGTCCTGTCCTCCCAGCCCCTGGTCACTGCCTCCATTTCTCACGCTGTGCTCACACCCACCAACCAGCTGCTTCTACTCACGTCCAGTGCTGATTCTGTGACTTCCCTTCTTTCTGCCGCTGGGAATGCCTTACCCTCTGTCCCTGTCTTTCCAGCTCTGTCTCTGTTGAACCTGAGACTGCTGGTCCATAGTCTGCCCGCCTTCTGAGGCTTGTGCATTTGCCCCTCCTCCTTGAAGATTTTCCTGAGCATCTCCACAAAAGGCACCACTTTGCTCTCAGGGTTTCTGTGCATCCTCTTCTGAATTTCTTTCACATCATCCTTTACTTTCTGCCCTATGTTTTAGATATTCATTGACATGTCTTCTCTCTTCCCTAAAATAAATACTTACTTGCTGAATGAATAGATAAATGTGTTGCCTTGGAATAATTGATTTATGTTTGTAGCTGCCTCCATTATTAGATTATAAGGTTTTAACAGGCAGGGACCACATCTTAGCAACAAATATAATTCAATTAACCAACCCATTTGAGAATCCAAACCAGCATGGCCTCTGGATAAGGTGCTTCAGGGTGGGGACAGAGTATGGGAGACACATCCCTGCCCTTAAGCTCACAATCTGGTTGGAAAGGCAAGACCAAAAATATGCATGGAGAAAACAATCTGAACATCCCTTAGTAGGGGAAGAGTTGGAAAAAAAAATACTGTATTTATGCAACATACCCACTCCTTAGCAATAAAAATTTAAAAAAAAATTTTTTTTTAATGTTTATTTTTTGAGAGACAGAGAGCAAGCACAAGCAGGGGAGGGCAGAGAGAGAGGGAGACATAAAATCTGAAGCAGGCTCCAGGCTCTGAGCTGTCAGCACAAAGCCAACGCTGGGCTCGAACTCACAAACGGCGAGATCACGACCTGAGCCAAACTCGGACGCTTAACCGACTGAGCCGCCCAAGGGCCCCTCCTCACAATAAAAATTAGCAACCTACCGATACACTCAGCGTGGATAAATCTCCAAACAAAAAACAACCAAAACTACGTTGAGCAAAAGACTCCAGGCACAAAAGACTATCTATCATCTGATTTCGCTCATATGACTTTCTGGAGGAGGAAAAACCGAGCTATGATGATACAAGTCGGAGCAGCGGTGGCCTGGGCTGTCTGGGTGGGTGGCAGAGTGGTTGGTGGTGAAGGAAAAGGGGACACAGGAGCTTTGTGGCGTGCAAGGGAGGTTTTGCTAGGTCGGGATGGTGATTCTGTTTCTGTGGCATTCACGTTTGTCATCAGACTGCATATATTCCAATTCTGTGCATTTTATTGTATGTAAATCACACTCTGGTTGATTTAAAAATGGCTAGGGGCGCCTGGGTGGCGCAGTCGGTTAAGCGTCCGACTTCAGCCAGGTCAAGATCTCCCGGTCCGTGAGTTCGAGCCCCGCGTCGGGCTCTGGCCTGATGGCTCAGAGCCTGGAGCCTGTTTCCGATTCTGTGTCTCCCTCTCTCTCTGCCCCTCCCCCGTTCATGCCCTGTCTCTCTCTGTCCCAAAAATAAACGTTGAAAAAAAAAAATTAAAAATAAATAAATAAATAAAAATGGCTAGAGAACTAAACAGTACTTTAAAATGTAAATAACAGTTCCAGATGACAGTGGAAGGGATGTAGTGAGTCCCGAGCCCCCGAGCGATGCTGAAGTTTGATTACATAGACAATCATCGGGTTGAGGGTCGTGAGGACAGCACTATCCCTCAGGCCACAGTGGTCCGCCCAGCAGAGCTCGCTGGAGAAGAATGTTGAAAACATGGAGGGAAGGAGGTGTGGGTGCCAGTGGGGGCGTCTTAGTATTGACCACAGCACTCCTCACAGACCTAGAGCCCCAGAAAGCGCTGAAAAGATATTTTTTTTTAATTTTTTTTTCAACGTTTATTTATTTTTGGGACAGAGAGAGACAGAGCATGAACGGGGGAGGGGCAGAGAGAGAGGGAGACACAGAATCGGAAACAGGCTCCAGGCTCTGAGCCATCAGCCCAGAGCCCGACGCGGGGCTCGAACTCACGGACTGCGAGATCGTGACCTGGCTGAAGTCGGACGCTTAACCGACTGCGCCACCCAGGCGCCCCAAGATATTTTTTTAAATAAATAGATGAGCTCCAAAGAATGACTTCTTTTACTCTCTGTTCAGGAAGTAGACATGAGCCACGCAAAGGCCGTGTGCGCACGGAGTTTGGTGGGCACTTCGCGTCTCTGCCCCTTTGCCCGGGCGGTTCCTCTGCCTGGGATTCCCTCCCTCCCACTCCCGTTTCTGGAGAAATTCTGTTCCTTTCTCGAGACTCCCCTCCTCTCCCTTGGAGGATTTAAGGAGCCCGCCCCTGCTGCCCCTCCGGGCGGGGTTCTCTCTCCCCAGGCTCTGCTGCCCCAGCGACCGCTTCACTGGCTTTCTCTGTCCTCTCCCTTCGCACCATGGTGGGTCTGAAGCGGTTCCCACCTCAGTGCCTGACAAGTAACCAGAGTCATGTTTTTCAAATGTGTGCGAGAGGCAACACCACGTATTCCGGGCTGGCTAAGGGCCAGTCTGGTTTCCTTTTTCATTCCAACCTCTGTTACTTGGTGAGATAGTCAGCCCCTCCCCCATCCACCTTTGCAGGGTGGGGGCTGCGTCCTATGTATTCCTGACCCTCAGCTGGCCCAATGACCTGTTGGAGCAGTTCTCTAGAAGGGTCCTTGAGCGCCCAGCATCGCGAATTCAGAGGGCTGTGAACCACCGGTTGGCATGCAAATTTGCAAGTGGTCAATTGCACCAGGTGAATTTCCACAGGGCACTTCCTCCTGCCTATCAGCCCCAGCAGCCTCAGGGCAGGAGACCAGAAAAGGGGTTACGGCTCACAGCATCATAGGATGTTTAAAATGGTAGAAGAATCTAAAAGGATCGTGTAGGCCCACAGATGGGGAGACTGAGTTAAAAAAAAAAAAAAAGTCTTACTACAGGGACCTTAAAGAACGAACAGAGAAACTAAAGAAAGCTTTTTGTCCTCCTCTAAACACAGAGGGTGGCGAGGAAAAAAACGAAATCAATCATAGTCACCTGAAACAGGACCCATCAGTAAGGAAAGACATGCTATTTTCAGGTTTCTAAAAGGATATTAGTAACAGTCAGGGGGTGGGGGGAGCCCACAGGAGAACTGAACTTGATAGAGGCCCTTTGAAAGCAGATAAAGGTGCATTTTGCTGCCTTGTGGCCTTGAGCCTTTCTGCTCTGCTTTGTCCACCTGGGTTTGAAGATTGAGGTCTGCGAGTGTGATTGTATATTTGTTCCAACTGATACTGGAAGTTGTTTGCTTTGAACAATGTGACTTTGCTCCTTTGTCGGATGTGAGCAGCGGCATAGCGGTTGCTTAGGAAAGAAACAAACACATTAGGAACTTGCTAAAAGTAAGACAATGTTTTATAGGCGGTAGATTGGCACCAGTGCTGGGGTGCTGGCCAAGGCAGCTTAGAGTGGCTATCATGACAGATTCACCACCCCCCCCAACCCGTGGCAGGGAGGGAGAGGCCTCCGATGATTCCCTTTCCCATAGCAGCCTGAGGCACACGCCCAGGCACTGGCCCAGGGTGGCCCAGGGTAGAGCCTCCTGTTATTCAAAAATCATTTGCAATTTGCTTCCCCCAGAAGGCGATCCATTAGCCGCATTCGGAAGGGCTTAGAGGGCAGGCAAGCTGAGAACCCTGGCTGGCGTGCGCCACAACCACAACAAATACACCTGCTGTGTGTCGGGCACTAGGCTGAACATGGCTAAACACTGTCCGTGCGTTACCTAGTCAAAGCACCCCGTAACTTCCGGGGTGGACTGGAGCCGGCTCACAAAGCTCTCCTCTCCCCAACCGCACCTTCAGTGGCATCAGGGAGCTAGCTTGCCACTGGCCAGGAGGGAAGTAGGTACACCATGGGCACTGGCAAATGCTATACAGCCGGAAGTTTCTTTTTATTTGTTTGTTTGGAGAGCTAGGGGACCCACATTTGCGAGCACACCCCGGGGAGATACAAGAATATCCCCGCTTTGCCGACGAGACACTGAGGTCTTAAGTGACTTACCAGAGGGATCACACCGGTTTCAAATCCAAGCCATCTGATGAGCCCGCTGTCTGCGGGGGACTCCCGCGGCGTGTATTTGGTTCCTAGGAGCACAATTCGAAGGGGCCGAGAAGGCCGGAGAGGAGGGGTAGGAAGAGGAATGTTTGCAGCGAAGTTCTTAGGAAGAGTGAGGGGAAGTGATTCTGTTGGGTAGATCACCTGCCCCTGCCATGCAGGACTTAAACAATGGGATTTTGCTCAGAGACTTCCTGGAGGGCTCAGGAGCTGGGGGAACCAGACAAATGAGACCTTCCTGAGAGGAGGGAGAGAGGGGGGCAGGGCAGGAAGCTCAGGGGGTTCCTGGCGAGCAGACCCGTGGAGCTTGTTCTGAAGCAAACCCCTGGGAGGCTGTGCCCAGGGCTCCCCCACCCCCTGCCCCCGGAGAAGTGACAGTGGCCTGGCTCCCGCAGACAGCCCTCACTACACTGCCCCAGGACCCGCCTTCCTCACCTTCTGGCTTTTTTCGTTTCCTCTTTGGGACAAGAAATGGATACTCCATTCCAAGAACATTCGAGGTGCCCTGGCCATTCCTCAGGTCACGGACCGCTCAGAAGTGAGGAGGTTAACGCGTGGTATGTTAGGAACGCCCACCGCTCTGGTTCATAACCCTCAGACCTTTGTGATTGGCCCCGGGCAGGGCTGGGGACAGGCAGGTGGTCGGGAAAGTGTGCCGCAGATGGTCAAGAGTCTCCTCTGACTTCCGGGTCGCCCATGTGGGCTTGTCACATTTGTCTGGGGAATAGGGAGTGCCATTGGGGAAAACGAGCGACGTTAAAAGAGTCTGTGTGGGGGGGACCCGGGTGGCTCAGTCGGTTAAGCGTCTGACTCTTGATTTCAGCTCAGGTCGCGATCCCATGGTTTGCGAGTTCAAGCCCTGTGTCAGGCTCTGTGCTGATGGTGCAGAGCCTGCTTGGGATTTTCTCTCCCTCGCTCCCTGCCTTTCCCTTGCCCACGCTCACACAATCTCTCTCTCTCTCTCTCTCTCTCTCAAAAATAAACAAACAAATAAATAAACTGTTTAAAAAAGAGAGAGAAGAGCCTGTGTGTTCTGGGGGGTGGGGCTGGAGGGGACAGGCAGGGATTCTGCAACATTGCTGACCAGGTAAAGACGAGGAGCTGCCTCACCTGCCTCTGTCTCCTTCATCTCCTTCCTCCTGCTGGAAACACGGTCCCTGATCTCCTCCTTTTCTGGCCTCGTCACAACCCGAGGATGGAGAGTGGCTGCCGAAGGGAACCGGCAAGTTTCTAGTACTTTTCCGCTGCTCCCCCCTCCCAGTCACCTCTGGGGGGCCCCTTGGACCTCCACGGGCCACAGCTAATGATATGTGCTTTGCATTCAGAAGTGGGCTGTAGGAAACCCAGATCTGGGTCACAAAGAGAAATGACTACATTTCCAATAAAGCCTGTGACAAATACAGAATGCTGTAGAAACGCTATTTAGCACCATTTTGCCCTTCCTTGTATAAATCAGAACGGTCACGAGTGCCGTTATAAATTGTCTCTTGTTGTGCATCAATAAACTTTACAAGATAATGGAGATAGAGTAGTGATGTGGTTGGAGTGTTTCCCCCTCCTTTCTTAACTTTCTAAATCTTCCTTGGCTTTGTGGGATTGCTGCCTCGCGCGGTAGTAAATGGTGTATGAAATAAAGTATTGCTTCCCCCCAGCTACGCAATGGTGGCCCCATCTTTGCTCCAATATTTATTATTTGGAGTCGTGTTTGGGTTGGCAATAGCCAAAAAAGCCCATCGACGTGTTGTTGTTATTGTTGTTGTTGTTTTAAGTAGACCAAGAAGGAAGGTGAGGAAGAAGGAGAAAAAGCCAAGAGAGATTTGTGGGATAAGAAACATATCAATAAAAAAAAATGATACCCAAAAAATTGGGTTGTAATATCAAAAAATTGGGTTGAACTGACTTTGCCCTAATGTTTCGGGATTTGTCCAGGGACAGAGGGAGACGTCTTCTCCACCACCATTCTGCATTCCCACCTCCTGCTGGTCATATTGGTGAGATCCAATGGCTTGCCGCATTTGGGACAAAGATATGGAGACCCGGTTGTATTCACGGTTGAGCGAAATATCACAAAAACGTGTAACTATTTGTCAAGATGCAGGAAGAAAATGCCATTTTTCTGTGGGGCTCCCCCAACAGTAGTTATTCCCAGGGAGAGTCCTGCCTCCTTTTAATCGTTCCATGCTTCCTGGATTTATTGTCCGGGATCACGTCATTAGCCTCTAATTTGTCCATTGTCTAATTATCTCTATACAGAATTTAGTCCGTTTTCATTTCAGCATATAATACCATCATCTCTTCTTCCCTAATTATTACTGAGAAGGGATCTACAATCTGAGCTCCCAGACCTACTGGGATCTACAATCTGAGTTCCGATCTCAGCTTGGCTTCTTACTAGACATGTAGCCTGAAAAAACTTGATTCAGTTCTCCGTGCCTGAGTTTCCTATGTGTGGAAGGAAATTGTAGCATATAGTATATTTGCAAATGACATTTATTTTTTCAGGATTTATTTTTATTTTTGAGAGAGAGAGCGCACTGGAGAGAAAGAGAGAGAGAGAGCAAACGGGAAGGGCAGAGAGATGGAGACAGAGAATCAACCCGAAGAGAGCTCCACGCTGACAGCAGCAAGTTTGACGCGGGGCTCGAACCCATGAACCGTGAGATCATGCCTTCTCCCGCGCTATCCCTTGTAGGCTACGAACTTCATGAAGTCAAGAATCATTCTGCCAATTTCCTGCATCAGCGGTAGAATCAAGCACAGTGTTGGATGTTTGTTGGTTGACAAGCTGCTTCTTCATGGAAATAGAGAAAACTACTGCCAAAACTCTCTCTCTCTCTCTCTCTCTCTCTTTTTTTTTTTCCGTCAGCTTGGGTTTTAGCCAGCACATTCTTATAAGCCAAACGATTACCAGAGTTACTAGAAGCAACACAAAATATGCTCCCAAGTTCAATAAGCAAAAGCAATAGATCTCGGCGACAAGCTCCATGGACCCAAAGAGGCTATGCATTCATCTTTCTGGGTGATCAATTTGGGGGCAGATGTGATATCACTTTTCTTGTAAAACAAGCAGTGATTTTGTGTTCCATATAATGGATGTATTCTATTTCTACGTTTTGAATCAACATAGGTTTTCCCTGAGTTTGCTAATAATAGCTACATTTATTGAGTGTCTACTATGCAGTAGTGTGCGGACAAATAAGGTCTTGGGGAGAGAAAACAAAACAAAAAAAAAAAGCCCTACTTTGCAGCATTTGCTAATTCCCATGGAGGAAATACTCTTGCCGTGGCCAATTTCAAGCCTCCAACATGACATCGTTGAACACATGGTCAGCTCTTGTCCGACAGTAGGAGGCTCCTCTCTGGCCACCTGCTCCCCTGTGGCTGGTGCTACATACACATTAATAATAATTTTCACAACTTCACAGGGAAGATATTACTGGTCCCATCCTGCCAATGGGCTTGGAAAATACTTTGCCCCAAATCACATAGCTAGCAAGAGGTGAGTTAGGGTTTAATTTTTAAGTTTATGTTTATCTATTTTTGAGAGAGAGAGAGAGAGAGAGCACGCAAATGAGGAAGGGCCAGAGAGAGGGAGACAGAGAATCCCAAGCAGGCTCCGCCCAGCGTGGGTCCCCAACCCACGAAACTGTGAGATCGTGACCTGAGCCGAAACCAAGAGTCTGATGCTTAACTGACTGAGCCCCCCAGGCGCCCCAGAAGTGAGTTCAGGGTTTGGAACCAAGGTTGACACGACTCCCAACCCAGAGCCTGGGCAGCACATCACGTTTCCTTATCATACCGCTACGTATGAATGGATGGATGTGGGGGCCTGCTCGTCACACATTCTGCCAGGACTGGGGAGGGGGGAATGGTGTCCCACGAAGATCCAAGATTGCCCAAGAACTCCAAACCCAACCGTGAGAGGCACGCGCTTTCTCACAACCTACAAGACGGGCATCTGTTGAGTTCATTGGGACCGTTGTTATCTTGTTTAGTTCTGGCATGTTTCCATGTGATGTAATCAGCCTGGCCACATGGGACCATCTGAGCGACCAGGGACGCCACGTGTTGTCACTGTGTGGAGGGGGGTGAAGAAGGAGGTCCTTCTCACGGAAGGGGTCGGAAGGGACACGGTCTTTCCTGCTGTTCCTACAGCTGCTGGTTGGCAAAGGGTGTCGGCTTTCAGGGGTCCTCTGGTGCCTCCAGAAAGGATATTTCCAGCACATCCCAAAGGTTTCAGATAGTCCTGCAGGGTAGGGATCTTGCTTCTGGTAATTCCAAGGTTGGCCAATGTCTCCCTGTCTTTGAAACTGGGAACAGCAGTGTTCATGTATTTCCGACCCTGGGGAATTAATGAATTAATGCATGTGAAGGCTACAGATGGCAGGAGGCATACTAACACGGAGTATTTTTTACTCCGTGACTTGGTTTTTTAGACATCACACCTTGCTGTCACAAGACCCAGATAGAGCCAAAGCAAACAAAATAATTGCTTTCCACACGTATTGCCGTTTTAGGAGCCCTGTGTTAATAAATAATGATAATGGCAAAAATAATAATACCTTGTGTTTCGATAACACCTTTCTTCTCAGGAGCTCACAGCGTTTTACAGACACACAAAGAGTTGTCAACCGACAATTTATAGGGAAAAAAAAAAAATGACTCGTGTCTTAAGAAGTTCCTCTGTGGGAGATAATGGTTCTGTGATTTTCACAAATCAACTGGCAAACACAATCTCTATTTCTGGTCTGAACCGGGAATAAAAATGCCAAGCAGAGGGAGGCAGAGGGACTTGGGGAGAGCGAGGAGATCAGGGGGTCTCCGGTCATTTACCTGAGCAGTCTGGACACAGTCTGGGACGATTCTTACCCCAAGTGACCCCGTGACAAAAGGCTGCTCAGGGGTCCGGACATTAATATGAAAGAACAGCTGCCTGCTTTCTAGATCCTTCTCAGGGCTTCCCTCTGGGGTCCAGATCAAGCCCATTGGGATGATGCTGGCCAGGCTGGACGCCCGCCCCAGACAGTGTCTCCTAAACGACCCCTAGGCCCCACCCTGCCTTTGAAATACCACCCCTCCTCTGCCCTTGTCACTTCCTATGCCTTCTGAGGACACAATCCTGACAGCGTTCACCCCAGATCCTCAAGCTTGCACCACCAGCTGCAGACCTCAGAGGTGACTTTGAGTTGTGAGAAATCGTCAGGCAAAGGCACTTACGGAGAGGCCACTCTGCAAAGCGCAGCAGAGGGGGAAAGCCTCGATGGAGGAATCTAGTCAGCGCGGTCTGTTACATGTAATACCCCATCTGATCCGCATCAAACACAGGGTGCTAGAGACACGTTATCCCCATTTTTAGATGAGGCAATCAAGGCCCGGAGAGGTTCAGTAACCTGGCAAAGGTCACACAGCTGTGGAGGGGCAGAACCAGGATGAACATCCAGGGCAGTCCATTCAGAAGTTTGGAGGGGGGGGGGAGCGGATGGTAAGCTGGAGTTGCTGGCGAGCGCGGGTCCTGCCACAAACATCACAGTCAGGGTCAGAGGCTGAGAAATTGCCACAACCCTGGGCGCCCGAGGACCAATGTTCTGGCAGCCTCACGAAGAACAGACTGTGGGTGAGAGAGAGAGAGAGAGGCTGGGAGCAGGGGAGTAGCACGATGCCTCCCGGTAAGAGATGGGGGGAGCCAGCATCGCTTAGACAAGCAGGGAGGGAGGCTGGGTCCGGGGGGGGCCTGCAGAGAAAGAACTTTGGGGGTGAACCGTCCATGTGGCTAAAAGACAGGGATCACAGATGCCCCAGGGCAGTGGCGCTTAATCTCCGTCGCGTCAAGAACCCCTCTGACATTCACATGAAAGCAGTGGACCCCTCCCTGGAAAATGCACACGGCCAACTCACAGACACTGACGTCATTTCAAAGGGATGCTGATTCCAGGTTAGGGATCCTGCTTCTGGGAAGGAGCCTAATGGCGTGGGAACATCAGCACTGTGTATTTTCGGCTTGGAGGGTTTTCAAGACAATTGTACATTTATTTTCAGAGAAGAGAGGGAAGCTCTCTTAAATAGAAGTTTAAAATCTTATTTATTTTTAATAGAAGGGAGGAGTCGTCTCCCTTTATCTGCTTAACTTCTGCAAATCTGATGGCAGGACAGTCACGGACACTGCTCAGAGTCACTTCACAAATCTACGCGTTCTTTTGGCTTTGAGATGCCTCTTGGCAAAAAGGATAGGCACCCCAGTTGCTGGAGGTGGGACATTTGAGGACGAGGGTCAAAAAAGGAAGGGTGGGTCTAAAGACGCTCCGGAAAAGCTGACGTCTCAAACACTCCAGGAGTCACGGAGCCTTAATATAGCCCCGTGTGTGTCCAGGGTACCCAGAGCGTTTGCAGATCGGGGCACTTACGTAAGAAAACGCCACTGCAACACGTGAGTGAGCTACAGAATGGGGCAGAGCTTGGTTAGGAAGAGGGTGAGCTTGGATGTCCCCGGCAAGTCCCCTCCTAATCTTCCCACCAAGACCAAGGAAAATGACACAAGCGAAGGTGCCGGGAGAAGAAGGCAAGAAAGAGGTGAGGTAGCAGCTTCTATCTGAGCGGAGGAGAGACAAAAAGCCCTCAGGTCCACCTTGGAACCCACTTTGCTTCCCCCACTGCCATGTTGTGAGAGCAGCCCAGACCCCGCTACCCACCCAGGGGACTAAACTCCAGGGATGGAGAAGGGCCACCACACCCAGGAGGGGGGCTCCCTGGAGCCTCACCTCGCCATCCATGCCTCAGTTTCTGCTGGACGCCCTCCTTTCCCAGTGCTTCCCATGACGCTTGCTGCCTAAACTATGGCTGACCCATCAGCTTCCTTCTCAAGCATGTGATCCGGGTAGATGGGGCTTCATGAGGGACAGCTGGGTGGGGACCCGCAGGGGAGTCTGGGCATCGGTTCTCTACACCTGTCCCTGGTCGATGCTCCATGCAGTTGTGTGTGTGTGTGTGTGTGTGTGTGTGTAAGAGAGAGAGAGACAGAACAGGGTGTGCGAGCACGCACGTGTGCAAGGGGCAGGGGCTTCCATCACCGAAACCAAGAGCTCCCATTTAGAAGCCTGGGCTCGCTGTTTACATACGCGGGGGGCGGGGGTTAGGTGTCAACATGGCGGGCCCTCCATTTCCCATCCTTCCAACCATGCACACTTTCTCCCTCTCCCTGAAAGCCACCGGGTAGGGACTGATTTCTCTGCATCTGAACCAGAGAGAGGAGCCACTGAGGAGGCTGCTGTGCACGGACTGAGGGCCGCAGAGGTGCTGGAGACCCATCACTGACCAACTCCAGGGAAAGCTGCCAAAAGGGCAGTTGCTCCTATGAATCAGCTTGTCCCGCTCACCACACTCTCTCAACCTCTTCCCGCCCGCACCCCCTCCCCCCACCCCAGGACCGGTGAAACGTTCCGTAGGACCGGCACCCCCCCCCAATATGTCAGCTATCTGATGCAAGGGACAATGGCTTAAGGGATTACTCCTCCCAGACCCTTTGGAAGCCCCCAAAGACTTTGAGACTCCGAACAAATGTATCTCGATGGAATCTGAGGCACCATCTTGGGCCCGGAGGTAAAACCCTCTCTTGTAGGAAAAGCAGAGTTCCAAGAGCGGTCGTCTAAAATCTAACCGCGCCCCCGGTATTTTCACATGGTGCCACTTAAGTAACTGTTTCCTCTTGGATCCCGCCCTCCTGGTTCCCCCAAACGAGTTCTTCCCCTACCACCACCCCCATAAATTTTACATGGAGACTGGCCAAGGACAGGGCACACATCTGACAAAAAAAAAAAAAAAAAAAAAACCCACGAACCGGAGCTGCTTTTCTAGAAACTTCTATCGATGTGATGCATCTTAGATCATGGCTGTTTAACTGGGACATACTAAAAATAATAAAAGCCAATGGACACTGAGCATCTAATATACGCCAGATTTGGTGCTAAGTGTTTTACATACATTACCTCATTTTGTCCTTAAAACAGCCTTATGAGGGAGATACTGTTATTATCCCCACGTCATGGTTGAGGAAACTGAAGCTAGGAGTTCAGTAACTTGCCCAAAGTCACACACAGTCAGCAGCAGAGCCAGGACCTCACTGAGTCTGTCTGATTGGAGAGCTTCTGCCGGTACCCTCTCCATTGTACACAACCTCATTTTCTGGAAGGTTCCAAACCTTTCTTGCATTCAGTCCCAGACGCCAGTAGCAGAAAAGCCTGGAGGACATCAGTGAAGGCTCAAAAACCTCAAAACCCCTCACACTCGGCCACTCACACGTAGCCCGGCCGCGAGCAGGCGTCCCCACGCAACCTTCCTTTCTAGAAGGGCTGTGGATTTGAGGACTCCCCTCAGACTCGAGCACAACTGCCCCTCTGAAATGTTTCCAGCGGAAGCTTCCGGCCACCTTCTCTCCCTTCCGCTGTTCCTGTCGGCCTCTTCACGCCCCTCCCCTTCGCCACTACTGAAGGACACAGCCGGCTCAGCTGTGTGACCTTGACAAACCGTACCAGGCTGCATTTGTTTCTTCATTCAGTTCGTAAAATGAGCAGAACGATTCCTACACTGCCGAGTGGTTGTATGAATTAAATATAGTACAGGGGCGCCTGGGTGGCTCAGTCGGTTAAGCGTCCGACTTCGGCTCAGGTCATGATCTCGCGGTTCATGGGTTCGGGTCCTGCGTCGGGCTCTTGGCTGACAGGTCGGAGCCAGAAGCCTGCTTCGGATTCTGTGTCCCCCTCTCTCTCCGCCCCTCCTCTGCTCGTGCTCTCCCACTATCTCAAAAACAGATAGACAACATTTAAAAAAATTTTTTTTAACAAAAATAAAAAAATATATATAGTACAAAAAAATTAAGTGCAATGTGCCTGGCACAGAGCAGGTGATCAGAAGATGTGAGTGCACTTGTCTTGCTCTTACCTTCTCTCTCCACTTCACTATTTTCCTTTCCTTCTCTGGGCAGCGGACCACGATGGCAATTTTCGACCCCCTGGACCCTCCAATCACTTCTGCCATGTTGTGAGTCATGGTCAGGGGGGGATTAACCATGCCCCTTCCTCGTGTCGGTTTTGAATCTTGCTACCCGGCCGTTAAACTCTAGGTCTAGCTGCTGACGGAGCAGCCCATGCTGCAGACAGGTTAAGAATTTTCAACCATTCTGAAATAATTTCAGACTCTGCATCGGAAGGTAACCTCCAAGGCCCCGTGTTCCTCAGGCGCTGCTGGGAAAGACGATGAAGCACATCGGCGATGCAAGGAGCTGCCTCAAAGGTACCAGAGTCTCCATTTCTGGAAAACTTTCATCCAGGCTGCATGGTACGGCTTCTCCCTCATCCCAGCCGCATCCCCGGGAGGCGAGCGGGCCCTCGGCCCCTCTCCCCCTGGCACCTCGCAGCCGCCTCGGGGGGTGGCAGGCAGTTCTGCGTCCCAAAGATGGGCCACACGGTGCTTGGCTGTCTTCTGGAAGACAAGTGGACCCCGGAGAAGGGGACTTGTCACGTCAACCACTAGGAGCAGAAGGAGCTCAGCGGGGGACTTTGGGGTGGCCGAGTTGGGGGGATTCTGGCTGGCGGGAAGGTAGCCCGGGGAGAAGGGCTCTGAATGTGGGGTGCGGGTTTTGTTTGGTTTTTCAGAATTCTAGGAATTTCTGGAATTGTAGGTTGATTCTTGCTGGGGATAGACAGAGTTTGCAGGCCTATTCCCCCGGCGTGGGGGAGCTCCCAACAGCAGGCTCTAAGTGTTGTTTTGCAAACCATATTCCACGGAGCCCTGGGGTTCCACGGGGCTACTTGGGGAGCCCATGGAGGGTGTGGGGTCCCTCTCCACCTCTAAGAACCCTCCCCCATCTTTCAGCCGCTTTAGGTATTGGGGTTCCTCATGGGGTTTCATGGTAGGAAGAGCTCTGTAGCCAGGAAAAGCCTGAAAGCCTCTGGCCCCAGACAGAAGGCGACCCGGGGCACCCTTGCTCTCCCTGGGAACACAGTCAGCCCCAGGGAAGCGCCCGGGGCTTACGCGGCCCAGAGAAGCCGACTTCCCAGCATGGAGAGGCGGGATGGCAGCTCCCCAGCCCATCAGAGCTGAAAGCTACGATTTTCATTTTTAAAAGCTTAAGGAAAAATGCGCAAGGGCCAAATGTACGGCAACCTCTGAGAAGGACCCCCTATGTCAACTGCCTACTGTCTTCTCTTGAGCCCTGAAAATGGATCCGGCGGGGGGGGGGGGGTGGTGAGAAAACCCTCGCACGTCTAACCACGGGTCTGGGTTCTAGAGTGTCCCCTGTGCCCCTTCCGCTTTTGCCTGGATGGCGGATGGCTTAGGAGGCAGGCTGTGGGATGGGGGCGCTGGGTGACCCACCTTTGGTTCTGATTTACCGAGGGTGAGGTATAGAAGTTCACCTAGGACAAAGCCAGAGCTAAGAGAAGAAGGTGGTTGAGGCTCAGATTAGGGATCCCAGACCCAGGGAGGGACAGTCCAGGACGCTATGACCGGAGACGGTATTCCAGGGTCATGAGGTCTCTGGGTCCCCCTTCCCGAGGTTCCACCCTGAGTCCAGTGGAGGCCTGGAGGCGTTAGTATAGACAGAAGCGCAGTCACGGCCCAGCTCTTTGCCCAGGGCTAGACAGAGCAGTGTAGACAGGCCGCTGCCCTTAAGAAGTTTATAAAAAGCACAACCACCCCCGCAAGCAAACTCCCTCTTCCTCCCTGGGGCTCAGCGGCTTCTGACACGTGGACCTCAGTCGCCCACTACCTCACCTGACAGTTACCGCCAACTTGGGGACATTTCTCATCTTCCCCCCTTACTTCTGGTGGCAAATGTGTGTGTATTTATTGTACGTGTGTGTGCTCCCAGGTGCACGTCGGGGAGGGTCTGTGTCCCCTTACAGCCAAAACCTATCCTCTGGAGCAAAAGCAAATAAAATTAAAAACCAGCATTAATTATGTTTTGGACTGACTTCACAGAGACCTGGGAGCGTCATTTAAAGAAAAACTATACTCCTGACTCCAATGCCATGCTTCTTATTTGAATTTTAACCGAATTTTCCAACCTTTCAGCCAAGCCAACACTCAGGCAGATTTACAGTTTTCAAAAGCTCAAATCATTCTAGGCTTCTACCTGCTTGAAGAGGCTGGGGATTCTGGAACTCAGGCTTGATTGTGTCCCTGCCTGTGCGCTCCTCCCCATTTCCTGTGGCTTCCTGACTCACGGTTGGCCTGCCAGGCGGACAAGACGCTCCTGACGCGTCAACGGATCCGCCTTCGGGCCGATGTGCACTGGGGTCCTGCTCGCTCCCTTCATCGTGTCCCAGGTCCTCTGACCCCATGCGACAAGAGCCCCAGTCCGTTCTGTTATTCCACTCTCCCTGCTTACCTGACCTCCCCAGAGCAGGCAAAGGGCTGTTGCCTGGGGCGGTCGGTGAGAACGAGTCCGTGTCACCCTCACTCGTCAGCCCCTTCCTGATACCAGGGACAGATCAGACTGTCCCTGGAAACCATACGGGGATAAGGACATGGGAAGCCCTGCTTGTCAGTGGATTGAACGGAGAATCCCACGTTCATCGACTCCTGTCACCACCAAGCCATCAGGTTTCCCTTGACTTCTTCACGGTCGTGGGATAAAATCTGTAACACAGCCATCATACAGATCTCCTAATCTAGACCCATGGAAAATATACGTGTATATGTTATGTGGCTGACACACATACATATATATACAATACATGTATACAAAACATAGAGCATATGTGTTATATAAGTATTAAACTAACAGAGACCCCCACTCCCACACCCCCACCCCACAACTACCATCCTTTTAAGGGCTCCATAGCCGCCCATGTGCCAATCAGCCACAGGCTCTCTGGTGGCCCCTTCGTGTCCGTAAGTCAGCTCTGTGCGTTTCTTTTTTTTTTTTTTTTTTTTTTTTTAATTTCTTTATTTCAACGTCTCTTTATTTTTGGGACAGAGAGAGACAGAGCATGAACGGGGGAGGGGCAGAGAGAGAGGGAGACACAGAATCGGAAACAGGCTCCAGGCTCTGAGCCATCAGCCCAGAGCCCGACGCGGGGCTCGAACTCACGGACCGCGAGATCGTGACCTGGCTGAAGTCGGACGCTTAACCGACTGCGCCACCCAGGCGCCCCTGAACGTTTCTTTATTTTTGAGACAGAGAGAGACAGAGCATGAACACGGGAGGGTCAGAGAGAGAGGAAGACACAGAATCGGAAACAGGCTCCAGGCTCTGAGCCGTCAGCACAGAGCCCGACGCAGGGCTCGAACTCACGGACCGCGAGATCGTGACCTGAGCCGGAGCCAGACGCTTAACCGACTGAGCCACCCAGGCGCCCCAACTCTGCATTTCTAATTGGTATTTGCTGCAATGCTAGGTGTATTCCTGACAGGAGAGAACTTTCCTTTTGACTAGGTGTCAGTGAAAACAGAATTTTCTCTGCATGATTGTATACATCTGTCAGCTGAAGGAACTCTCCACAGTCCAGATGCCGGCCCCACACGTTGCAAATTCTGCTTCTGCGTTCCCGTTGATCTGGTTCTGGTTGCTGGTGTCTCAGGATCTATGTATTCTGTGATACACACCCAGGCAGTGCCACACGAGCCAGCACGGGGGATGGAGGGGTATCCGTGGGAGCCACTTCTACACCAGAACAGTGAGTAATACCTTAACGTATGCTGAGGAGACTGCAAACGGCATAAATATCCTACTAAATCCAAATTGCATGTCTCCCCAACTCAATTTCCCCTTAGCCAGATCCCCAAAATGCTCAAAACCACTTCAACACCATAACAAACTGGTGAAACACATGGAGGCAAAGGTAGGGTGGAAAAATACAAACATCTTAACCTACCCACCTTGCTTTTGCAAATTGTATAAAACACACCGATTGCCATGGCGCCTCCAGGTCCACGGTAGGGGCTGATGCACGTTAGGGATCCTGACGCTTCAACTTTGTTAACCTTATGGTAAACCCATCTCTGCAAATAGGACCTGGTAACGGTTGATACAGGGGATGAGGGAAATCAAGTATTCCCGCTGCAAGGCGGAGCTCGGGCAAAGACTTGGAAAGCTCAGGACTGTGTGTCGAGCGGGGAGAAGCTCGTTTGGCAGAACAGCTGTGGGCAAGAAATGAGGCAGAGGAGGCAGATCTCAAAGGCAGGCCAAGTGCAAATCACAGAGGTGGCAAATGTGGGGGTAAGACATCTTCACATCAACTGTTCAGCAAGAGGTTTCGCAGACTTGCACACCCAAGCCAGGGACTGTCCCTCTCAGAGCCTGGGTCTGGGATGGGTGGACAGGAGGCAGGGAGGCCGGCTTGGAAGCATCAGCTGCTATGTGCTGCATTTTAGAATTCTTTGGGACAGGAACAGCGGGACATTCAACAGAGACACACACTGACTGGCCAGCCCTGAGGTGATGCTGACTCCTCTTCCAGCCCTGACCTTGTTCGCCATTAGATGTGACATTAGCCCTTCTCGCCGCGCGAATCTGTCCTCACCCCAGCTTTACCTGTGTGGAAAGAACCAAATCCCAAAAGATCTGTCTTGATCTCTGGAACTGCGTTCCATACCCCCTCCCGGTCCTCCCGGAGTGCTGACTCTCGGGAAGCTCGATCCTGCCCTGCCCTCACTTCCTCTGAGTGCCATTTCTGCCAGCCTTCTTAGTCTAGGAGGCGAGAGGAGGCTGTGACTTCTTTTGGGCAGGAAGTAAAAAGCCTCTGGAGGACAGAAGACTTGGGAACAGCATGGAGGAAACCCAGTGGAGAGAAACTCAGTGTGTGCAGCAGCTACGTGTGTTGGCAATTAAACGTGCAGAGCGCAAGGCGGAAGGCTGGTTCAAAGAGGGCATGGATGGACGCAGGGGGAAGGAAGAACGTTCGTGCATTTAGTTGAAGGAGCAGCACACGGTGTGGAAATCAATGCACTTTGTCGTGGGTGCGTTCCTTTGGAGGAGAGTGGCAAGTCCAATTTGGCATCCAGAGCTTTAGAGCTTCCTGCTCTTGAGCGTTGGTCATGGAGAGGTTGGAGGGTTTCCCTTACCTTTTGCCCACCGCCCCCCCCCCCATTCCCAGGTGGGATCTGACCAGGGCGCTGGTTTGTTTTTTGTTGTTTTTTTTTTTTTTCAGCGTTTATTTATTTTTGGGACAGAGAGAGACAGAGCATGAACGGGGGAGGGGCAGAGAGAGAGGGAGACACAGAATCGGAAACAGGCTCCAGGCTCTGAGCCATCAGCCCAGAGCCTGACGCGGGGCTCGAACTCACGGACCGTGAGATCGTGACCTGGCTGAAGTCGGACGCTTAACCGACTGCGCCACCCAGGCACCCCAAGGGCGCTGGTTTTAATACCACGTTGGCCCAGGGGCCTGGGCTTCCTCATTCAACAATATACGCCTGAACCAGGGCTCGTGTTGGCGGGACACCGCTACAGATGGGCCTCTCCTACACCCATTCTGACTGGCTGGGATTCCTGTCCACAGAGAATTCTTTTTTATTGTGTAAAATGTATAGAACATAAAATTTACCATTTTAGCCATGGTTAACTGTACATTGGGTGCCATTATGTATATTCACACTCGTGGGCACACCCCCACTACCATGTTTCTCTGGAACTTTTCCACCTTCCCAAACTGAGACTCTATCCATGAAACACTAACACCCCATTCCTCCCTTCCCCAGGCCCTGGTGGCCACCATTGTACTCTCTGTCTCCGTGTATTTGCCTCTTCTAGGTCCCTCATATAAGTGGACTCACACAATATTTGTCCTCTTGAGATTGGCTTATTTCACTTAGCATAATGTCTTCAAGATTCTGCCATGTTGTAGCCCGTATTGGAATCTCCTTCCTTCTTAAGACTGAATAATATCCCATTACATATATTTACCACATTTTGTTGATCCGTTCATGTCGATGGGCACTTGGGTTTTTTCCACCCCGTGGCATTTGTGAGTCGTGCTGCTATGAATACGGCTGTACAAACATCTGTTTGAGTCCCTCTTTTCAATTTTTTGAGGGTTTATGCCCAGAAGCAGAATGGTTGGATCATATGGTAATTCTATGTTTAACTTTTTGAGGAACTGTCGAATATTTTTAATATCACACAACCGATACTCAAAAATATATACAACTGCTACTCAACATCTCCACTTGGGTGTCTAGTTAGCATCTCAAAGTCAAGATACCCAAAACCAAAGTCTTGATTTTCCCCAATGTTCCCTACTTCCACAGATGGACTCACCACACAGCCAAAGCTAAAACCCTTGACATCACCAGTGGTTCCCTCTTTCTCTCACTCTCCACATCTAACCCATCAGCAAATCCTATAAGCTCTACCCTTGAAATACAGCCAAAACCAAATCCCTTCTCGCCACCCCCACTGCCATCACCGCACCCCACGCACCATTACCTTTTACTCTGACCGTTGCAAGAATCTTCTAAAATGTCTCCATTTTTGTCCTTCTATCACCTAGTTTTTTTTAAGTTTATTTATTTATTTTGAGAGAGAGAGACAGCATGCACCAGTGAGGGAGGGGCAGAAAGAGAGAGAGAGAATCCCAAGCAGGCTCCGCACTGTTAGCACGGAGCCCGACATAGGGCTTGCTCTTGTGAACCAGGAGATCATGACCTGAGCTGAAATCAAGAGTGGGACACTTAACTGGCTGAGCCACCCAGCCATCCCTACCACCTAGTTCTCATACGGCGGCTAAAGGCAGTCATTCAAAATGTCAACCATAGGACTTCACTCCTCCAATCAAAACTCCCAATGGCTTCTGGTCATAATTAGAGACCACAAAAACCCTAAGTCATTACCATGATGAGGCAACCCATCCCATGGCCTCCCATCCTAATCCTTTTGCACATCTGGCCCCACTGGCCTTGACTCTTCCTCAAACAGCCATTGGGTCCTGCCTTGGGGCCATTACCCTGCAAGGTGCTTCTCACAATTCATCACATTAAATGCCAGCAAATTCCAGATGCCACCCCATCTAGAGGGCTCATCCAACGACCCTAAGACAGAAGCTCATCCCCATTTGCTGATTCTGCTTCACTTCTGCTCACACACTCAGTTCTACCTGGCCTTACAGGATCTGATTGTTTACCTGCTGGTTGTCTATCCCTCCTTCTAGAGCGTAAGGTCCATGAGGGCAGGGAGGGCTTGGATGGCTGCTGTATCCCTAGGGCATGGAAGAGTGCAGGTCACTGAACTTACAACCCAGAGCGACAAAAGCCCTTCCCATCGGGACGTGCATTGGCACATATTTGTCTCCAGGCCAGTTCAGGTCCGTGGACACAAGGAAAGGAGAAAGTAACAAAATCCACTGCTGAGACACGGGGGCGGATCCAGTCAGCGCTTTGGGATTCCGGGGGTCTGTGCCTTGTAGCCCTTAACTGGTGGGGTCAGAGCCAGCCAGCCCTGTCAGCAGAGTGGGGAGGGCACCCTTAGGTGACTAAGTGCTTTAGGAAGGCCTCAGGACCACAGACAGCTTCACCACTAACTAACCTATTGTCATATCTTAAGTTTTACCCTTAGTAATTCTTTTCTTTGTTTCGTCCTCTCACTAACTTTATACCCATTTGACTCATGAGGAAATGAGCAGGTGAAGCGGGGACTGGAACTCTGGGGACCCTGTCTTCTCCACCAGGTCGGACCACCTCCCAAGGGCCCCCCTGGCCTCTTGAGTGTGATTATCCTGGGACAGCTCTGTACAGAACTCTCTTAATAAAAGGCATTCTTCACATTTACAGCGTTAAGTTTTCAAGATACGGAATGGAGAGAATGAATGCTTAAGGAGGGGTGAGGGGTCGGCGTCTAGACCCCTGTGATAGAATCAAACACAGCCTCCGAAGTGCTACCTGGTTGTTTGGGGTGCGAAAAAATCTTTGTCCTGAGGGCCAGAACTTTAGTGTAAGCCTGGCATTGGGAAGGGGTAAGGCCCTGAGGACAAAGAGTCCTTACTGAGAAACACTTGGATCATCTTGGAAAGAGATAGTTGCGTTGAAAGGGGCCAGTGCTTGGTCATGAAGCGGAATTTGGGTGTCATTCTCCCAGAACCACATCTGCCCTATTTGAGTTGGCAAATGATCTTGAGCTTTCCAAATGATCATCTGGTTCAGCTCGCCAAGGGTGACCGTATAACGCATTGTTCAAACAAGTGTGCTCTTGAGAATGGAAGGGGGGGGGGTGGTACGCCCAGTGACACGAGCACAAGAGTAGGGCTGGGACTCTCCAGGCTAATGGGAGGCCAAGTCCCCTAAGCATCTATCTCTTCTTCTAACCATGAGGAATTGAGTCATGATCTAGTATTGTAATGCACCAAATAAGGAAGCAAGAGTCCCCAGCCTCACCATCATCACGGGCCTCCCTGCCTCCCCTGCTCCTGTCCCCTGCTTCCGGCTCTAATCTGTGCCTTTTCCCTAAAGGGCTACGTCCTCCTCTGGCTCTCTTGCATCAGATACCGTCACTGGAAAGCGTATTTCACCTGCACTTTCCTGATCGCCACCAGCTTTCCCGGGCAATCCCCTTTGTAAGGGGCTCTTCTGGGCACTACGTGCACTCTTTAGCCCTCAGCAGCACCCTGATGGTCTGGTGGGGGAGCCTGTCCTTCCGGGGTTGCCCCAAGTCGTTGGCCACAGGCTTTGGAAAAATCTCTTCAACGGGGTGCTGCTTACACTCATCTGTTTGAAAGCTGGTTCTCACGCCCTCAGGAGGAGCTAAGCACACCAGAACTACTGAATGCAACTTTGCTAAGATCAAAGTCAGAACTTGCCGAGGCTTCGTGTCTGCAACTACCTAGAAATCCCTCTGCACTCCCCTGGGGAGCAGAAGAGATGGCGAACAAGTGTGCAAGGGGCAGGGAGAACTCGGACCCAAAGAACACTTTCTGGAGCTCGTTTCTTACAGCCTCTGTCAATGGACTGAGCTCAGCACAGAGTAGCTGTTCGGTAAATATCAGCAGAGCGATTGCACAATCAGCTCCATTGTTGAGTCAAGGCAGTGGGCCTGGGGCTTCATAGCAAATTCTGGAACTCTTAGAGAGAGCTCTCAGGAAGAGATCGTAGAAGTGGTCAAATCCAGTCCCCCTCATCGGTTTCAGATCAAGACACCCAGCGGAGGGCCCTGAGAGGTGAGGTGACCTGTCCAGTTTTGCGAATGTCAGAGGCAACGCCGGGCTCAGGCCTCCCAACCTCCCCTCTGTCCATACCACGTGGCCGTAGGTCAGCCAGCCCTCTGACCACAACTGCTGGCCTGATGTCTTAGAGCCATGACCCAGAGGCTCAACTTCAGCACCAGACACCCTCGCTCTGGCCTGTGACCATAGTGCTGTGACTGACCACACACCCCAGCGGCCCCCTGCCCAGCAAAGTCACTCTCTCCTCTTGGTGTTATTCCCCCCTGGCATGCTGCCACCCTGCCCCTCTCCCCGCTGTATTCCTGTTGGCTCAAGAGGTCCCTGCCTTCTGGCCCATTTTACCAGGAGTGATATCTTTTCCGTTTTCCTCTCTCTAACATTGCAATGCTACCTACCACTCATATATGATATGAAAGGACGACTTGCTGTGTGACCAGGGGCCAATTGATCACCATCTCTGGGCCCCCTCTGGGATCTGTGAAATAAATTCGATGCTGCCAACCTGTCACACAGCACGGCTGTGTCCGAATACGTACGCCATCGCGTAAATACCTTGGAAATACATAGTCCAACAACAACGCTCAACGGTAAATGCCTTCTGCTGAGAGCATTTCTTGGAGAACTTGAAAGAGGACTTTTCTCTCTGAGATGAAAGAAACAGGATGGCTCTGAGCAGCTCTAAGCTGTGTGTGCTCTGAGCACCCAGCCCGGAGCCCAGCATCGGCTTTGGGTAGGGGCGGGGGGAGGAAGGAACCAGAAGTCTAGGGGTGAGGATGTCGTGTGGAGACTCTCTTCTTCGGGGAGCCCCAAGTGCTCCTTCTCGGGGTCTGTCCAGGCCACCTGCCCCCAGCAACGGCCGGTGAGGGGAGCGGCCATCCCTGCTCAGCTGGGTCCCCGGTGCTGAGCTAGCGCTGGGAGCTGCTTTTAATTAGAGGCCCTCCTTCCCTGTGTTCCACGGGCGACTGGTTTCCGAGTTTCCCACACCCCTCCTGCCTCCCAAGAGCAATGTTTTAAAGACTCCAAACCGTCTGGAATAAGAAAGGGGAAAGCTGTCATTCTGCGAGCTGCATGATGGCTTCTGCTGGCTTCCTAGTCATTTGGAGGTGGTCAGAAACACGACTTCTGCCATCCAGGCACGGCCTAGGGAGCCTGGTACGACCTTCTCCTTCCCAAGCCACCAGCTCTGCTTACCCATATCGAGCACCTGCCAGGCCCACAGATGATCAGACATGGTCTCAGCCAGAAGCAGCTCTTAGGGACGGAAGCTTGACTTGTGCTATGACAGAGATGTAGACAGTGTACCCCTAGACATAGAACAAGGCCAAGGAGGAAGTAACAGTGGAAAATCTGGCCCGGTTGGTTTTATTCACTAGGGGTTCACGTGGAAAACGCAGCCCTCCCCCTACTCTGCCGTCAGGCTCTGATCCGGATTAGAATCTGCTCCCTCACATAGCTGACGGAGCCCGCGTTCATTTAGAACCCACCGAGCTCTGGACCAGCTGCCAGATTCGGCAAACAAAAATACGGGGTGCCCCGTTAAACGTGAACTTCGGACAAACAACACATAATTTTTGAGTGTAAGCATGGCCTAAATATTTCATGGGACATACTTTTCTTAACCTGGTATTTAGGGCATATTTGCACTAAAAACGATTCACTGTTGATCTGAAATTCACATTGAACTGGGCGTCCTGTATTTTATCTGGCAACTCTCTTCTGAGGTCATCGGAGAGTCCCAGACCATAAACCAAAAAGTCCACTCTACCCAACAGTGGGTTACGTGGGGATGCTTCACAGTTGGGGGAGATCAGGAAGACCAGGAGGAAGAAAGTGGCTGTGTGTCACCAGGATGGAAGAAGACAGGGCTCTAATCACAGAAGCATCCACATCATACATACCTAGGCTTGTGCTGTTGTTTTTTTAAAATTTTTTAATGTTTATTTAGCTATTTTTGGGAGAGAGAGAGAGACAGAGACAGAGCACAAGCAGGGGAGGAGCCGAGAGAGAGGGAGACACAGAATCTGAAACAGGCTCCAGGCTCCGAGCTGTCAGCACAGAGCCCGACGCGGGGCTCAAACCCACAAACCGTGAGATGGTGACGTGAGCCGAAGCTGGACGCTCAACCGACTGAGCCGCCCAGGAGCCCCTAGGCTTGTTTTAAACTATCAGCATCCAAAGGGAGAATGAAATGACAGAGACGGTCCCAGGTAGGGCCTGCTGGGTGAACCTGGTCTGCTCAGAGGCCAGAGGCCTGACCGTAAAAGGAGGAAGGACGGTGGCCACCTCTAAGAACTCGCACTTTAGCCCAGTAATTCCCAGCCCTTTTGCTATTGCTGTCCCGGTCATGGTCTGCTTTGATGCCTACTCTAGCCCCATGCCAAATATGTGTCATGTGGCTGACATCGTGAATTGTCCCTCAGCTCAAACCTGATTCTGCTCGAGAATGGTTTCTGAATATAGAGAACTCTCAGACGTCAAACGAACAGGGTCAAGAATCTCGGCCGTGGCAACCAGAAAGTTCTAGAAGATCACCAAAGGAGAGATGGGAATAGGAGCTCAGATGAGGAGGGCAAAGCCTCCACCACCCAGGGGTCCCTTTCTGGGGGAAGTGACCGAGTGGAGTCTGGAAGAAGAGGAGGAGCCTGAAAACCGGCCCCTGGCTGGGACCGGTGGCCTTCTCCGAGAGGCCCCAGGCTGGGCCCGAGCCCCAGGGGGACAGGGCAGGCACATCCCTGCTTCTCAGGAGCAAGAAGGTGACGCCTGCTGCTTCCTAGAACATTGCGGTTCGGACGGTGAGCAGCTCTCCCGGGTTTCCTCTTATGTAAATGATCATCAACAATGCACTGGGCCCACGCGTTGCATAAACCAGGCCTGATATTTTAAACCCTCTCCGTTCACGGAGCATTTTGCGTTTCCTTTGTTCTCCTCTCCAGTTTCCCACTTTGCCGACCGAGCTCTGAAGAGCTGCACGTGGTCGATAGGGAAGTGCCGTTCGGGCGGCGGGGAGAGGCCATCCCCTCTCTCTGCACGTCTCTAGTTTCGGCTTGGATATCAATTATAGGCTTTTACATAAGAAGGCTAATGCGCTTTCAAAGCAGGCAGATCACCCCCCTCCCCCCCCATGTTTTGACAGTTTGGCTTGAGTTGAAATATAATTAAACTTTTCGAAAACAAGGGCTTTGAAACTCAATCTCCACACTGTTTACACGTCTTTTTTTTCTTTCTTTCTTTCTTTCTTTCTTCCTTAAGAGTCGGGTTTTTACTTGCTGCGGTGCAATTAATTCGCCCTTCACTTTCTGCGCCCAACACAAACGCTGGTTTGCAGCATTCGGCCTTTACAGGCTGCAGAGCCGAGAGTGGAAAAAAATAAGATCTGGAACAGGATGAGCTTTTGATGACACCTCCTCATGACAGACACATTTGAAAACCACCACTGGTGACTCACTCACATTCTGCGCATACCCTCTCCGAAGCGCAGGAAGTGTGGGTATTTTAAACCCTCGGGCCATGAGAAGTTTTCGGAGGCGTCTTCAGGCTTGGCCGGCGCCCCTCCCGCCCAGGGAGCTTGCCGTGGCCTCGCGAAGTGTGGCCTCGCTTTCTGCCAGCCTCTCCCGCTTTGTTCTCCTTGCCCTGGTTTTGCTTTCATGCTGGCAAGCCCAGTCTAGAAAGTACAGAGCTAGCGAATTTCTAAAACCAACAAAAACTTACAAAAAAAAAAAAAAAAAATCGGCAATGACAACAGAGCCCGGCGGTTGGTAAGGGAAGGGGGGGGGGGAGCAGATACGGTGCCACAAGATGTCCTCAGGCGGCTCGCTGGGGACCCAGCCTTGTGGCTCTGCGGCCAAAAAGGAAAGAAAGAAGTAGGGTCCCAGCCAGCACTTTCACTTCTAAACCCGAGTCGTCAGCTGTGGGTAGTGAGTCCTCACGCCTCGGCTTCACTATCTCCAAAGGCCAAGCGAACAAGAAGGGGTGGGGGGTGTGGGGAGCAGGCGCGAGATGCAACTGAACTGAAATCAAATGACCTTAGACGAAGGATTAAAAAAAGAAAAAGAAAACAAGAACTTGATGGAAACGAGCCAGATGTTGCCCTGAAAGAAGTTATAAATCCTAACCTTGTTTGGGAAAGGAAGGAGGCCCGGGGAGGGATGGCGAGCCCGCGAAGGGAGGCATCAGCGTCCCCTATATATGGAGGGAAGTCTTTCCAGAACATCACCAGTGGGTGACGCGGAGGACAGTGGATTCATGGGAGAATCCACTCTGTGCTGATGTTTTTACTGGATTTGACGGTTTCCTAAAAGAGAAGGACTCGTGTGAGGGGCTGAAGCCCAGGCTGGAACATCTATAGTCCCTTTCATGTAGGGAAGAACCTTGAACTGGTTGGTCAGTTGGTCGCCCTTATAAGCCACAGGAGCCTCCCAAATATTACAGGCTACGAATGCCAGCTGCCTCCCCATCTTAAGAGAATCTAAAGACTTCCTGATGGAAAGAAGTCCTGGAGTCTTTTTTTTTTTTTTTTAATTTTTTTCAACACTTCATTTATTTTTGAGAGAGACAGAGTGCAAGTAGGGGAGGGGCAGAGAGAGAGGGAGATACAGAATCTGAAGCAGGCTCCGGGCTCTGAGCTGCCAGCACAGAGCCCGACGCGGGCCTCGAACTCAAGAGCCGTGAGATCATGACCTGAGCCGATGTCAGTTGCTCAACCGACCGAGCCACCCAGGCGCCCCCAGTCCTGGAGTCTTAGTAAGCTGTGGTCGGGGGGGGGGGGGTGTCCAAGCACAGGGATCAGTCACCGAGGCAGCACGCGGGACACACAGGGATAGCCCTGGGTGATCCTCTCCCTACTGCAACTGAAACAAATCACCACAGATCTGGCTGCTTAAACAACATGCCTCCATGGTTCTGGATAGAAGTCGGCCTCGGGTCTCATTGGGCTAACGCCGGAGGACGACAGGCCTGGGCTCCTCCCGAAAGCTCTAGGGACACTCTCTGTCCTTGCCCCCCAGCTCTGAGAGGCCACCTGCACTCCTTGCCTTGTGGCCTCCTTACTCCACTCCACCAGGGTGCCTCCCTCTGTATCTTTCTTCTATAACCGTGTCTCCTCTGACCTTCGTCTTCTGCCCCTCTTCCACCTGTAAGGACCCTTGTGATTACATTGGGTCCACTTGGAGAATCCTGGATCATCTCCCTAGCTTAAAGTCAGCTGGGGGCACCTGGGTGGCTCTGTCGGTTAAGGGCCCCACTTTGGCTCAGGTCACGATCTCGCAGTTCATGGGTTCGAGCCCCACGTCGGGCTCTGTGCCGACAGCTCGAAGCCTGGAGCCTGCTTCGAATTCTGTGTCTCCCTGTCTCTCTGCTCCTCCCCCTGCTCACAGTCTCAGTCTCTGTCTTTCCGTCTCTCTCTCCAAAGCAAACCTAAAACTAATAATAAAAGAATAATAAAGTCCGTTGATCCGCAGCCTTAATTCCTCCTGTGACCTTCATTCCCCTTTGCCATGTAACCTAACACATTCCCAGGTCCTGGGGAAGGACATTCACATTATTCGGTGAGGAGCCATGGTCGCCTTTACCCGGGATTCTCACTGAGCGCAAGATCATTTCTCGTTTGGAATCATGTAATACAAATAATATACATTTACTATCTGCCTGGCATCGTTGTAAGCACTTCGCATGCGTTTGATCTTCACGACAGTCCCGTGAGGCAGGTGCTGGTATTCTCCCCACCATATAAATGACAAGAAAGTGCAAGTCCCTGGCTGGTAAAGGGTCCAGCACGCAGCCTTCTGGCCCAGACTCCAGGTTCGTTACTACGAGGAGATAAATAGAGGGGCTTTGCCTTCCAAATACCAAGGACAAGAAGGCTTCCTGGCTCCCTGTTCCCTGTAAGTCCTCCTGCACAGAAGAGGGCTCCCTCTGTTACGTCAAAGGCAAGGGAAGGTGAGTTATAAAGTTACGATCATCGTGCTGGCCTTGACCCTGTCCAAGTCCTGGCCACACGGATCTGAGTTTCTAGCTAAGTATGTGGAGGAACCAGAGACACGCTCAGCCTTGTGCACTCTGCTTACACCGTGACAATAGGGGCCCAGGAGCCAGAGGAAGCAGAGTGTCATAAAGTGAAGTGTGGGCCACCTTCAGGAGACCCCGGAGTCCGTTTGGTTGAAAGGGAGAGAGTGAAGTGTCCCAAGGGGAAGTTGAATGCTCATCTGTGTGTCCCTGGGTGGTGGAACCCTGTGGGAACAACAGAGACGTCCTCTGTGGAGGGGACCACCCAGCCACCCACAGCCTGCATGACTTTCCCACAGTGACAGAGGGAAGGCGGGGCCAACAACCCGGACCGGAGGTCGTCTCCCGGAGCCCCTTGATTGTTTCAGAACCCACTGCCTTCTTGGTCCAAGACGCAATGGCTGGGCCCCAGTTGGCACGATCAGCTGTCAACCAGAGAGAACAGAGAGCCAGCTCGAAGCTCCTCGGGGCCCCGGGAAGCAAGACTCAGGGAGCCTCAACCGCCAAGTTCCGCAAATTTCACAAGTTTGTTACAAACCCCAGAAGCGTTGTTTGATTGCTTAAAAACGATTTAATTTTTGCAATCTCCCAGAGAGAGGGTGCCTCAAATTAAAACTGGTGTCAAAAAAGAGTGGCTATGGGGGATAAAAGATGGTTTTCTTCCAAGGAGGGGAGCAAGCAGGGGTGGAGAAGCACCCCAGTGCCAGAGCCGTGGGAAGCCCTGAGGTCTGACTTCTGGGGCGTTAAGATGCCTGTTCCCACGGTGGAGCCAACCCTCCCATTAGGTCACCTTCTCGAGGCTCTCCTAGGGAGCTGTCTGACTCTCGTCCGAACTTTGGGCACCGTGAGAGAAGAGGCCTCTTGTCCCAGTGGAGAAAGGGATGAGCTGGGACATCAGACAGGCCTGGGGCTGAATCACGGCCCGGCAGCTTCCTCCCTTTGTAGCCCCGACAGGTTACTTAGCAGAGCCTCGGGTACCTGAGCTGCCGAGTGAAGGGGAAGGGGTGCTGAGGCGGGCCAGCACAGGAGCTCGTTGTCTGTGGGGCCTGGACAGCGGTCACCGCTACCTGCTTTGCACATCACCATCAGGATGGCCTTCCTACCGTAGAGGCCATCAACGGGCCGTTTGTGACCGTGCATGCTGCCCGTACAATTGTGACGAGTCCAGGGGTCACAGGGACTGGCTGCGTGAGGCACTATGCAGGAAGCTCTGTGCAGCCTAGGAGGGGAGCCCAAGGTGGCCCGGGCCCTGGGACTCCGTCCCCAGGTGCGCAGGGGTAGGTAGACCGCGTCTACAGCAGGTGTCCCCGGGTGCCCAGGGAAGAGGCGCCCACTCTGCGCTAGGAAGGTGGGCGTTTGCAAGTGTGACCCGGGGGCCATGTGCCAGGAACATTCCTTTCCGGCTACTTCACTTGAATGAAACGCTTCTGGCACAGAACCTGGCCCTACGTTTTACGATTTCGCACCAGCTAGCTGGGTTGACCAAGTTGCCCTCGACATATTTCCACTGCTTTGGCTGCCTAACGTCATTGCAGTCACGGGCGCACCCCCGTGTTCTCCGGCACCAGCCAAACACACATGCAGCTCTGGCTGGTTTCAAAAGGACCGCCCCCCCCCCCCCCCCCCGGGGCCCCCAGAGCCGCGGGGTCCCGAGCCGCCGGCTGTGCGCACGGATTCAGAAGCGCTGGCCGGCACTCGGGGGCTGCAGGTGGGGAAGCCAGTGAGCTCCGGATCTCCCACGGGGAACCAAGTCACTTCCTACTTGGGGGCGCTTGGCACCCTGACCTCTCACCCTGGGAGCCGGCGGGATGGCTAAAGGGAAGCGTGATCTGGGCCTGCAATCACTCACAAGCGACAACACGACACCCACTCCCACGAGCCAACTGCAAACCACACGTGACTGCGTGGTTTCTGTCGGCTACACGCCTCTCTCCCGGGAGCAGTTTCGATACTATGTCCGCCCCGGAGGTGGGCAAACTTGGGGGATGTTGCCCGGCGCCAGAGGGGGGGAAAAGGCACAGGGCACGGTAACGCAGGACAATCAGCCAGCCCGGCTCCCAGGACCTGGACGAGCTCAAAGGTCAGCCAGCGATTGTCAAAGTAGTCCCTACAGAAAGAAGCCAAGAGACGGCGGCAATAGCAAAATGGGGCCGGGCAGGGTTTCAACGGCTTTCCGTGGATCAACTCATCCCATCCTCTCACGGCAAGCCTGTTTCACAATGGGGAAACCGAGGCAGGTCAAAGAACAAAGTTGCAAAGTTACAAAGCTCCTAAGTGCCGCCGCTGTGATTTGAGCCCTCGGTCTGACTTCTGACTCCGGCGTCCGCGTGCGTCACCTTGAGTTGGACAAATACGGGGCATCTCGCGAGGCAAACGCAGGGGAATCTGAAGATGCCCAAAGTCCCCCTTTGGCAGAGAGAAAGGGACGCGGGGTCAGCAGCACAGGGTGAGGGAGGACGGGCAGGTTGGTAAAGGAGCTTCCCTCCCAGGGGACACCTTCTTCTCTCCGAGCCCGGAAGGGCCTGGGGAGACCGTATCACTTCACCAAAATGCATCTCACAAATGATGGAGAAGCACAGCCCCCCCCCCTCCTGTTCCCCCAAACACTGTCCCCAACGCCATTATGCAAGGGCCGATTACAGCGGCCCGTGGAAGTCACTTTCGCGGTCATGGTTTTCAACTGCAAACAAAAGAGGAAACCGCTTCAGGAAGAAGCACGTTTTACCAACCCCACGATCAGGGGTGCGGGAGACCCCGCTGCCGATGAGTCTCAGAAGGACTTACCGTGGGCAGGGGACAGCCGGGGATGGCCTGGCCAGGAACAAGGAGGGGGAGCCAGTGCTCGGTGACTGGATCTGGAAGTTGAACCTCACTCTGAAGAGCAGGGCGCTTCCTGGGAGCCGGCCTCTGACCCCTGACCCCTGACCCCCGGGGCAGTTCTGAGGAAACACCGAGGGACGTATCCCAGGCCCTCTTGGAGGGTTTCCTTTAGCACATACCAAGGCTTCAGCCTCCGCAAGTGACGTTCTGTCCCAGCCCTGACCATGTGGGCCGGTGTTTACCCACACGGGACATTCCGGGAGCACCCCCTATGATTCCTGCCACCCCCAGGCCGGTTCACAGCCACTCCAATCTGCTCTGCATCCTGACCACGGCAAGGACACCTCAGGGGCGGTACTGGCCATGATGCATCTGGGTCCTTGTGGCCCCACGACTCTCCAAGCTGACACCTACCTGGGCAGGCGGGGCAAGCTGAGGGGAGCTGACCCCAGGAGTCTGGCCGTGAGGGGAGGTTCTCATGACTCATCTTCAGGGTATGAGGGTGCTAATACCTACCCTGCAGGGTGTAACGTGAGATACTTGCTCGTCGATTCGTCGAATATTCGAGCACCCACTGTATGTGGAGCCCTGGAAGTGGCAGGATTTTGAAATCATTGGCTGGAAAGAGGAGGAGGGCTCATTTCAAGGAGCAGAGCTCATGGGGTGAAGGGTAGGCAGGGGGGAGGCCTGGAGGGGCTGCTGTCCTCAGGGGCATCTGCCCACACAGTACGCGGTGCAGGAATCGGGGGGTGTCCCACATCTTTGGGGTGCCGGGTAGCTTCTGCCAGTGGGGCCACTGCTTCCCTGGCCTTCAGGTACGTTCCTCCGGTCAGCCCCTGAGGTGGCGGACCGCACCCTGTCCCTCACACCAGCCCCTGAACCAGGGCAGGGCCAGCGTGCCAGAAGGAGACAAATCCGGCCCCATCCGGCGCGAAGCCTAATTCAGCTCCTGTCCCAGGAGCCACAGCCACATCGATGTGCCTTATGTTCCTCGGATGGCGCTCCAGGTAGCCCATGGCGGTAGTCCCAAGATGGCCTCAGCAGAAAACAATCAGACCCGGGCAGCCCCCTGTCACCCAAACACCACTCAGAGACCGCCACCTTCTCAGGCTGCCACTGGGAGGAGGGACGGAGCGCACTGGTCGTTCAGAAGCTGATGGAGACCGTCGCTTACCCCAGGCGCCGTCTCCCCCTTCCCCACCTCGGTCAGCTCCCATCGGGGGGGGGAGGCCAACAGAGCCCCTTCAGGTGACCTGGCCTGTGGCTCACTAGAAGCCACCTCTTCTCTAGAGGTTGTGCCTGCGCCTTGACGTAGACGCAGTGCCTGCCTAGGATGGCCACGCGGATGCAAAAGAGCATCAAACTCAACTCTGAAGCACCAGGTCTTAGGCCAAGACCAACTAACCACGCTTCTCAAAGGTCGCATTAACCCTTTGCCCTTTTAGGGAGAACATTCCAGATCTGATGCACAGAGTGCCAGGCATGAAATCAGCGGACGTGAGCCTCTCCTCTCCTGGACTTACTGAGCCCGTGACCTTGGGCAAAGCCATTCACCTCCTGGTGTCTCCAATGTCTCATCTTTAAAATGGGCACAGTAGTGCTTGCGGGTCAAAACTAAGTCTTGTCTGTAAAAGTGCTTCGCGACTGTACAGAGATCTAGGAGCATAAAATAGTAACAGCATCAGGCATAGCCCTCCCGGGGAAGGAGGGAGCAGGTGAAAGGTACTCACGCTTATTTATGTTTCTGAATTCCCAGGATCTTGGCTTGTTTTTGCATTCTCCAGCCAGCCCATGACAAGCCCTTCACTTGAGAACATATAATCTGAAAACTAATTCCTGTCTGAAATACAAGGCCGTGGCTGACCTTGACCCTGGGTCCCTGACACACTTCCAGGGTGGAGGCTGCATGGCACGGAGGGAAGAGCCGTGTCAGGACGGCCACGTTAAACACCCCTGGTCTCTATATCTAGAGACCAAATAGATTTTTTTTTAATTTTTTTAATGTGTATTTATTTTTGACAGAGAGAGAGACAGAGAGACAGAGCATGAGCACAGGAGGGGCAGAGAGAGAGGGAGACACAGAATCCGAAGCAGGCTCCAGGCTCCGAGCTGTCAGCACAGAGCCCGATGCGGGGTTGGAACCCACGGACTGTGGAGATCACGACCAGAGCTGAAGTCAGATGCTCAACCGACTGAGCCACCCAGGCGCCTGAGGCCGAATGAATTTAGCTGGAACCCAAAATGAACTGGACCTTGGCCAGCAGATGCTTCAACAGAAATTGAAACTCTAATCTACATCACTGATGCTGTCCTTCTTCGTGCCCGTGCTCCCCGCCAGGATGCGATGCGTCACTGTTCCCTGAGAAGTGTGGGGCATTTCACAGGCTGGCGACCTTGGGTAGGCTGGTGAAATTCTGGAATCTGTGGTTCGGGTCTCCGTTAGGGGAATCCTACACTGACTGGCTCTTCTACGTAAAGGTTTTAAGAAAGCAAAGGTCTTCTTGGTAGGAATCGAAGAGAACTGACATCCGGTTGTATGGGGAGGACCTGTCCTTCAGAGTCAGACAGATCTTGATTTAGTGGGGACTCAAGGGTGTCTGTGCAGAGGGGCTTGGGGCAGCCATCTCTGTGAAAGGGAGGAGGCAGGGGAACCCCGAAAGTGTCATCGTGTCCCCTGCATATCCTTCTTACTCAGACTGTGTATTTATTTGGGGGAGGGGGATGTCATGGGGAAGGACGTTGCTGCCGGAGATGGGGCCGCAATGAAAACCTCCCAAACTGCCCCTTGACAATGTCATCATCTTGGTTCAAACTCAGGAACTGCTATTTCCCACCTGTGTGACCTTGGGTAGGTCACTCAGCCTCTCTGAGCCTGTTTCCTCACTCATAAAATGGAAATGATAATTCCACTCTGGCAGGTTTTCTTTTCTTTTCTTTCCTTTTTTTTTTTTTTTTGGTGGGGGACTATCCGAGATACCATATTGGAAAGGGCTCAGCACAGTGCGGGCGTATGACAGGCACCCAACACAAGCACGTTTCTTCCATCGCTGGTCCCCAGATGTCTTAGGACCCTAATGAAGTATCCAGATGGGTACTGAGATCTGGAAAGTCAAAAAGAAAAAGAAGTTAGCCAGGTTTCGTGGGGGTTTGCCTTTCGACTTTGCTGCCCACCAACAAGTGTGTTCCGAGAGGATGTCACATCTGCCCTCCACATGGTGAGCCCAGAACGCCAAGCAGCTGTCCTACTTGAAAGGGAACCTTCACAGACCCAACTACACATGCAGTGCCGGGCCTACGGATGAAAAAGTCGCCATAGTGAATGAATTAGACCAGCGGTTTGCCCAATGTCTGGAGGCGTTGTTGTTCTTCCCCCTCTCTCCCAGAACCCCTAGGGTCTGGACAAGACGGCGTGATGGAGGGCTATATGGTACGCATGTCCTCAGGACCAGGTTCCTTGTAAGGAGCCCCCAGAGGCTCCTTGGAGAAGTCCTTGGGTGGGCAGGGAGCTACAGAGTTTGCCAATGGCCGACACCATAAGCCCATTCATTCATTCATTCATGGGAAGCCCCACACCTTTCTTAGAGAAGTGAAGATAATACATGACGTGTTCCTAGTCCCCACGCTCGAATGACTTGTCCCAAGCACAAACAATGCTGGCTGGGTTAGGAATTGAAAGTTGCAAAATTGTCTGCCTGGAGACCTAAGCCAGGGGACTGAGGAGCCACACACCTGCCCTCTGTGTTCCCTTGCAGGCGCACCCCCCCACCCCCTCCTAGGAATGCGGGCCCTTGACTCCTGTGCGGCCTCAGCCCCGGGTTCTGGCTCACGGCAGCCGTCGCGAATGGATCCTGGAGAGTCCCTTTCCTGCCTGTGCGTGGCAGCTTCCCACAGATTGGGAGTAGGGGGGATAAGCCATTTAAACAAAATTGCTTTTGAAACACAGATGAGTTCGAAATCTAGAAGAAAGGGTGCTTGGCAAGAGCCGTTTGGGATTTGGCAGATTCCGCAGCTCACGTTGTTTGACGCTTCCATAAACCAGCTGCTTCCACGGTTCCCGAAACATCAGCTCCCGAGGGAGCGAGGCAGCCCTGGGCTCTCTGGGCAACAACAGTTGCCTGCATAACATGAAACCTCTTCTGGGCGGGCTGTCCAATCAGCACCCAGCAGGCGGACCCAGGGGAGTGCAGCACCCATCCAAAGCGTTTTGTTTCCTTCCTCTCCATGGTTTCCCTAACAACAGGACCCCCGCTCCCCCCCTCCCCCCACATGCCAGGGCAATAGAGAGTCAGTTCAACTAACCCTGTTCCCCAGCAATTGACATAATAGACTCCTCCCCAGGGAGCAGAGCTGTCTCCTTACCTGGGACCTCCAGAAGCCCCAGCCTCTAGGCATCACTGGAGAATCTGATCCAAGCCACCAGTCCTGTGGACCCCTCCCTCTTCCCTCACCAAGGGAAATTCTTCACCAATCTCATCCCCAGCCTGTTCTTTCCATGCATCTGATCCTTGGCCTAATCGGAGAAGCCCCAGCCAGAAGGATACGTGCCCGTATCTTCCCTGATTCCAGGGTCCCTTCCGGCCCCTCCCCAGCACACCCCCAGTTCCTAAGCAGCTCACAGGAAAATGCAGCCAAGACCTACCTTTGACTGGCTGTGCTATAGCAGCCGGATGAGCGAACCCACTGGGGTTTTGACTTCATTCATCAAAATGGGATCAGAGGGTTCCGGGTAAAAGTTTGTCAAGCTGAGTGAGCCCTGCCCAAGGCGTCATCAGGAAGGCTTCAGAGGTCTGGGTCAGGGTGAGAAAAGTAAGCCTTCCCTTTGTGGTTTGCTGACCCATGCTGTGTGGTCTTAAAGCCTGAGGATCAGGGAGGAGGCCTCAGGCCAAAATTCTGGGCTCAGATCTACGGGGCCCAAATGGATAGGCTTTCATTACGGTGAAAAATGTATAAAGATTAGCGGGTGTTTTTGTTTCCTTTTGTTCTCAGGACGTAGCTAGGGTTTAATACAGTTATCTTGAGGGTTTGGGATGGAAAAACATACCTAGCATAATTCTTGGCACGTAGTAGGAGGTCAATGTATGGTAGCCATCGACTTCTCCTCATCTCTGCACAGGCATAGCTCCCGCCCTGCCCAGCAAGGCCGGACTGCCCGGGAGTCTTCTGTGTCTTGCAGAGGAAGCTTCTGGGGATGCTGGTCTGGGGATACAGGTCCCTCCACCTGTAAATAGGTCGTGTCTTACTTACCCGTCTTCTACTCAGAAGAAATCAAATGCGAGTGTTCATTGAGGACTGGGTTAGTCAAAATGACTGCTCTTTTCTGGTGTGCTTTATTGGAGTGTAAGGCAATCCCCGCTTACCGCGGGGGTTTCAATGTAACCGAAAGTTCCAGCGCTTTGTGGCCGGGCCGCATTCATTGCAGACAAAGCATAATGAGCCGCGTCTCACATTACCTAATCACATGGTGGCCGGCGCGGCCCCGGGCAGGGCTGTGGTGCCTCCATCTGAAGCTCAAAGGGCTTAAAGAAAACCCTCTCTTTATTCTGGAAGTAGTATTATCTGGGTTTTACAGAGAAAGATAGGGAGAGGTGAAGTGACCTGCTTTAAGACCACACAGTAAGAAGGGGCTGGGCCAGGAAGGGGGCCCAGGCAAGCTGACTGATGGAGCTCCTTGGCAGGAAGAGCACAAACAGGAAGCTGCTCTCCAGGGAGGAGACCGGACTTGGTAACAAAGGCCAGTGCAGAGGAAACTGAAAAGCCTTGGCCTGAGGAAAGGTGCGCAAAGAACACCTTTATCCTTGAGGAAGCGGAATGCAGGATGGGAGGGACATCAAGACGCAGGGAGAGAACATCAAGGCGGCCGGAAGTCTGGGTTAGCAGAGATTTCTCCAGCACCTGGCAGGTGCCCATAGCCTGCCTCGTGGAGTGACCTCCAGGGAGGAGACTTATTACCCCTGCTTCTGTAGGACGTTATTTTTTTTTTTAAATTTTTTTTGCTTATTTTTGAGAGAAAGAGACAGACAGAGACAGAGCACGAACAGGGGAGGGGCAGAGAGAGAGAGAGAGGGAGACCCAGAAGCCGAAGCAGACTCCAGGCTCCAAGCTGTCAGCACAGAGCCCGACGCGGGGCTCGAACCCACGGACTGCGGGATCATGACCTGAGCCGAAGTTGACGCTCAACCGACTGAGCCATCCAGGCGCCCCCGTGTAGGACATTATTTTTAGCAATAATGATAAATGCAGCAATATTAATAATGGGTCAAAAAGAAAAGCAGATAGTGAATTTTTTTTCTTTTTCTAACCCTTTTGTACATGGTTTTGCATGTCAAACGAAAAAAGAAAAAATACAATAAATAGTACAGTACTATAACATATATGATAGATTTGAACTTTTTAATGACATTAATGACATTTTACTTACACTAGTGTATGTTGTGGAGAAATACTGATACTTATATATTAGTGTATGGCAATAATGACTAATACTATAGTTTCCGATTTTGATAATTAATTTCTTTCCTGTGTCCATGACTTTGTAAAATTGATCTTCATATTTTAGTGCTCAGTGGCCAGCGTGGCCAGATTTGTCTACCTACCTTTGCTCCTGGTTAATCGGAGAACACGGCTTAGTAATTTCGATTTTGAAATGTGTTTTTCATGTAAAGCAATATAGAATGATGAATAATCTTAAGCAAGAGAATGTGTATGGCAAAGAGTCATAAAAATCTAATTTCACAATAAATTCTAGAAATTACAGTACTCCTCAGAATCCTTGTTTCTCCGGGACCCATTCTGCTGTCTTTCAAATGTCTCCAGAGTTGAAAATTTTTACATAAATAAACTCCAAGTGGCTACACAGATTGACAAAATTGAAGTAACTCCAGCTTCACGGAAGGTCACAGAGACTTTCATGGTAAAATATGTAACTTGGTAAAATATATGAAATTAACAAAAATTCTGAGCTAAGGAAAAGCGAAACAGGCGGAAGAAGTCTAGCCAGGGAGGAAAAGTCACATCCAGTCTCTATACGCGGACCTCGTCGCTAGAGGTGACCTGTAAATTTAGCTCCACATTCTGGGCTTCCCGGCAGCCAAAGGGAAAAGGGTGATATGACCAGTCAGGGCATTCACACTGACAGCAAGGAAGCCCCTGTGGGAGAGCCTTAGGAACTGCTCCTTGTAAACCCCTGCAGAGGGTTCCCTTCAAGCGCCAGCCGCGTCTACCGGGGGAGATAAAGAATTATAGGACAATTGGCTTCGGCTTCTGTGTCCCCTACACTTTGCTTTTGGTTTCAGACCTGGAAAGGATGAACTTGGGAAAGAGGCAGCAGGGGTCCCAGAGGCCCTGTGAAGAACTATCAGAAAGGGACCCCAAGAAGATGAATTTTACTAAGAAATTAATGAGAAAATTTGTGTTTCGCACATTTTAGAACTGAGGCTCTATAAATGGCCATGCTTTATCCGAAGGACTAGATCAAGAATTACGAGGAAGGTTAAGCCGGGAGCCGAGCAGCAGGATGACTTAACATTCCCTTTGAGCTTCCAGGAGTCTTATGGGGCTGGGTGACAAAAAGGGAACTCAGGAGGAAGGGCCAGGTTAGACACCTCAGGCCTTCAGGTGAGACTCCCCCGGAAGGGGTGATCCAGAAAGAGAGCTGGCTGCAGAAATCCTGAATCACTTTTAAAGAGCTCAGGGCTTGACCGGATTAAGGTGATGTCAGATGAAGCAGTACATTCTTAAACAACCCATGAGTCAACGTAGAAATCACAATGGAAATTAGAAAATATTTTAATGAAAGATAATAAAACTGAAACATATCGAAACATATGGGATGCAGCCAAAGCATGCTTAAGAGAAATGTATAGCCTTAAATGCATCATTAGTAAAGAAGAAAGGATCAAGAAACAATGCACCGAGTTTCCATCTTAAGATTTTAGTAAAAGAATTGCAAATTAAACTTTGAGATGCTACAAGGAAGGAAATAATGAACAGCAGGAATTAATGAAGGGGGGAAATAATAATACAACAAAGAAAACCAACAAAGCCAAAAACTATCTCTTCAAAAAGACTGATAAAAGTGAGAAGCTCCTGACAAGACTGATTTCTTTTAAAAAGGGTGAGGCACAAATAATTGATATCAGGAAGAAAAAGAAAAGACTTATCAATATAGCCTATAGCCATTAAATAAGATAAGAGGCTGTTCTGAACCAATTTATGGTCTTTTCTCTATTAAATAAATTAAATCCATAATGAGAGATCTCTCCACAAGGAAAACTCCAGAACCAGATGGCTTCATCAGTAAATTCTTCCAAATACTGAAGGATGAGATGTAATTAATCATACACAAACTATTTCAAAGAATAGAACATAAGTGACCTGTCAACTCAGTTTTGAGAGCTATATTACCTCATTATCGAAACCTGACTGAGAGAGAAAATTATGGGCTATTTCTTTCTCCTAAACATGGAGGCCAATTCTGAACCAAACATTATCATACTGGATCCAACAAACAAAATGGGTCTTGTTTGAAGACTCAATGTTCCAAAATCAGTCAGTGTAATTTACCATAGTAGCAGAATAAAGATGAAAATCATTGATCAACTCAAGGGATTCAGAAAAATAATTTCATAAAACTAACCCCCTAGTGATAATAAAAAGAACTCTCTTAGGAGACTAGGACTAGATGGGAAATACTTTAACATGAGGGAATATCTATAAAAATACCTCCAGTAAATATCATACTTAATGTTCAAATAGTGATACTTTCCACCCAATATTGAGAACGAAAGATGCTCCCTGTCTCTACTTCTGTTTATCATTCTACTTAAGGTCCTAGACTTTGCAATAAAGTTAAAAAAAGAAATAAAATGTTAAGAATTGGAATGAAAGCATAATTGCATATACAGAAAGTACAAAATATTTTACAGAAAACTATCAGAATTAATAAGTGAATCAGACAAGTTCGGCAGATAAAAAATGTCAGTGCACAAGAGTCGATTACACATAACAGGAAGAAAAAGAATCCCAAAAGAAAACATTGATAAATTGGACTACATTAAAATTTGAATCTTTTTTCCATCAAAAGAAATCATTAAGAGTGAGAAGGGAAAGCCACAGAGAAGAAGATATTTGTGATCCATGTAAATGACAAAGGATTCCTACCCAGAAAATGTGAAGAACTCCTATATGTCACCAAGAAAAACAGACAACCCAAGTGAAAAATGGGCAAAAACCCGAAACAGGCCAATACATACCCAAATGACCAATAACATTTGAAAAAGTGTTCAATTTCATTAGTCACCAGGGAAATGCAAACTAAGATACATTCACCAGCATGGTAAAAATTAAAAGAGCCCAACAATATCAAGTGCTGATGAGGATATGGGTTCCCTAGACCCTTGTAACTATTTGTTAGGAGTACCAACTGGTGCAGTCACTTTGCAAAACCACATAACGGTATCTACTAACACCAAAGTATGCACGCCCCTATGGTCCAGCAGCTCTCTTCCTCAGTATATAACCCACAGAAGTGTATACATCACAAGACATTTACAAGAATGTTCCAAGCAGCATTATTTGCAAGAGGCTCAAATGAAAAGCTACCCAAATGACCAGCAGTCCTTGAATACATAAATAAATTGTGGTAAATTCAAACTATGGACATTTTTACAGCATTAAAAATGAGAAAACTATCTGTACACGTAACAATATTAGATGCACTTTACAGACATAATACCGAGTGGAGAAAAAGCCGGATAAGAAGAAGGCACAGTATACGATTCCATTTCTGTAAACTTCGCCATCGGTCTACACTGTGGTGACAAAAACACCTCCTGCGGGGAAGAGGTGATTATTGGAGAGGATGTGGGGAGATTTCTCTCATGCTGGTAATAGTCTAGCTCTTGATTTGGCCGATGTGTTCACACTCGTGTTCACCCACAAAGCAGCACACTACGTGTTTCTTTATGCATGTTATGTTTCAAGGTTAAAAAGTTTATTTACTAGCTAACTGTGCCAGTGGCGACTCACTTAACTACATTGAGGTTTCGTCCTCATCTGTAGAATCAGCCTAATAGTAACTACCCCCAAGAGGTTGCTCTAAGACACAGTGTGTGAAATAGACGGCACAGGCACGACTGAATAAAAGGATTTCAGCCATTTCACTGTCTGCTTCTGGGATTCTCTGGCCTGGGTTGCCTGGAACAGCAGCCAGCTCCCTTCACGGGCACGCCAGTCAGCAGCAAACCCAGGATTTTCGAGGCCTCTTAGGATATCAGCCCCAAAGTATTCGCAGACCTCAGGTCCTCACACCCACTGGGGGATCAGCTGCTTGGAGGTGTGATGGGGATGGCAGAGGAAATTAAGCTTCTGGCAGGCCAGGCGACGGCAGGCCCCTGGCCCCCCCATGGGAGTCACAGTGCCGGGACTTCAGGAGGCCCCAGGACAGGGAAACGTGGTCATTTGATCCAGAGGAACAGCCTCCGAGAAGGGAGAAGGGAGATGATCCAAGGAAAACCCACGTGGGACTTTGGGTGACAGGGGAGTTCAGAAGGAATGGCTCACTGGAGCCCCGCGGTCATAATGTGCGCGTCGTGATGACATTTCGAAGAGCCCACAGACTCCATTCATCCTGCATGTGAACAGGGGTCTGCAGACTCAGCTGTTTTCTGGAAGCCGTGGGAAATCATTCAATGCGGGCTACAGCTGCTTTTTTGCCAGCTCACTTTTTTTTTTTTTGAAGTTCGTGTTGTTTTTCTTCCTGCCTTTTTGACCCAGAGCCCCTCTCTTGGACGTGGCTTGTCAAGCTAGTTCTTCACTCTGAAAGGCAGCATCCTCAAACCCAGAACTTGCCCACTTTTCCTGATATAATCTTTCCTCATTATAAAAATCAGCGTAGGGTGGGGCAGGGGCGGGGGTGGGGGGTGGGGGGAGGCCAATGGAAATACAGATTCCTGGGCCTCAACCCAGACCCGCCTAATAGACTCTCTAAGAAGGGGGTGCCTAGGAAGATAGAGTTTTATAAAGAACTCCAGGTGATTCTGATACTAATTCAAATTAGGAGAATCACCCTCCAGAAGGAACTGGTGTTTCCTTTAAATTGCCAGGAACTTTCTCGGGCAACTCCTCTCATTTGGGATCCCTTCCTCCTCCTCCTCCTCCTCCTTCTTCTTCCTTCTCCTTCTTCTTCTTCTTCTTTAAACCAAGTCTCTCTTTCTGTACAGAATAACCTCTCCTAATGGTACTTCCAAGCTCTGTCCACCGAGTTACATAGCTCTTCCCTTCCTTGTAGGCCCAGAGCCTCAAAAGTCGGAACTGTGGCCCCCACTTGCTTTCCCATGATGCTGAGATATTGCCCTCCACCTCAGTCCCATACTCCTACCACGGGGAAATCTGGCTAAATGACATATTGTAACCCAAACCACAGTTGATTTCTGTTGAGGGTTTTAGGATGGTTGGCAAAACCGTGAGGTAACCCAAAGCCATCCTGCAGTCATCCTAAACTCCCGAAACGGTATTTTGGGAATTACAAAGACTGCTACTAATCTCGCCCTAACACATCACGATATACCAGGTAAGGGCACTTTTCCTAGTCGGTATTTCTCAGTAAGTATCAGTCCAGGGGTGACTGCTCAGATTTAAGAGTTAAAATATTGGAGTCTTAATCTAAGTCTGGATATCAGTGAGCTGTGGGAGATGGCTTTACCTCACTGGGTTTCTTCATCTTGAACATACGCAAGTGGGAATGGGTTACCTGTTTCCAGAGTTTTTTATCATCAAATGGGGCCAAAGGTCTCAGCCCACAGACAACAAAGATTTCATTGAATAAATGAGTGTGTGAATGAATGAGTGAATGAATGGTGCTACTTTAAGAAAGTTTTATTGGGAATAATAAAAGAACAATAAGAACAAATGTTGGTTTTAAAAAAAACAAAAAAACCAAGTTCCATAAGGTATGAGGCTGAGATCCTCTGAAGTGGTGCCTGATTTAGAGATGGAGTCCTGCCAGGAGAATGTTCTCTGCCTGTGTCTGTGCTGACCCTCTGCGCAATCTGCTGGTTGCCCAAAAAGACACGTTGGCGATCTTCACTTGGGTTTCTCCTTTTGTCTCTCAGCACATTGTTGAATTGGGACTGTCAGGGAGCAGAATTTGTGACAGCTTTCGGGTTTGATTTGCCAATGAGAACGTTTGGCTGGGTGTGGGGCTCCCGTGGTGTAGCTGGCCCATGGCCTTGAATTTCTTCCGGTTTCCGTGGGCCCACTGCATTACCCAAAAGGCCTCTTGCAAGTGATGCCTCGCGAATGAGAAAATGTGTGTGCCTCTAGGCACACATAGGAAAGATGGTCCCCAGAACACCCAACTTCTTAGATGTCTGGCCTTTATTTTTATTTTTTTTTTCAACGTTTATTTATTTTTTGGGGGACAGAGAGAGACAGAGCATGAACGGGGGAGGGGCAGAGAGAGAGGGAGACACAGAATCGGAAACAGGCTCCAGGCTCTGAGCCATCAGCCCAGAGCCTGACGCGGGGCTCGAACTCACGGACCGCGAGATTGTGACCTGGCTGAAGTCGGACGCTTAACCGACTGCGCCACCCAGGCGCCCCTAGATGTCTGGCCTTTAAAGCCAATCATCCTCATCACCATCCGCGAACACGCCTTGAGCACGGATTATTTGCAAAGCACCATTCCAGGTGTTATGAGGAATGCAACAAGATATGGGACCTTCCGTGGCCTTCAGAAGTTTACCGTCTAAGTGAGGTAGATAAAACATACATACTTGGTTAATCAACCCTATTCCATTTACATCAGTCAGGCCTCTCAGTTGCATGCCTTAGAAACCAACTGATAATTTGAGCAAGAGACGGAATCATGGGGGAAGGCTACCGCACCGGGCTTAGTAAACGGAGCGTAAGCAAAGGGAGCCAGGAGGTAGGAGCAACCTTACGCCACCGATGGACACAGCGTCGACGGCTGGGTTGCGTGCCCACGACTGGCCACTATCCATTTTAGTCTCGTCATCTCTGCATCATCCGTGCATTCGCTGAGTAAATAATTTAGTAGCAGGCTGGCAGTGTTCTAGACCTGGGGATTCAAGCGTGAACCAAAAGTGACAAAACTCTGCCCACATGGAGCTTGCATCCTGGTAGAATCATCTCTTACTCAGGTTTGGCCAAGGTCTGTCGTACACTGTTGCCCTGGCTGCTCTGTACTCCACAGTGAATCCCTTCAACCTAGGAGGAGGGCGTAGATACTGGGCAGCTAAAAACAACCATTTTCTACTATACCATAAACTCCAATCCAAGTCTAGACGTGAATCATCTCGATAATGAATAATAGAGGCATTCAGAAGAGGTCAAGCTCTCCTCCAAGTGGGATGGCGCACTGTGGCCATGCATCGAAAATGGACCTTGGGAGACTTAGTCATTTTGGGGGGGGAGAGTGGGTTGAAGGGCCCAAATGGGAAAGTGTACTCCAACTTCCCCGTATTGGGAGAATGTCACAGAACGTCACCGCAAAAAAGATCTAGAACAAAGTGCCTATCCCTGAAGGACTGAGAAGGAGAGTGTTTCGACAACAGCCGCTTGAGGTCATGGAGTTCACAGAGCAGTTTTAAGTAGATGTGAAGAAACCATTTACGTGCAAACCCCTCCCCACCCAGAAGTAGCTGATGTGAACCCCCATCAGAGGCAGAGGGCATGTTGGAGCCAAACCACCATCATGGCAGTGACAATGACAGTGGAGATTCTGGACTCGGAGAGCAGAAATTATCCTGCAAAAGAATGCCTTGCCCTTCAGCAAGGAATGGACGTAATACCATCAAAAAGAGGAGCGTTTCCAAAAGGCAGGAGCCAAAAAGTTTAATTACATCTTTGTGTCAATTTGTTCTTCTGTAAAATGGAGATACTAGACCCTTCCCTGCCAAAAGCAAATGGATGAGGATGATAAACTGAGATAAGAGAAGTATAATGAAAAGGGCACAGGATATGAAAAGACTTTGGAGCTGGTATTGCATCCGTGATTCACTGGCTGTGCAACCTTGGGCAAGTCACTTAATGTTTCTGAGTCTGTTTGCTCATCAATAAAATGAAGATAGTAATTCTTGACAGGTGTGTGAGGAACCAATGAGATAATGTATGTGAAAGTCCCATACAAATTATAAAGTGTGTCGCCAGTATAAGGAAGTGTACGTATTATCCCTTAATAAATGCGTATGGCTATTATTTGTAAACTACAATGAAGAGTTTTGAAGATGTCCGTTAGCTGCTTCCCTGCCCCCTCCACTACATTGCACTTAAGCCGCTGGCCTGCCCTGCCAAAGGCCTGCTGAGACCCTACGTGTCTCCAAAGTAACCCAGGGGCCAGAATGCCCTGGAAACCTTTGAGCCACACACTTCCCGGGCCAGCATGGTAGTGATAAATCTTGTGTATTGACCCAGGAAAAAGCCCGACAACAGAGCCCAATTTATTATCTTAATAAATCACAAATGGTTCCTGCAGCAAACTCCTAAGACCGTGCAAAGCATCACCGTCCCTAGAACGAAGAAGGCAGGGCCTAGCTGGACCAAAGCGGAACTGTGCCCATCAGGCCCAGACACACTTAAGCGTGCGCCCAGCAGACTACATGAAACGGTCCTGTGAAATGCAGATGTTTGGTAGGACTGAGCTTGTTTTCCCCCAAAACGAAAAGCCTTCCATGCCTGCTACTTACATGCAGACTCCTTCCTCACCAGACTGGCTCAGTGGGTTAGAGAGGCTGTTTCAGGGTGCTTGGGGAACAGTGCGTGCATCATGGTGGCTGCATCTTTTAACATCAGCTACTCTCCTCCGCTCCTGAAAAGCACTGCCTGCATAGCCCATATTTAATGTTTAAATTAAAGTGAGTTAAAATTAATTTTGTTTGGGGAATTCCACAGCTCCCTCTTGAGATAAATGGAAACACCCTGGGGTGATATAAAATTGAGGCTGGGAACTGCTGTGTTGGAGTGCTGTGCTAATGAGGTGAAGGTCAGGGGTTCAATCCCCATGTGAAGGGAGCAGTTAATTTCACCCTGCCTCATGGCCTCAGCTTCTACCCTTAACCCTGGCCATCTGCCTCAAAGATGAGCCACTGGTCACCAGCAGGACAAAGTGAGATAGAGGGCCATATCCATGCAAATCCATCAATGCTGTAGAAAGACAACCCAAAGCATGACCTGTGGGTAATGTGCCAGGATTTTTAATTTTGCAGATGAGAGCACTATTCATTATTACTTTATGTTAGAGTAAACACATAAAAATATGGATGGGTCCAATGAATCAGATGTCGTGTGGTCCATGATCTCTCCAGTATTACTCTTGGCTCCCAAGCCAACTTAATAAATATGATGTGTACACAGTCACACAGCCGATTTTTGTTTATCCTTAAGAGGGAGAGAAGTGGTGTGGATATCTACAAACAAAATATAAATATCTCTCCCATTTAGTTTGGAATAAATGATATAACTTAGGGACAACACATTGCCCTTCTTAATTATGTTTTTCTTCAGCTAATAGTAATATTAGTTTGCATTCCCTGAGCATGCGGGCTGATGGCAGAAAAGACAGCCCAAAGGCTCAACTGTATGAAGAAAGGGGGGAAGTCCAGGATTAAGCATTTGTCAAGGATAATCCACAAAACAGAGATAATCCATCTCCATAAATCAAAAGCTAGCTGCAGCCTGCAAATTATTGACTTACCGTCATCCTTGTTGGAAAACAGAATTTCGGGTCATTGAGATTTCCTTAATTCTCTGTTTTACATTCTCTCTCAGGATCTGCTCATTCCCAGAGGTCAGTCGAAGTACCACCTCTGGCCAGGCCATTACTAGCATTTTCTATCTTGGGTCTTCTGCAGACTTACAGTATCCGCTCAATAATAAAATGGAAATCGCGTTTCCTTAATGCTTGAGGGCAAGTGTCAAATTTCAAGCTCCTACATGTCTCACAGGGCCTAGCATAACATACAGTAGGTGCTCGATCAATAACATGCCCATTGACGGACTGATTTCACTAAGGAATTTTTAATAATGAAAGAATTACTACCCTCTCCCAAATTTTCCCATTCATTAGAAAAACTCTCAGAAAAATAGAAATAGAGGGAGAACTTCAGCTTGCTAAAAAGTATCCATAAAACCCTACAGCTAACATTATTTTAACAGTAAAAGACTACTTTCCCCCTAAGTACGACAAAAGGAAAGAATGTCCATTCTCACCACTCCAATTCAACTTTATATTGGAAGTTCCAGCCAGCAAAAAAATAAAAGCACACAATTTGGAAAGAAAGAAATAAAACTTCCCGTATTTGCAGATGACACGATGACAGTCAATCCCAAAGAATAAAAAAAAAAAAAAAAAATCACCTAGAATTAACTGAACCCAGTGAGGTTGCAAGAAAAAAGATAGATACACAAACTAAATTGTATTTAATGTGCCAGAAATGAACATGGGGACACAACAATTTAAATGCAATACTATTTACACTTTAAAAAATCACTTGAGGGGCGCCTGGGTGGCGCAGTCGGTTAAGCGTCCGACTTCAGCCAGGTCACGATCTCGCGGTACGTGAGTTCGAGCCCCGCGTCGGGCTCTGGGCTGATGGCTCAGAGCCTGGAACCTGTTTCCGATTCTGTGTCTCCCTCTCTCTCTGCCCCTCCCCCATTCATGCTCTGTCTCTCTCTGTCCCAAAAATAAATAAACATTGAAAAAAAAAATTTTTTTAAAAATCACTTGAAAAAAAATTAAATACGCAAGTGTAAATCTAACAAAATGTGTACAGTACTTATATGCTTAAAATGTGATGAAAGAAACCTAAGAAGATCTGCATAAATGAAGGGACATACCATATTCATGGACTGGAAGATTCTGCATAGTAAAACTACCAATTCTCCCCAAACTGGTATATAGGTTAACACAGTTCCTATCAAAATCTCAGCAACATGTTTTTTAGATATAGACAAGATTGTTATAAAATTTCTATGAAATGGCAAATAAACTAGAATAGCTAAAGCAATTTTGAAAAAGAATGAAGTGGAAGGAACCCCTCTACTCAATTTCAAAATTGATTATATAGCTATAGTAATCAAGGCTGTGTGGGTGGCGTTAGTGAAGGAAGAGGTACATAGACCAGTAGAAGAGAACAGAGAATTCAGGACTATGTTCACACAAATATGTCCAGCTGATTTTAGTTAAAGTTGCAAAAGCAATTCAGTGGAGGAAAGGCAGCTTTTTCTAACAGAGAGTACAGAGCCATTGACATCCACGGGCCAAAACAAAACAAAACAAAAGAACCTTAGTGTGAACTCTGACACCTTATACAAAAATTAACTCAAAATGGGTCATAGATTTGTGTGCAAAACAATAAAACTTGCAGGGGAAAAAAGGATAGCATATTTGAGATTTAGGGCTAGGCAAAGAGTTCTTAGACTTGATACCAAAAGTACAATCTACAAAAGGAAAAACCAATAAATTGGACTTCATTAAATTAAAAACTTTTGCTCTGGGAAATAACCTGTTAAGAGGATGAAAAGATAAACTACAGACTTGGAAAAAATCTTTGCAATCCATCTATCTGATAAAGGACTAATATCTAGAATTTATAAAGAACTCTAAAAACTGAACAGTACAAAACCAATCCAATTAGCTCATGTTTTTCAAAAGCACGAAAAACATTTAACTGAAGAGAATGTACAGATGGCAAATAAGCTCACGAAAAGATTTTCAAAATCATTAGCCGTTAGGAAAATACAAATTAAAATCACAACGAGATACCACTACAAATCTATCAGAAAGGCTAAGACAGCAAATGGTGGCAACGTCAAATGCTAGTGAGGATGTAGAGAAACAGAATCACTCACACTTTGCTAATGGGAATTTAAAATGGTACAGTCACTCTGGGAAACAGTTGGATGGTTTTTTATAAAACGAAACATGAAACTACCATACAACCCAACAATGTACTCTTGGGCACTTATCCCAGAGAAATAAAAATTTATGTTCACACAGAAATCTGTACATGAATGTTTGTAGCAGCTTTATTTGTAATAACCCCAAAGTGGAAACAACCCAGATGCCCTTCAACAGGTGGGTGCTTAAACAAATCATGGTATATCCATATCGTGGAATACCACACAACAACAGGAAACAAACTACTGATACATGCAACAATCCAGGTGAATCTCCAGATAGTTATATTAAGTGGAAAAAAAAAGCCAAGGTAACATGTTGTTCAATTCCATTTAGATCAAATTGTTGAAGTGACGAAATTATAGAAATGGAGAGCAGGTTAGCAGTCATCAGGAGTTCAGGATGGGGGATTGGTGTGTGTGGCTATAAAATACCAACATGAGAGACCTTTGTAGCAATGGAAATGTTCCACATTTTGGCCGTATCAATGTCAATATTCTGGTTGTGTTATACGATAGCTTGAGAGATACTATCATTGGGGGAAACTGAGTGAAAAGTACACATATATCTCTGAATTGTTTCCTAGGATGGTATGTGAATCTGCAATTATCTCAGAATGAAAAATTCAATAAAAAATAATCACCCCTCGTCCGAAGGGATGCTGAAGATGTTACACACACAGAGATTCTGATCTATTTGGAGCACCATGATCTGGGCTTACACTAATCCTCATAACATGCTCCCTGTTGGACTCATCAGATAGAAATAGTGCCTACCTAGGAGTAGGGAGGCTGTGGCAGGAATTGCACCAAAATGGCAATATGCCACATGGTGGGATTTGCTACCACAGGGACTCTGCGTAGCTACAATATGGTGCTAAGGATAGGCAGGGAGATCAGAGGACTGGGTAAGGAGATAAATTCACACACAAGGAAATAGCCAGGAATATAAAAGTATTGGTGAAATGTATTTTTCACCAAGAATGAGAGCTGGGAACCTCACTGGAGGCTCAAGGCCATGGCTTGACCAAGCAACGAGGATAGAGTTAGGCCATGCTGGGCAAGAAAAGCCATTCAGTCATTCATCTCCTTCGTTGGACACATATTTAATGAGAAACTCCCAGGTACCAGACATCAAGTTAAGTGGCCAGATCTGTGTCCTGGTCACTTGGAGTTCATGGTCTAGTGGAGAAAAAAGAATAGCAAAAGTACTTGGGAACACACTGGAGGAACAGCCATTCCAGTCTTGAGTAGTCAGATAACGCGAGGAAGCGACATGGAAGCTGAGACCCAATGGATAAGTGGGGGATGGAGAGGAAGCAGGATTTATGTAGAGGAGAGAGGACCACATAGCCCTGAGATGAGAGGTTACAGGGCTATCACCATAGACTGGGTTAGTCTGTAGACGCTGGAAAGTTAACTCATGGTCCCGTTCATTCAGGAATCAGGGTATTTGGTGTTTATGGGCTACCCTAGTCTGGAGGAAAGTCTCAAGGCAGGAAGACCCCTCAGAGCAGGCAACTGGTGAGCACTCTCATTCAGTGGATCAAAAAGAACGACAAGCCAAAATAGGCCAGAACTCTGGATCATTGTTGCCCTGGAGACTCCTAGCTCTGACAAATGTATAAGGCCCTAGTCTGGTCTTTTATCCTCAAAGCTCCAGGTCTATCTGAATAACCTCCTGCCTCTGCTGGCACTCTGACTATCAAAGGGGCTTCACGTGTGGATGAAGCATCATCTCCGTAGAGCTGGGAAGTCATGTGACTCCTTTAAATAACTTTCTGTTTATTCAACAGGTAGGAAGATTACATTGTCGAACCTGATTTGAGGCTCACACTCCCAAAGGGTCCTTCAGCTGGACAGGGACTCTCTCTTTCTGACTTTTCATTTCCTTAGGACATTCCATACTTGGCCCATGACAGAGACCATAGTAGTCCAAGTGAACAATAGATCAAGAGCCACCTGCTCTTCGAAAGCAGAGGTCAAGATGCCAGAGTGACACAGTAGCTTATTCATACTTTCAACAAATATTTATTGAGTATATACTATGCGTCTGGCTCTCTGTAGAGAGAGCTCGCCCGATGGTGAGCGAACCATGTTCTCCATCTCATATAACCTACGATCCACTAAGTCAAAAAGCCTAAGAATGTATTTGCTAGAATATAGGTTCATCAGTTCTAATAGACCTCAAAATAGTGGGATTTAAGTAAGATAAAACTTCCTTTCTCTCTCATATATCAGTTTAAGTGTAAAGACTCCAGAGCTCTCGTGTCAAGACCCAGATGCCTTCCATCTTGTTACTCGGCCATCTTGAATATGTTGGCCTCATCCATTTAGTCCAGGATGGTTCACCACTGGATCCACATTCCAACAGTAGGAAGGAGGAGAAAAGTAAAAGGATGATAGGCAAAACCTCTCTCCTTAAAGGCTCAGAAATTGCACACACCTCTTTAGCACAAACTCTAGTTAAGAAATCAGTCACGTGATCCTGCCATGCTGCAAGGGATGCTGGGAAACAGTCTCTGACGGCCACATGCCTCGTCACACTTTGCATTATCGTGAAGGAAGGCAAGAGTGGATATAGGGACAAGCAGTCATCTCTAATTAAGCAAAGGAGGTAAGTAGTAAGAGGAAACACCTCTCCAAGAACAAAGCAAACGAGTGGTCCAAAACTGAGCAGAAAAGGAAAAACCTACAAATGCATAGGACCCAAAGGGCAGGGTGAAAGGAGGGGTGATAGCAAAAGACAAAGGGAACACTGACTCTTAGTCAACAGCTAAGAACTTGATCTGTGTTGCCTTCTGAGTGAGGCATCGCCCACGCACTAGAACAGGAGGGAAAGGGATGAAGGGGTGGTGGCCAGAGGCAGGTCTGATGAAATGAGCTCCTCAAGGGCGGACCCTTCTAGTTCCACAACTGCCCATTATGAGAAATCACTCAGAAAACTAACGGTGCTGACCATTAGCAATGCCAACCTGATGCCTTGCCAGCAGTCCTAATGGTCACCATGATGTCAATGATGATGGCAGTGTTGACACCAGATGGACTCTTTGTCTCTCTGGAATAGCGGCCAATTCCCTTAGCATCCTTGGCGGGAAGGTTCAGTGAGGTAGAAACCTTATTTGGAGCGGCACTGGTAGGCAAGGGGGAAGTTCACAATTGTGATTTACCTGAGACCATGTAGCCAATCCACAGCCACGCCTGGCCAAATCCCCTCCCTTTCCTCTGTCACCTCCACCGAACCAGCCTCTTGTTCGGACCAGTTTAGTTTCGGATTTCTTCTCCAATACCGTTTGGTACGCTATGCAGTGATTTTCCAATATAGGTCAAATCCCAGACAGGTATATGCCACTCATTATCTATAAGCCCTAATTTATAAAACAGAAAGTAGAGGGTGACACTTCTCTTAAGAAGAGGGTGGTTTGCAATACAGCAATTACACTATCATATACTCTAGAATGATTCCTTTTCCATTCTGCTTTCAGGAAGGCACCTGCTGCGGGGAGGGAGCACACCAGTTGGAGAACTTGAAGGCGGCCCTATGGTGCTTGGGTTGCATTGAGTGGTTTAGCGAAGTCAAATGTTCAGTACACTGTGGTTTGGGGCTTAGGATTTTTTCTGCTAACAGTTTTCGGCATCTGTCATCAGTCAAATACTAAGGGCGTGAACAGAGCACAGCAGTTTGGGGCTCCATGGGGCTGGGCTGCGTCTCAGTTCTCATTTCATGTGACCTGCAGGCAGCATTTGAGGCAGCTGATTTCTCCATCCTCCTCCCCCTCGTTCCCCTCATCCTCTTTCCCCTCCACCTCCTTCCCCTCCTGCACTCACACCCGCCTTCCTGCCTTTTTGTTTTACTCCTGCCTTCCCGTTTGCTCTTTTCCACCTCCTTTGCCGGTTCCTCCCCTTCCCCGCACGTGCCTCTCAGAGCTCGGTGTTCAGGTCTCTTCTTATCTCTATGTGCACTCCCTGTCTCCATCAACGAGCTCCAGCGTGAGGATTTCAAATGCCTTTCACCTACACGATGACGCCAGTGTCTCCTCTCCACTCTCCATCCCTCTCCACGGCTCCGGACTCAGAGATCCGACCATCTGCTCGGCGTCTCCACTTGAATGTCTGACCGGCGGCTCTGATGTCACACGTCCAAAACAGAGCTCTCGCATTTCTCTCCCAAATATCCTCTCCCCTAGTCTCCATTTCAAGGAACGGAGATTTCATTTTCCCAGTCGCTCAGCACAGCTCCTTCTCTAACGCCCCACATCCAACCTTTCGGCAAATCGCATTGGCTCTGTTTTCACCCGGTCCCCAGGTCCTGGCCCTGCTACAACTCTGATCTGAGCCACCATGGATAGAGCTTCCCTGCTCTATCCACGTCCCCTCAATCTGTTCTCAGCCCAGAAGCCAGAAGGATGATGTTGAAACCCCAACTGGATCATGTCACTGCTTTGCTCAAAACCTTCTATGGCTCCGATCTCCGTGGGAGTACAGTAAGATCCTCGGGACAGGCTGTGGAGCCCTCTGTGGTCTGCCTGTCCCTTCACACACCCTCACTCTGACCGCAATTCATCCGGCATTGCTGTTTCTAGAACATGCTGGACGCACTTGTGCCTCTGGCCCTCGGCATTCACTGCTCCCTCTGCCTGGGACCCTCCTCCCAGATCTCTCTGCTGCTTCTCCCACCTCCTTCAGGTTTGTGGTCACATGTGACCTTCTGGGTGAGGGCTTCC